>NC_092463.1:45772449-46077872 GCF_047495875.1 Pithys albifrons albifrons | reverse complement strand
AGGGGAACAGGTGAGATAGAAGAGTAGTTGCAAAATGCCAGGATTTGCAGTGCTGTTAAGGGACTGCCAGGAGAATTGTGAGTTACAAACAACTTTAGCTCTGATTCCTCTGTGGGAAACATCACTTGAGGTTTTCTCCTTTGGCCCATGGCTATGCCTTGAATTCGGCAGTAAAATCCTTAGGAGGCCACACAAGAACAGAGGGCCAGTGTGGGTGGGATTGTGAATGGGAAAATGAAGGTGAGGGTCACCAAGAGCTCATCCTCCTGGGCCCTGTGTGGGAGCGCTCACTGGGAAGAACCATCCAGCCTACTCCATGCTAGCAAATTCTGGAATTTTAAGGAAATAAGTACAGTCAATAGAGCTCAGCAGAAATAACTACATTAATTAAGAAACGCAAAATCATGAGAGCAATTCAAAGAAAAGCAAAGGTGTCAATCTCAGGGCAGAATGACACTCAATTTGAAAGTGATTCCTTTTTGAATTTGTTATGGACTATTAGTCCCCTTCAAGAGCTCAGAGCAGGAATATCTGATGTTTGCTTTCAGCATCATATCAGCTGGTAGACTGCTATGTCCCAAGAGAAGGTCATGGCCTGTCAGACTGTAGTGGTGTCAGCATGAAGTCTCTTCTTCAAAGTTGTAAGAGCTAGGATTCCTACATTTTTCACTTGTATACAAACCCACTCAGCCATGGACTGCTGCCTGCTGCAATTTCCAGGATGTGGCTGAAAGTGTCTAAACACACAAATATGACCAAATCCAGAAGCATAGACACTACTGACTGAATCTTTCCATTACCCTTAAGGCAATGCAGTGTCAATGAAAAGAAAAACCCAGTTCTGGTCAGAATTTTGTAAGGTTTTATTCTTTTAGAAGGAAACATAAAGCCTAAAAAAATCAAGGGGAGGAGGAGGAAAGGAAGAGGAATTTAGATCTATTAATATTAGCACTGAGGAGAAAAAGCCCAAAGAATAAATAACTGGCTACACCTATCAGAACCATTCATATCTACATGTTTTTAGCTACTACGGACAGGAATGTAATTTGGACAGTTACAAGAAGGTATTTAATTAGGAAAAACCATCTGTATGTTTTCCATTATGCACAAAGTCAACTGAAAATGTCTTGTTAGGCATTTACTTATTTATTTAATCATGCAAGCGCCTTTTACTATTGAAATACATGTATAACAACAAGTCTGCTTTCACTCATTCTACCAGTGGTTTTGTACATATCTTAGTCCCCAGTCAACGTTTTCAACTACATATGAAATCAGGAGAGAATCAGTCAGCTGAGAACATATGTTGGTGTTGACTATTTTGTCCTCCATATAGTTGTGTAAGCTGTCATGGATTCTGAATCATCAAGACAGAATGCTTGCTTTAACATGATTAAGTCCCTTGCAGATAAACTTAGCAAAGAGATGAAAAGTTTTGCATTGCATAAGGCTCTAAGGATTGCAACCTAGCTAAACCTGACTTGGCTCTGTTTAGCTGACAAGTCTAAACCTCACAGATAATCTCGTGAGTAGTTCCCAGTGATCCTGACACTGACATCTAGGTCCGGCTCTATTCACCTACTAACCCACAAAAAGCAAGTTTAGTACTTCTGTAAGAACAACCTAATCAGAACACTATAGGCCTTTTATTGTGAGAGCATGCACTGCTGAAATGCTCTATCTCCTCTGCTAACTATGTTTCTTCAGCTAAGGCCTTGAAGTGATTCTGCCTCTCATGGAGTGGACTGCAGTTGTCTGCAGGGCTGCAGTGGGGCCTGTGCTTCTGTAGCAACCTTGCACTGTTCAACGAAGTTAGGCCAATTTTTCCTCTATAATTGACCTATTTTTAATTAAAAAAATGAGTATCAGCAGCGCAATCTGTGTGTGTTTGGTGCTGAGATTTCTAGTAATTAACTCTGATGTTTGTAATCCAAATAAATCAAAAGAATGAATGACAGGTCACATTTATCTGTGTCTTGTCAGACTGAAATAACATCAAGTTACCACAATGGATATGTAGTTCTTACTGAGATCTTATCCCAGCTCTTCAGGACTTTCTGGTTTCAGTGCATGCAGCATGGCTTCTTTGTAGCAGCTTTTCTTACTCAGGTGCACATCTTTCATTGTTTTTACTTTTGTCTATTTTTAAAGACATGGCAAAGTACTACATCCTAAACCTGGATCTGGTCTGGAAACCTGGTTATCTCCAGTGCAATTTTGTGTTTCTCTGTTTTGATGTTTGGGTTTTTTTAATTTTTCTTTTTAAATTACTTGAGTTTCTCAAGTTGCTTATGTCAAGCAGTTTTAATATTGATTAGCAATTCTCTTCACTGTCTTGAAACAGAATTATTCGGCTTATTGGAATTTAATTATTCAGGACCTTCAGAGCACAAATTTATTGGGTGCAGTCTTAGTTACTTGAGCAGATATTTTCCCAATTTTCTTGCTAGTGAGAACACCACTGCAGTTTCATTTTATACAGGACCAAGACCACTTGTTTTTGTTTTTTTTTTCCCTTCATGTTATCTAAAAATGAAGGTTTCCATAGTTAGGATGTAAGCACAAGTAAGTCAATGTCCCACAACCACTGATAGCCTGAGTGTCTAAACAAACTGGTAGAAAGTGCAATGAAGAATAGCTCAAAAATGTAACTTTGTGTAGATAGATAAGTGTTTGTATGCCAGGGAGCCAACAGGCAGGGCAAAGCAGACAGGTAGGACCCTCCCTGACTAAGGGCACCCTCCCATGGCACCTAAGCAAGATGAGCAGGACAGGTCCTGTGTCAGCAAACAGGGTTGATCAGATCATTAGACAAGTCTTCTGCTATGAGGCAGGTCCAAATTTGTCAAGGTGGAAAACAGCCAGATGGAAGTCAGCTGCAGGAGTGCACTGAAAACGAGACCCTTTGCCTAAAAGCTACTCTCAAGCTAAGCAAGGAGTCCCACTGTGACCTTGAAGAGCAGCTTCTCCCAACAGCGCATTTCAAGACAAGACAGCTGCAGCCTGTGTCTAAGGAGACCCAGAGGCCTGGCAGCCAAAAGGCCAGAAAGTGTGAAGAGGGAATATCCTCAGGGCCCTGACAGCATGGACACTTAAATTTGTGCATACTCACAAAATGGCCACATTTACCTTTCGGGATATGATGCAGGAATAGTGTTAATTTATTTGTTCTCCAAATAATTGTGCAAACTGGGGGGCAGCTATCAACTCCCTCAAGGGCAGAGAGGCCCTAAAGAGAGCCCTCCATGACTCTGAGAGCTGGGAAATCACCAGTCATATGAAGTCTGACAAGGCCAAGTGCTGGATTCTGCACCTGTGATGGGGCAACCCTGGTTGTGTGTATAGACTAGGGAAACTGAGCACTGCAGAAAGGCACCTGGAGATCCTGGTCAATGGCAAGCTGAATATGAGTCAGCAGTGTTGCAAAACTGTGTCATGTACAAAATTGACCAGTGGAAATCACTGAGTGATTTCGTATACCACAAATACTGTCCATGCCTTGCCACATCCTCATTTTCTCACATGTTCCAGACCACTCCTGTCTCCCAAGTCCTTATTGGTATGAGTCAATTATCTCAGCCACTGTTCTTATACTGAGTAACACCAAGCTCTGCCAGCATAGTAATATCTCATACTTTGAGCTGGCTTCATATTTTTCCATTCTTAAATATTTTCTCATGAAGACACAGTAGCAATTCAACAGATATTTAAGAAGAACAGTGTCTTGTCATGCCTTGTGCTGCTTTTTTAACCAGATAAAATGTATACTACGAACCTCACTCGACTGAGTTGTCAACAGGGTGGCAGTCAGACCTAGAACAGAACATATGGTGTGTGTCTTTGATTGCAACAGCAGAAAGATGTTTTGGGAAAATAAATATGGCCCTCTTCTCCTAAACAATATCCTTTTTAGAATACTTTTAGTTTATTCATTTTTCTTGAGTGAGGCAAGCATTTTGTTTTTAAGGAATGGCAAAATGACCTCAGAAAATGTCACAAATTTTGATTGGAGTTTATAAATCCAAATAAAATGAGTGTACGTTTCCTGTGCTCTGTCTGACTAACTTTGCCTTTGCAGTCTGCCTGGAAAGTGAACATTTGCAGGTGCCATTTAACCAATAAGTAATACATTATAGCTTTAGAAATTAAATCAGCTCCAATAATTCTCCATGGCCACAGTTATGTTCCCAGTGTCTTCAGTTAGTATTTTGAGCAACTGAAGTGGTCTTGTCTACTGCAACATTGCCTTCAAAGAGATGACTGGGGACCAAGTGAACACAAGCACTAATCAATATCTTTTCAGATGTGGATAAGTATAGGTCTAATATACTACAGACAAAAAGATCCATAAACTTAGCAGGTACATAAGTATTTTAGGAAAGTTTGAATTTTTAATTAAGTAGCCATGTGTACACCCCATCGAGATTTCCTAAAATGCTTGAGCATTGTCAGCAGAAGAGTGCAAAAGAAGTTGTGACATCTGCATACTCTGTGTTTCAGGCAATTCACTGTCTCTCCAAGTTATTTTTAATACATATTGACCAGCGAAACCAAAAAGAAAGCACTACTGTGGCATACAGAAAAAATAGCCCTTCTGGGCAAGTTTGTAGGGGATCCTTCACCCAGAAACATGGATCAAGAGCCAGTTTGATAAAAGCATCCACAGCAAGTTATGGATCTGCACCACATGCAGATTTTTAGATCTCATGGTTTTCATTTCTCTCCTTCTGATATTTCACTTCTTATCTCTTACTTTGCATATTTATGACTTCTGACTTTGTCCTTCACAGTCACATTGAGTGAGGAATATGGATCTCCTGAAACCATCCTGGATGTGAGAGGGTGGATCACACCCCAGGTATAAAGGACATTATGTACAAGCCTCACAACATGTGCCGAAGGTTATGCTAACAGTAGCAAAAATGGAGTCTGGCCAAGTTTTGAAAGAAAAGCATGTAGTTGGAGGTTTTCTAAGGTAAGGGAATGGGTAAAAAATGCAATACTAAAGGTCACTGTATATTAGAAAAAGCCACAGTGAATGCTGCAAGCTAATAGTGGTTGTGTTTATGACACTCCCTAAACTCTACAAAACTTTGAGAAAAAAAGCATTCTGGCCTGAAAATATGCACCATCACTTCTAGCAAAGACTAGAGGTCTATTTAAAGGTTATTTGAAAAGTTATATAGATGTTTGTTTGTTCAGATAGGAAGATCTGGCAGACACTTTTGGAAAGACACTGTTATATCCACTTATATTTAAAATAATCCACTGTCAATAGAAAATCTGTTACTCAGAATAACAATTGCTCTGAAACTGATAGCATAGTTTTCCTTAACAGTTTCAAATGCCATCCATAACTGAAGGGGCTTGTACTGCAGAATTTTTTTCTCATTGGGCCACAGACATAGTGTGTCTGTACTATTTTCTACTGCAAACTATTGGGTGAAAGCAGTACTGCTTGCTACCCACCTAAGTCTACAAGGACTATGGTATTAAGTATTTGTGACTGTTTTTTTGATTTCTGTTATACCAGTTATATGTCTTACAGTAATTCTCATACTGGTTCCAGATATTGAAGGAAATTGAACTGACCTTTAGAGACCAAGTCTAAAATGAAAGGAGTTAGATTTCTTGCTACTCTGATTTACAGTCAAAGCATATCAGCTGAGTTCCTCATTGGTATTCGTACTTCAAGATGTGCAGAGCACATGGGAATGCCATATATAACTTGATCTGTGCAGGTGAGGAGTAAGGAGGTAAAATGTGCTTTTGTTTCATGTGACTTTGCCATTTTAGACAGAATGAAGAATGCACAGGATAAGACTACATTCTTCCAGCTGAATGGATTAAAAGATTTGAAGTGGATTAAAAGATCCTTTCACTTCCTTCATAGTTTTTGAACAAATAAAATAGAACCTCAAAGCCTTGCGACACTCACTAGGACTACTGTCAGTTACATGACATTGTTGTGTCGGTGTGGCCTTTTTCCTTTCAAATATCAGCAGTTCATCCCTAGATGACTAAAGCACATCCATACGTCATTATGGCATTTGCCTTATTGTCATGCTCACTCAGATATGCCATTTTTAATGTGAAGTACAGCTGTGTGAGGACACATTCTTCCATTCTCTCTAGTGTTTTGTGATTTTTTTGCTATACATTTCAGAATACCTCTCAGAAAATAAAGAAATTTGGATCAGACCAAGCCTGCCCCCATCAAGCTTTTCTTGGTATCTAATATCTGTGCCAGAGCTATATCCAAACTAAGCTAGATAAAGTATCCAGTATTGAACACCATAGTCACAGCAATCAAACTAAGATCCACAGTGCTACTCTTTATAAAGACTGTTCCCCAACCACTGTTTCAGGAAAGATAAAGATATTCTAACTTTTTAACGTCCTGAAAGAGTGCTCATTTTCATTATAATATTTTATCCTAAGATACAAACACTCTGTGCTGTAATTTCTCTCAAATCACACGAGTAGATTTCCATAAGCAGGCTGCAATACGAGCTCAATTTCTTAGACTTTGTTTCAGATGTATAATGCATAACCAGCATATTTCAAGGCTCTGTCGATTTGCAGGATGTGCAAGTCTCATCTTCAGTCAAAGCTGAGTGTACACATATGATTAAAATCTACCTTTGTACCTTTTTTATTGCATTTCTTTATCTTTTTATATTTGCAGCCACAATAAAGCATAATTTCTTTGCAATGTTTTTCCTTTAACTTCTATACTACCACCTATTCAAGCAAAGCAGAGCGCTTAGTGGGTAGGAAGGGGGAAAAGTTCTTCAGAAGTTCAAACAGGACATGAGAAAGCAAGTGTGGGGCAGCTTGGGCATGGATTGTGCTTGCAGTGGAAGAAAAGCAGTTTAAAACCGCCCTACTTCACATCCAGTTCACTGATGCAACCCCTCACCTGCAACAGTAGTGTGTAGGCTGCTGCTGGGGGCAGGTCCAGCATGGCATGTTGCTCTATGTGTTGTTCTTGCCATGACTGTTGAGCATCTCTACACCCTCGGTACCTGATCGTGTTTCTCATCAGATACTCTGGTGTGCTTGTGTGCTTGTTGTGGCAGCAAATAGCACAGCTTTTTGTGGATTCATTGTGCTAATGCATGAAGATAATTTAGTTACTTGCTCTGCCTGTATGAAATCTGTCGCAGTATTCTGGCATTCACTTTCCTCCCCTGCAGCTTCTTTCATGCCCTCATGCCTTTGATGTCCCTTTGAATCTTCTTGCATGCTTCCTGGGAATAGAGGAAACACAGGTAGCTGCTGAAACAGGTTCTTAGTTAATGCCCGTAAATATTTAAATTAGAACTCTAAATCTTCCATACATCTGCCATGGAATCTCTAATATCAAGCAAGATGGGGGTTTTAGCCTTTTTTTCCCCTCCGTAGAAACTGACAGCAACATCAATAAAATCAATGGCTAGTTTTACCACTAAGGCCTTATTAGAGAGGAAAATTGTTTAAAGGCTGGAGAATTGCCAGGTTCAAAGGTGACTTTGGCGGTTGTTTTGTTCTACAGCCTTCTGTTCTGTTGTTTATATTTATTCTTCCTGCATGAGCAAGCCCCTTCCAGAGCAAAGAATTTGTCATGTTTGTCTTTCTTCCTCACTTAACTGGCAAAACGTATTGTCTTTGTATAATTTAATATTTCCTTATCACATTGATGTATCTACATATATAAAAACAAATCAAGTCTGGAAAAAGTGGTTTATGCTTGGTGCAGAATGCAGTGAATTTTCTGGTACTCAAATATAAGCAGATGAAAGATTGGCTCTGTGGGTAAACAGCTAAGGAGAGCACCATAATATTTTTCAGTTTCTGGAGAAATTGAAGAGTCTGGTCCTGTTTAATGACCTTGTGTTTATCAAACTATTCTAATGAGTAATAAAAATTGTTACAGAAAGCAAAATGTTTGACTAACCCATTTACCCACATTAAGTTCAGCTCATATCAAGATGGACAGATGAAAGTAAACCAAGTGCACAAGTCCTTTACTGGTGTTTGGCCCGTGTCTGGAGTGACGTGAGCATACAGTGGACTTTGTTCATATTTGTGACTGAGTGATTCAAGTCAGTGTTATTCTGTTCAGTTTTGTGGTCATACACGAAGCACAAATGCTTCCCCTATGTATCTAAAACACGTATTATAATCACATAAAGAGCTGAGAACGGTTAAGAAAAAGTGACTGGAAGCACAGATCGTGAGCGTGTTTCACAAATAAGTTTTTTGAGACTTAAAGAATTATAATATACATGACTCTGTGGGCTATTTACTGACGTGTAGGCAGGTCAGCTTCCTAGGTAAGCTGTGTCTGCCAGGCTACCGGTTAAAATACTGTCAGACAGGGAATGACCACTGCAGAACCCCGTGTTGTCCCCGCTGGAGCTTCCCACTCTTATTATCTGTGAGACTAAATCTAGTTTGTACCTGGGAAACTAATGAGTTTGAGTCACACAGATGGCCTACTGGATGATGAGGATATCACCTGCAGTTTAGGATCAAGGGAGAAATGGCTGAGATAAGAAAACCAAGAGTACGTGAAACTAGTATAAGCATATAGGGTGGAGTAGTTTGTCATCTTCTATATGACAATATAGGAGAAGTTAAATTGGCCAGAGAAGGGACTGCAATTGTACTTTTCTTTCAAAGACTATACTTTTCTGAATGTTTTGAAATGAAGAATAATGGAGAAAACCAATAACAGAATACAGGGAAAGTGCTTTCTACCAAAGTTCATAAAAATAGCAGTGTGATACTTCTCAACATATCTTATGCAGGCCTAATATTTGTAGCAAAATGAGAATGACTGCTAATGACTGATGTTACAGGGCTTCTAGGAAGCTAATATGATTTGAATCATGAATTTGATACAGGTAAATTTTGGTTTTAGAAATAATTACATGAAAATGACTTCATAGAAATAATGCATGGAGGAAAATTACATACTCTCAAATGAAACCATTAAAAAAAGGCCTTCAAAAATGTACACTTCAGGGTTTAATTGAATGTAACTACCCAGAACACATACTCCCAAAACATAAATTGCACATTTTTCTCATTGTGAAACTTTTTATTCTCAGCTTTGAAGCAGTTGCTTTCAAGCAGGACTTAACTAGATGACCAATAGATCTTATGTTGTCTGACCTTTTCCTTTCTCTGGTCTCTTCTAAGTTTAAGGAAGTATTTTAGTTCATCTGTTTGGAGATGGGAAGGAAATTACAGACGCATTTTTTCATCCTATATTTTTGTGACTGATCTTTTGTTATTTTATCATTTTCTGAGATGTGGAGGATTACCTGCATGAAGGTCAATACTTTTCTTAAAAACCCAGCATGAGATGTGTTTAGAAAATTTTCAGTTTCTGCGTTTGAGAAATTAGCTAAATGCAGTTATTCTGCTCTCATACTTTTTCAGAATGTACTTCTATAAAACCCCTTTGAAAGCTGAAGGGGTTTGCTTGTTTGTTCATTTTTATCTTTGTAAAAAATCCCACACAATGCAGGCTTCTCAGACTATCTGCAGCTCTCAGCGCTCTCATGGGATTTGAGCTGGACATGACTTCCAGAGATAAAAGTGTGCAGTTTTGCTGGACTTCTTGTGATAGTATGCCAACAGCATGAATATTGATGCAAATATGATTGGACTGTTTGGAGTTTAGCTAACATTCCTTCCCCACTTTCATCACTAGCTTTCTGTAGAGGGACTTCTGACTGTACCCATCACTACTTTTCAGAAGCTATAATAAAAATAATAATGCAACAGAAATAAGCTTGAAGAGTCTCTCTTTTTTTTCCACAGGCTGTGTGCCTTCATAATGCTACTCTAATACCTGGCAATTATGTTGATAATGTTAGTAGCCCTGTGAGCTCATGATTGGTCTTCCACATTGTACCTGCAGCCTTGTAGTGAAAATGTCACCCTCTAATGTAACGGGATTCCAGTGTTGCATGAAAGGCCATTACCCACCAAAGATGTCTTTGCGTGGAGTTTCTTGCGTGGGGTGCTGTCAGTTGGCCACACTCCTTACCTGCACTAGGTATGGATATTATGGCATGTGCTGTGCATATGGCAGTATATCTGTACGGTTAATATCAGACACAAGACCTGACTTTACTGGGAAAATTTGGGCATGTTATCCACTCCTGACCCACCTCACATACATTCTTGCAACAGTCAAGAGACACTGGAGACCTTTGAGTCAGCCTTTAAAAACAAATGGCAATGACAAATAGAGGGAGTCTTTCTCAAACAGACTGTCATTTCAAAAGAAGGCCACAGGCACAAAAACACTTGGCATCCTTGCCCAAAATGGACTCTTGAACTGTACTAGATACATGTATTGAGGTTTAGCAACTTATTTATTTCTCTCTCTGTAAATACTGGTGCTAGGACACTATCACCTACGCTGGTGTTTACATTTCAGCCTGCTGACAGATGAAGTGGACAAGTGTGGCTCGTCACATCTTGTTCAGCAAAATCCCACCAGATACCAATGAATCATGGTGGAAATGGTTTAAAAACTGCTCAAGTTGTTCACACAAGTTAAAGGAAACCAAGCAACATGTTTGGTTGGTAAAATTACTAGAGAAACCATTATTGCTGGTGCCACAGCTCTTGGGGGCTGTCCAGGGTGGCAGGGGATTTTCTCATGGCCCCACACCTTAGCCTGCACTGGTTAAGCAGTGTTCTGATGCTTTCATGTACATGGGGAGTTTATGATTTCTGCCACAGAAGGAAAAAGCAATTTATTCAGAAGGCTAAAGTGGGAAATGTCCTGCTTTGGAAGGGGAGGGTACGTAAAGCCAAGATGTTGTTTTTTAGGCCAAGCAGCCCAGTTCAATGAAAATCTTCCATCATCCAGGCCTTTGCCCCAATCTGCTGTCATGATAGAGCTTGTCTTACCTCATAGTAGCTCTCTTGTACTTAATTCACTAAATCTTATCCCACGTGCCTCTGTGAGTAGTGGCAACATATCCTCTTTAAGGCAGCTGGAACATGGCCCACAGAAATTGCAATGACTCTGCAGGTCTAAGAAAGGAGCCAACAACACCTATCATATACTTTTGTAAGTAATTCTTAGACACCTAAAATTAAATGAGATGGACCAATAAGGAAGCTGATCCAGTAATGTTTAATTACAGCCAAATACTGCCTGCCTGCTCCCACTGATGACTGCCGTACAGTTCCATTTCTTGCAATGTGAGTGAAGTGTTAGGCTGCGGGAGTCAGAGCTGGTGTTTTGACTATAATCTGCATTGCATCTAAATCACAAATGAAAAAATGAAGCATTCCATTAGGAAAGGAAATGATTCAAAACTTTAAAGCAAAATATTTCACCCTAATTGAGCAAGAAACTTGCATTTATCTTCATTAAAATCTCATGGTATCCCAAGAAATACTTGCAATTTGATGGAGTCTCCTTTGAAATCCAACTCAGTTCACTTATTTCTCTTAGCTACAAAGCCTGGAAGTCCAAGGTAAACTTTTCACATGTCACTCAGTGAAATGTGTTGGTTTGCTGGGTGAAGAAACTACACAAAGATTTACACCCTCACTGCAAGACTGCTAATTTAGCTTGCTGAGATCTTGGCTCTAACAGCTGACTGCTTTGACTATGCCACAAAGCACATTTAAGCCCATCCATGCTCTTCCAGGCTATAGCACATAGTGCACCGCAGCCTAAAGAATCTGCAGCATTTTAGTACAATCATTAGTTGTATTTACTGCACCTGCATCCTGGTTACATTTAAATAAGCATAATCCTGTATGACTTTTGAGACAGGCCCTTACTGTTTTTAATGATAGATTCTTATCATGGACAGAACCAAAATCAGTTGCAGAGCCTCCATCTTCCCAAGAGAAATCCATATTGTGAGATATTGAGTCCCTGGCTCTAATCCAACAAAGCATTCAAATAATTTACATGTGCATTCCATGACATTGTTCATGAGCTTAAAGATGAATCTCCATTTCGATGGCTGCTGCAGAGGAGGCCAAGGCCTGAACATCCTGTGAGATGTGTGAAAAAACAGAGCAGCTTCATAAAAAGCAGTATTTAAGATTCTCACTTTTGTGATTTTCAAGCCTTCCATCTAAATGACATCCATGCTTAAACAACTACTTTTAGCAATGATTTTTGTATCAAAGCCTGCTTATAGTTGTTGTTTTTTTTTGTCTAGATTGCTCCATAACTATAGAGAGTGCTACCTGGGCTTCAACAAGGCCCCCAACCCCACTAACAGGAGTAACAAGACAAAAACCCAAAGAATGTGGTTTTTTGGTGCATATCTGGTGTTTGAAATACTCTTCTCTGCTGAATGCTACTATCAGTTAGTTTTCAGAAGTAATTTTCTCCAGCATATACATACATGTAAATTAAAAGGGTAGGAAGCAAAACAGTGTGAGGGGCAGAAAGAGTTGCTGTGAGAAATGCAGACTCAGCAACAAAGGCAAAAAATTGTGCAAGAATTTCCTCTAACTGATGACTTATTAAACTAAGGTGTGTTTATGGACTACAGGAATTGGTTAGTTATCTACTTCCTGGAAGTACTTAAGTGTTTGCAGGAATATTTGATTCACTTTAATTGGACAAAGTTGAGTATAGCACAGAAAAGTACCACAGATTAAAGACAAAACCTGTCAAGCTGTCAAGCTTTAAAAATGGGAAGAGCAAAACTGGCACATGCTGTGAACTGCAAGAGCCAGCTCTTGTGGCAGTCCCAGGCTGTTGTAATTTACTTGCTGCATTCTTAGCCAAACATTCCTATCTCTTGGTCCTTTCTGTTCAACAACATTGTCCTAGGAACTGCTGAGTGAGGGTCCTAGGCCACACAGAAAGACACTCAGAGCCCCTGGGATGCACAGAAAATCACTTGGGGGCTGCAAGAAAGCAATGATTTGCACTGGGAATTGCAAGGACAGTCTCACTGAGACATGCACAGTGACCCCTGTGGTATGTGGAAAGGCTGGTCAGGCTCACAGATCTATCTAACGGCTTTTGGAGGCCCTGGGACCACAAAGAAAAGTCCTTGGAAACTTCAGAGATGTGCTAAAACATATTCAAAGGTTCCTAGGCTACACAGAAACGCATACATGACCCCTGGACAGCAGGAGGTCCCTAGGACTGCAGAGAAGGTGTCACTGAGGAGCAGAGGTGGCCACAAAGGCTGTCAAAGAAAGCTCTGGAGGCCCCAGATACACAGAAAGGCATTTGAAGACCCTTGGAGCACACATAATAAAACACCATGGTCACTATGGAGTAAGGAAAGACACACAAAAGCACTTGGTTCATGCTGAAAGGAACCTAGAGAGCCCAGGACCACAAAAAAGTCAAACTGGTGGCCAGCAAGCTGGATGGAAAGGTACTTGGAGGCACCTGGGCTGCAGGCTGTGTCACCTTGGACACAGAGAAAGGCACTCAGAGATCCCTGGCATGAACAAAAAGGGTCTTGGAGGCTCCAGGGTTGCACAGAAGGAACTCAGATGCTTCAGGTCAACACATAAAGGCAATACAGAAGTCTCCAAGTGCATTTTGTTGGATCCAAGGAGCTTCAGAATGCCTTTCTCTTTAGCCCATGTGCTTCTGTGTGCATTTCTGTGCAGCCTAGGGGCCTCCAAGTGCCTTTCTGTGCAGATCCTCGGCTCTCATTGCTTACATGAGTAGACCTTTTCAGTCTTTTCTCACGGTCTCTGGATGTCCCTATTACTGTGAATTAGAGAAGATTGAAATTTTGGTACATGTATTACCTATTGCTTTAGTGAGAATCCAAATCACCCCACATGTTAGAGGGAATAAACCCCTTTGAAATGGTCTATGACAGACCATGTTGAATTAAAACTATGGTGACTAAAGGTGATCAAATGCACGTGAAAGGTGATGATATGCTGAGAAATTACCTGTTGTCTCTATCACAGGTTTTGTCCTCTTTGCATAGTTATCTTAACCAGCAGACCCTCCCTTCTTTTGAATGTAGCTGTCCACACCTTTCAACCAGGAGACACTATTTAGAGCCAGACCTGGAAGGACCAGCTGCCAGAGAAAAAGTGGAAAGGACCATATACAGTTATATTGACTACCTGTCCTGTTGTGTAAAATAAAAGACATAGATTCCTAGATTCACTACATCAGAGTGAGGAAAGATGTACCTGCAGAGTGCAGCTCTCATGTGAATATCATAATACTTTTCTGTGGGGAAGAAAGCATTTAGCTCCAGTGTTGGTGATGCAATTTATAGGCTGCAGTGGAAAAGTGAAGGTCAGCAGGATCTTTCTGTCCTGGCTCCTTTCGTGTGGGAACATTCGCCCAAGCGTTTCAATTTTGGAGCTGCACTACTGCTCAGTGAGCAATCATCAAGGCACATTGGTATTGTCAGGCAGATACATACCACCATCTAGTGGTTTCATTGAATGGCATCGGGGGAAGGTAAAAGCCAGTTCTTGCTGATCTGCATTTTCTCACTGTATCCTCCAAAATGCCCCACCAGCTCTAGTCTTATGCACTTTCCCCCCCCAAATACGTACTGTCACATTCTTCAGACAAGCCCCATGACAAAACTGAAACAGTGCAGCAACTGCTCCCTAACAAAAGATGCCAGGACGGAAAGCTGATGATCTCCTCTTTCCGTGGACAGCCTACAAGCTGGGGATATGTGCTTTCATTCCCACATAAATATACCATCAAATTACCTACTGCGGGCAGATTCCAGCTCAAAACCCGAAAACAACAGTGACTGATCCCACACAAACGTTGCCGGGACAGAAAGCTGTTGCCAGCGTTCACTTTCTCCTTGCAGGCTATGAACTGTACCACCAGCACTAGGGAATGTGCACTTTACTTGCAAACAAAAACATCACTCTGGGAGGAGACCATCTCCAAAACAGAGAAGGTCTGCTCCCATATAAAAGGCTCCAGGACAGAAAGTTGCTGACTTCACTTGTCCCTGCAGCCTATAAAATGCACCACACTGTGGTTCTGTGATTTTCTTCCCACCTAAATGTACTATTAAGGAAACTTTCTTGTCTAACCATCCAGGAGACACTCTGGCAGTCACGCTTCCAACTCCAGAGACTTTAATTGCTGGGATCAAAGCCCCTTCACAGAGGGCAGCTCCTGTGACACGGTGGGTTCCCCACTTGACTCTCTGCATAGTCCACACTCTCCCAATCAGACGATGTTTCCTTACTGGCTTGACCCTTGGTTTTCCGCAGCAGTCTCAGATCTCTGAATCCTTTAAAGCATTTAATCATGGTGCAGCAACAGAATAAGTGCTTCAGCTGGTGCTTTGGGGAGGAACTTCAACAAAGGAATCCTGGGGATTTTGTACTCTTACAGTCTGTGTGTACAATAGTTTGGGGTCTTCCTGCTGTGTCATCAGCTCCTGCTGTGTCCCTGATTGTCTTGTCACCTGGCCAGTGCCACGGGTCCCCATGCCCTTTGTCGTGCAAAGGTTTGGCACCAGGTCACAGCTCCCAGCCTGGGTCTCTCACCATTTCCCCCCACCCAGGACACAATCTGCAGCTCACACCCCACTGCACAGGCAGTCACTTGCTCTGAATCCTATACCTGTATTTCAGGTGCGGTGGGCTGATACCACTGAGCACACTTTCTCCACTCTCCAAACCCTTTCTGCATATATATGACATACTGGCTCAAGTGTTCATCTGTCAGCAGATGGGGGCACACAGGCTATGGCCGGATGTGGCAGGGAAGGGCTGTTGGAGGCACTACTAGTGAAAGCAGAAGGCCAGCAACAGCTTTCTGGTCTGTCCTCTTTAATATGGGAGCAGTCAAGGATCGTTTTCCATTTTAGAGCTGGGTTCTGTCCAGAGGGAGAGTACGTGGTGGAAACTTCAGGGTGGGAAGGAAAGCATATAGTCCCAGTGTTGTTGGGATGCTTTATTTAGAAAATAATTCTGGAAATAATGTGCTTACCTAAGCAACTAAATACAACACCACTCTCTAAATCACCACAAGCATAGCTCTGAAATTGAAAACTTCCACTGATTGCTCCTACACAGAAGTTGCCTGGACAGAAAGCTGTTTCTGGCCTTACCTTCCCCTTGAAGCTTATAAACTGCATGATGAACACTGGGGTTTCCTTCCCACTAGATGCACCATCACATTATTTACTCTCGGCAGAGCTCATCTCCAATATTAGTAATGTCCAGGCACTTCCCACACAAAATTTGCCAGGACAGACAGCTCTTGCTGACCTTCCCACTGTCCCTGTTTCACAGCACCACTAGATGGGGCGATGCACTTGCCTATCAAACTAAATGTACTCTGGCCCTACATCAAACCAAACAATTCTTCACAATGGAAAACATCCAGCGACTGCTCCCACAAAAGAAGGTTCCAGGATAGAAAGCTGATTCTGGCCTTCACCATCCCCTTGCATCCTTCCAACAACACCACCAACACTGGGGCTCTGCACCTGCCTTCACAACTAAAGGTATAGTCTGCTCTTTCACTTTAGACAGAACCCAGCTCCCAAATTGAAAATGTCCAGTGACTGATCCCACACAAAAGCCTGGGGACACAAAGCTGTTGCTAACCCTCACCTTCCCCTGACAGCCTTTTCACAGCAGTAACGAACCATATGTTCATATAGTTCTCTCTGGGCTATGCCAATGCTGGTGCTCAGGTGTTAGAGCAGTGGCAGAGCCCTGATTTTGGTGGGGCTGTGAAATGGCCTGCCAAGGGAGGGTGAGGAACCACAACAGCTTTCAGTCCTGACAGCTTCTGTGTACAAGCCTCATCTGGATGTTTCTGTGGGTTTTGTAAGTTCTGGCTAAAGGGTGCAAGTAGATGACAGAAATAAATCATCAAGTCTACGATGGGGCTTTCAGAGGAAGGGGAAGTCCAGGAGGTACTGGAAGCCTTCACTTACAGTTTTTTCTTTTGGATCTGGGCTCTGGCTAGACTGAAGGAGGAGAAAGAAATCCAGGTGTCAGAACAAGCAGAGAGTTCTGCTGTTGGTGGAGCTGTAAATAAGCACCAAAGGGCAGCAACAGCTCTTAGTCCTGGCCCCTTCTTTGTGGGAGCCCTAAACTGAAGGGTTTGCTTGTTGGACCAGGTCTCTAGTTATAGTGAGGCTGCGGTTTAGGAAAATTGTTAGGAAGAGGCACAAGGGCAGAAGATTGGTGTTGGTGGGGCCAGGAGCCAAGGCCACACAAAAAAGCACATGGATGGTGGCATGTATAGAAAGGCCCAAGAAAGCCTGCCAGTCTCACCAAGAGGCACTCTGAAGATCTGGTCCTGCAAAGAAAGTAATACTGTGGGGTGAAGCATAAACAAAATTGTACATGGAGGTCCCTGGGCTGTGAAGAGGGGAAATCAGAGGACCCTGGGTACACAGGATGCCACTTGATGCCCAAAGTCACACAGAAAGGGAAGCAGAGATGAACACATATGGTTGATGCCGTGAATGACCCCTCCCCCCAGAAACAGGACTTTGAGCCACGTTAGTGTAGGGTAAGATAAAAAGTAAAGGTCTTTTAATATCACAGGCCTAGAGCCCCCAGGAATACATGATGACATGCATGTACCCCAGTTCTTGTTTCCATGGCTTTTATAATAAGATCCCTCCAATCATTGCTTTACACATTTCTCAGTCCAGCCCCAGTCCCACCCCTGTCCAACCCCCTGGAATTGGGTCTGGGGTCATCAAGACCCTCTGTCTTCCTCAGCTCTTCTTTCTCGGGCACACAAAGGTCTCTTGGAGTTCATCCAGTTCTGACTTCTGGGTCACTCTGACCTATGTTTATGTTTCGTTTTGTAGGCCTTCTGATATCCTTCAGCTCTTTACCTTGGAAAGGAGTCTAAACAAGATTAATTAACTAAAGGAATTTAAGCTCCCTGTTCTAGGACAGGTGTAGTGATAGAAAGGCATTAAACTTAAACTGTTAGAAATATTAACCCTCTAAAAATCCACAACCACTGCATTGCTAAAATCTACAAAATGTGAAAATCAGAACAAAACCCCCTTCGACAACACGGTAGTGTCATTCCCTCTTGCTTCTCCATTCCATAGCACGACAGCCCAGGCACCTCTCAAAGTTACTCCTTGAGGCTGGGAGTTTCCTTGCCACAACAGGCTTTGGGTAAGTGATTGATAGCACACTAAACTTTGAAATCATAGCTAAGTTATATAAAGGATTTATTGTGCACATTTATAAGCCGATAGATAAGAACTGTTGGTGAAGTCTAGGACTAGGATTGGATCCAGATGCACCTAGACTTCTCTCTGAGAAGGAGCTTGGAAAGACTTTCTGAATTCATGATTCAGTGGGAGGATCTCCCTGACTATATTGTTTGACCCAGCCCCTCATGTAGTACATAATCACAGAATCATATGGTTTTGATTGGAAGGCACCTTAAAGATCAACTAGTTCCAAACACCCTGCCATGGGCAGGTACACATTTTGCAAGCAGGTACACCTTTCACTAGACCAGGTGTGCAGTTCTTAGCATAAGAAAGTCATGGACCTGTTAGAGCAAAAATATGTACTTTATACCCTATTGATATCTTAAAGGCATTTATCTTTCAGGAAGAAAGTGTGTAGCTGTTAGGCAGATAAAAAGTAATAAATGGCTGAAACCCAAGCATAAGATGAATATTTTCAGAGACGCATAATTTTTGGAACAAACCTCAGTGATAATCATCCCTAATATGGATTTTGCAACATTTTGTGGGTAGAAGTTGTACAGTCAGTAAGAGCCATTGCCCACTAACTTGAGGTGTCAACCTAAAATGTTATTACAGCAGCACTTAATTTGATAATTCCAGTTCTTAAACAAAATGTTTTCTGTAAAACACAATTGATATTGCAGGCATGGCCATAGTTTTCTGATTTTCGAGAACAAGACTTTTTGGGCTAAAGGAACTCAACAAGGAACTGAGGTTATGTGGAATAGCCAGCTGCAAAGACATCCTTTGGAAAACAAGACCAGAGCACCATCAACATTCCCTGAAAGCCACTTCGTGGTTAGCCTAAAATTGTTGATGAATTTACAGCTGTTGCTTAAATTTCTAGTGTCCATAAAAGCTATCAAAGACCTATGATGCTTTCAAAGAACACAATTGAATTTTCACATATCATTCTTCATTCTAACCAATATACTTATTTTGAAGTTAAGGTAGGCAACAACTGAGGGCATTTATTATACATTAATTTTTATTGGTATATATAAAACTGTATGTCATAAGCTGCTTTGAAGAATTAAACCTATGGTTATATAGATGTGGGTAAAAGTTCTATAAAAACCTTGCCACAAACATTCATTTGCATTTCAAAATTAGACTGCTTCAGCAAATACTCTTTCCAGAGCTGCTTCTTCCAAATGCAAAAGTTACTTGAATTCACCTTCATGACGGTTAATAGAAGAAAAATTCAAACTTCCATTCATGAGAACTTGTAGAAAGTGACACTGGATTTCATAGAAGTAAAGATGCCCAGAAAAGTTTGGGCTGGCCTGTCCCTGGAAGTGTTCAAGGCCAAGTTGGATGGGGCCCTGAGCAACCTGATCTAGTTAAGGGCATCCCCGCCCATGGTAGGGCAGCTGGAACAAAGTGATCTTTAAGGTCCCAAACCGGTCTATGATTTTATGATTCCAAGTGAATAATCAACATGCAATTGTATGTATTGCAGCACATCAAAACATAAGATTTTTTGCAATGCTCTGTTCAAAATACTTGGATTCTACAGACTGGAAATTGAGGAAATTGGCACATTGTGTGCATGGATGAAATGGACCCTTCCATGATGTGCAGCCCAAGGATTTCTTGGCTTAGCTTTGTCCAGTGCTTCTAAAATGTCAAAACATTAAAGCACATTAAAGAGAAGCAAAGGGCCTGATTCTTTTTTCATTTTTAGAAGTCTCATCTGCTACATACTGCTGGTGTTTGAATACAGGGTTTCCTGTTGAATGGAGTTTATCAGGTATGTGTGGCTCGGCTTCACGAACGGAGATTTGGGCAGGGCTCTCCCCACGTGGGTGTGCCCTTCCAGCCTGCGCAGTGGATTTTAGGTGAGGCACAGCGTGCGCAGAACTGGCCCCACCGTTTCAGTCCTGAGGTTCATCTGCCACGGCCGAGCGAGCTTGGACAGTGACAGTGAAGTCCTCAGGACTAGAACCTACAGCTCCTGGCATTTCCCAGGAGGTCTCCCATCCAAGTACTAATCCGGGGCTGACCCTACTTAGCTTCCGAGATCTGACGGGATCGGATGTCAGGGAGGCATTTAACTGCCTCAGTTTATCATGTACAAACAAGTTTACTTACAGTCCTTGTTTGATGGCTTTGTTACTTCTGCATTAGTAATAAAGGAAATGCCTAAAAGGAGTGTTCAGTTATTTTTCACAAGAACATCTGAACTGAAATCTAAAGCCAAACACTTGTGTTCTGCATAATTGCTTGGGAGTATACCTCAGAACAGATGTAAGAAAATAGAGCTGCAAACCCATGAAATAATTTTTCACCTTTGCTGCAAAAAGGATTTATCCTTCCTACTCTTATGTTTGTGTTATTTGGGGATTTAAAAAAACCCACACTTTTGGGGTTTTTTCTTATGCTTTGCATGGTATGTCTCTTTTTGTATGATTTATGTGTATTGTTTCTTTTCCCTCTGGTCCCTTTTCACTTCACTTTTGCTGTCATCTATATAACAGTTTCACTCTCTTTACACTTAGGTTGGTCCTTTCTCATTCAGCTCCTTGTCCCATGAAAACTACTTCTGCAGTCTTCCCTCCTTCCTTCCCCTAAGTGGAGATCATCTCTACCACTGGGAATCAGATCTTCACAGGGCTGGGACTTGTCTGTGTTTTTAGGACAGTATCATCTCTTAAAGGAGTATTTATGTTCACAACACATAAATAAATGCATTACATATACAAATTTGCATTCAAGGAATTTAACTCATGCTGTGAGTGTGGCACACAAAATCAGGAAAAACTAGACTTAAGCCTGGCTGTGTAGCCATAGTTTGGCCCATCAGTTAGATATGTTGCAGTAAGGCCTTGCATTACTGGACTGCATACTATCTTTCCTCACAGGTTTTATGCAATTCATAAGGTGGATAGGCATGAGCTGCTGTATTTCATTTACTGCCAAGTGTTCAATCTCTCTACTGACTATAAAAAGTTAATTTTCTTAATGAGATTTTCTTCATCACTCTGAATTTTTTAATTCCCTTAATAACATTCTTATATCCTGCATTTAATAATTTCCTTTTGGATGGCCTCTCTTACGTGACATATGAAGACTAACTGGGTGGAAGAAAGTGATGGCTGTCAGTCCCACAGCAGAGCAGTGCCAACATAAACCCGTTCTTTTCTTGTAGCAGTCTCTAGTTTTTCACACCTCTCCCAGTCTTACCTGCCCTATGGACAACAGTCTCAATCACTGCAGAACGCTGCTTCATTGTGATAAAGCTTTTCCACATATTTTCTTAAGCACTGCCTTTTCCCTGGTCTCCCCAGTCTCTCAAAAATCCTGTTTCAGCTTCAGCCTGCTCCTCCTTCTTTGCTGTGTACCCAGGTCACCCACGATGGCTTCATTCTGCACTGCCAGCCTCTCTCCTCACTGGACACTGCAAAAGTGGGTAGTGGATCAGGGAGGGATGGATAAATTCCAGCACATTGTGACTAAGCAGCTGCTCACCACTGGAAGCCACTGGCAGTGTCAACTCCCATGAGGTTCTCCAGGACTTGCACGCCTAAGTCTTTAATCCTTTCCCAGCGGTCACATAGCTCCAGTTTGGTCAACTACTCGCCTAAGCCAGAAAAGGTTTGAGCCATTGAGGGCTTCAAGGAGCTAAAATGCTCATCAGTTTCTCATTGCTAGGGCACAGGGAAATGACATTCTGAATTTTCCTACTTAGTGGAAACTCTTTTGTTCATATCATCACAATGGACCTGGGTAGAATTGCCCTAGTTAGGCATACATACCAATTAATCTTTGGTAGCAGTGACTGTAGAAAAAGGGTATCCGAAGCAGAAATTTCACATCTATTTTACTTATCCTAAACTATCAAAAACTTAGTTTTTGAACTTCAACTCACTTAAACATTAATAAATCTCCCAAGACAAGGTTGAAAATAGTAAATTCAAAGTGTTTTCATTCAAGACCATCATTAAGCATACTATTAATGAGGTGCATACTGCACTCATAATAACCCCATCAAACAAAACTTCTACCTTTTATGAAGCAAAGCAATCTTCACTACTTAGAGTTACAGGAATAACAATGTATTATGTCTTTCTATATCCCATCAGGATGTAAACTTCACTTGGATTATTCAGATGGCCAGTTTTAGTGGAAAACAAAAGGAGAGAGAAGTGCTTGTGTCTGTTTGGAGATCTGACTGGCTCACAAGTCACTGGTCAGTGTGTGACTGTGAAGCCCAAGGCCCCATTTCTGTGTACTCCTCATGCCTTACCTAAGTGGGCTCTGTACTTTGCCTTCTTTAAGTGTTCAAGAATGTGGATCCCACATTTTCTGTTAATGTGAAACTCACACAAAACTGGAATGCTTTATGTTTTCTGTTTGATTTCTGGAACACTAACCATGCATCCTGATATTCTGTAAGATGAAATACAAGAATTCACCACAAATGCCTGCAGCTTCTAGGAACTCTTCCTGGGTCATGTTGCTTAATTGCAATCCATTGATATTAAAGTGGGGAAAGGAAATGCACTCGGCATCTAGTTTGTACTGGTCACAGCAAAACTGCAACCACTCACAAGACATTGTGCTCACTCCAGTATTCTGGGTGGATGGATGTCCAGAAAGAGAATCTGCAACACATTTGACAAGAAAAAGACACATTGCAATGAAAGATTCACGGTGCACTTCATTTTAAGAAACATATTTGAAGCAAAACTAATGCCTCTTCCTCTCCTGATTGCAGTCTTCCTTTCTTATTCCTCTAAAACACATCAAGCCCTGTGTTTTGCATTTTTTGCTTTTTTTTAATACAACCTTTTGCACTTCATCCTGTATGAGACATTTCAAGAGAAAGTGCTTACAAGTGGAAAAAAAAGAAAATGTGCCTCTTAATACTGCAATCCAAAAAAATTAAGAAAGTCAGGGTACAGAATTTGTGAGAATTCAGTACTCTGTAATACGAAAGAGTGATGTATTCCTAGACTAAAATATGTTGGGCCTTAGATGTGAAAGTACTAAGTCAAACCTCCTTGTTACACTCTATGTCAGATAGGAAAATAACATCAAGTTATTACAATATTTCTTGGAATTCCATCAAGTTCTTTCACTTATTTAATCTAAAATAATGTTAATGTAATCACAGGGAATATTTGTTTTGTTAGATCAGAAAATTAAAAACATATTACTCTGAACACACACCACTGGACAAAGAGCTTTCAAGTAAACCTGCCAGGGAGTTGTAACCTAAAACTACTTTGCCAATTAAATTCCATATTTTTTTAAGAGGTTTCTCTCCTTAACAGTGCAGTTACCAGGAAAATGTGTACAAATATGCATATATTTGCAATTATTTTTTCCCTAGAAAAAGTATTACTATTCTGATATCTAAACCTGGTATAATAAATCTATAAACTGCTGTTAACAAGCATAATCTGTGAGTTAAACACTTTTTTCTTTTTTTTTTTAATCAAAACACAGGCTTTTGTTATTGAATCTAGTTTTGTATAGTGATGGGCACACTCTTTCCAAAAACTCTGCTTTCTCTTTCCATGAGCTAGAGTGCTACACACAGGCAAAGGTCTATTCTTGCAGTCTTCTGCTGGATGTCTGTGCATATGGAACTGCCTTTTTTGGGTGATTGTAAGAAGTAGAAGCAATGGCAAGGATATGTCCTTCCTGTATCAATTCAAATAACATTTAGCGAAAGCAGAATTCAAGTCTGCAACTTGGAATCATTATTTTCATTCATTCCATACTTAATTTTCTTCTTTTATTTTTAAGGATGACTAATAATTTCTCTCAGTTGAAATGTAGGCAGTTATAGGAATCCAGTCCTTTAGAGATTATTGCTTTAGGAGCTTTAGGATTCTAAATCCATTTTTGATATATTATCTGTAATATTGTATCGCTGGACTGTAGCAGCTGCAGAACAGCAAATAGCAAAAGAAAGGAAATCAAGCATGTGAATGAAAGTAGTGTTTAGAAAACAGAAAAGGTTTAGTTTATTTTCCCATCTCACAGCATCTTATGCTTGAACTGAGTTTCTTAGTCCAGTCATCTGTTATTTATTGTTTCATTCTCAAATGAATCCTGAAAATTTCATTTTAGAGATTGCTTATATGAAATTGTAACTCAAAATAGGTTATAATAGCACTGCAAGTCAAGTGAATAGTATAAGGCTGTCTAGACACCCAGTTCAGATAGCAAAATGATGCAAATAGGCTGGAGGAGGTTCCATAGTAAAATTAATTTGAAGGGCTTGAAATTGTGACAGAATAACTGTAATATGGATCTTGCATCCTACATGGCTTCTGTAAAATAATTAATACTTCTAATTACTTTAATTACAACTCCTAGAGGTTTACAGAGGAATTTGTGGTTGCTTTCATGAATCATTCCCATGCTATAAATATCTTCATATGTATGCACATACAGGATTAATGTAATACTGTAATGCTGTGTTTTAAACCCTGAGATGCTACTGTGACATTGTAACAAAGCCAAGAGGTGGGCAGAAGCTCTGGGTCTGACTTTTGGGACCCATACCTTGAGGATATTTGAATCCCAGATTTTATTCATCTCCTTAGTTAAAAGGAAAATGAGGTTGCCATTGGATTGGCTTTATAAGCCCTGCAGACTGAACACACCTGGCTTGTTAGAGTCTGAAGGCTTCTGAGGGTGAGAATGGGAGTGCTGGGAGCACCAGGCTCACATGCCTTCTGCCAGGAAAAAACCAAAATGCTTTAAAATTATTGCTATAGCTCTACTGGAATCCCAACTTCAGAGGTTGCTCAAGAGAATCAGAAGGCTGAATCGATCCTTTTCTGAATCAGGCATGTTATTTAATTTCTTTTTAATCTTCTGCCAACAGCCTCCAGCCCCCTTAGCAAAACTGGAACATCATCACATCCTCAACTACACAGATTTACCAAGGGATGGGCTTCCCTGTGGGACTGGGCGTCTATCCAGTCCTGTGTTTCAGGGACTGCTCTGGAAGCTGCTGCCACAAGCCAGGCCAGAGCCTTTCATTGTATCTGTGTGAAATACACAGCTGAGTGACAGGGTCATGGCTTCGCTTTCCTACCTACAACTTCACTTTTCTATATACAGGAGTGTTGGGTTGCTCACATTTTTCCAGCTTATGGCACTATGAAAAAACAGCAGATGTATTTATTCTGCCAATCCACAGGTACAGTGAATAACCTTGAAATACTTTGGCCATTGGGCCTTGACCTTTGACTTGGTTTTGATAACTATCATCTTCTCTGGCAGTATTTGTATGGTCATATAAATGACATGTTTCATTCATGAAGCAGCACTCAGGTAGTCCAGGTTCTCTGTTTACTTTGGTTTTGGAATGTCTCAAATTGTTCTTTTTAAATATTCCATGGCCCCTTGAAGTACTATTGTATATGATGAGCATTTTAAAGGTGCTGACACCAACAACTCACATGTGCTCATA
Source organism: Pithys albifrons albifrons (assembly GCF_047495875.1). Lineage (NCBI taxonomy): Eukaryota > Metazoa > Chordata > Aves > Passeriformes > Thamnophilidae > Pithys > Pithys albifrons. Next base: position 46,052,228 of record NC_092463.1, on the reverse strand, counting down.
CCTTTTCTATCTCATATCAGAGTAAAAAAATCAGGGAGATTTTCTATCTTGTAAATTATGAACATGATCAAGGTATATGCCACTAAGGAGGGAAAGATCAGCCAAAGACAAAGGGCCTATGAAAGATTTCAGGGGCTGTTTTGGAGAAAAAGGAAGGAGTAGGTAGAATTTTATACCACCATACAAAAACATAAGGGCCAATAGATCCCCTAGTGACAAGAACATGCCAGAATTGTGCCTAAAACAGGATGAGGATGAGTAGCTGGGGTGGAGAAGAAAACACAGAATTCAGACCTTTTCCATTCCATTCCATCACTTTAAGGTGATTTCCACTGCTTGTTCAGCTGCATTGAGTTATCTTGGTGTACTTCTTGTTGAGCCTGGGTTGGGCAGTCCTCAGAGAATGGCATCTCTTGACATAATCTTCCCAGACTACACTGCTTGTTTCAATCAAGAGACTTGATTGAAGTCCCCTAGCTAAGGTGGCACCTCTAAAACGACTCTCCTGCTTTGTGGGGGATGTAGTTTTATCATTGGTGACAAGTGATGCTGTGGAAGGCAATAAGTCTCAAGTAGGGGCAGGAATTCAGGCCAAATAGAAGACAGCTGTTCAGATTTTTCCAGGGATACACTGACTGCTGCATGGCATATGCATGAAAACTAATACAGTATGTGTGCAATATATATACAGAGGGAAATACTGCCATCAGTCACAACAAAACTGGCTGATGTGTTTATGCATGGTCCAGCTTTATCATTCTTATGTAACTTGGTCCACCTTTCTGTCAGTTGGAAGACATTTAATTTAGGCATAATATTTTACATTTTGAAGCTAGAACTTTTGTGAATTTTCTTTATTATTTTCCCCTTTTCACCAAGGTCTGGAAAACAAGGAGAAGAAATGAAAAGTTATGCAATATTTTTGGTGTCACAAATTTTAACATCTTTGTATTAAAAAAATGCCTGCAAATGTAAATGCTGATAAATTCTTATTGCTTGAAAGTAAAGACATTAAAATTACAAATGTGGGAACATACAGGCAAACTAAGTCTGTAGTTTTTTCCATAGGAGCATGGGGGTGGCTGCACTGTCCCAGGTCAAAGTCCCTCTAAGCCAGCCTCTGCTCTATCTGGAACTATTTAATAATTTTGCAGAAAATATTTTTGAAACTTACTGTGGGCTCATAGATTAAGCTACTAGTGTTCTTTCTGAAAGAGGAGCTAAGCCCAGCAATAGCCTGTAAATCAGTTGTCTTCATCTGTTTCTTTCTAGGCAGTCTTACCACTACCTTCTCTTCTGTTTAACTTGAGGTTCTACTTTGTTTCTACCGAGTACAAAACAGGTTTTCAGAAGACATTGGGATAGCAACCCTTAAGCCTATTACTGTCACGAGAAGAAAGTGCAGGTTAAAGTTATTATGCTGACCTACATTCTACTCTGGCTTCAGAGCAAAGTAATTTTCTGTTCAAGGGCTGCTTATGCAATGCAGTAGTGGCTTTATCTGTGTGTGCTAGACATGTTATATGTACTCCTTAACTACTGTGGAAGAAATGATAAGAGAATTCACAGGTTGGTTTAATTTGACTCAGGAGAGAATCACTGTAACCATAAAGTACTCCTAGAAAGCCTAAAAACATGAAAAATTGAGCAATAGAAAACACGTGGAGGAAGAAGTTTAGCTCCTACTTTGGTCAGAAAAGGCTAATTACTTCCTCAGCTCATCTTTGCTTACCAAGAGGCTGACTTGATTGTTGTGTAAAGCTGCATGTCTTAAGAGCTGACGGAGCTTTTCATTTAGCTACAGGTGGAGTTCAATTTAACATGATTGCTGGAATATAAATGCTGCACCACTGTTCACCTGGGTGAATTCAGAGCTGCACAGGTGCAGCATCACAGACCTTATATTGTTAACAAGTAACAGACTGCAGTGAAGTTAGAAATTGTCAAAATGCCTCAGAGGGGTTGCTTTCCTGATATCTGCTGATATCAGAAGTTTCCTTGGGATTATTTCAGTGTTGTGGGTTTCATATTTTGAAGTGTTTGTTTGTTTGTTTGTTTGTTTAAAGCAGTGGCAGAAGATTGAATAACATGCAGATGCTTAATAAAAATCAAGGCAAAATAGGAAGAATTAGTCTGAGTGATCCAAAATGAACTTTGAATGAACCACATCTGGTCTTCAAAAATGAGTGTTTAAATTTTAAAACAGAATGCTTTCTGTGATTTCTGTAATTTCAAATGAAATGTGGAATTGTATTTGAAGATGGAATGAAAATGAATACTAACTTGGTATGATTTTAAAAATAATTCAATTCCTGTGTGGCTGTAAATACAACCACTTATTTGAAGCAAGAAGTTATTTATATTCTATCTCATATGTCAAATTTACTGATAGAGAAACAAAACACTCTGTCCTCAGTGGTCATGGGTTAGCACCATCAGAAACCACTTACTATTATTACTCAAAATGCAGGTGTGTTCTCATATAAAACAACAAAAATAGATTTGAAAGAGAAAAATGTTGCATAGACTCATAATTTTTTCCTGGTTCTCGCAAAAGTTTGACTCATTAACATAAGTGGTTGTACAACCTGCCTTTTCAGAGCCTGTCGAGTGATTCATCCAGAGAACAGAGAAGAGTGTCAGGGCTATTTAGGAATTTAAACCAAGTGTTTAGGAGAGAGAAGATTTCTAACAAGCAGTGCTTATTTAAGCTTCTGAACAGGGACCTGACCTGACACTAGAACATTTGGAATGAATTCCTTCAAATAGATTTGGGATTCCCCACAGGAGATGCATGGCCTGCTAAAGTGTAGGTTTTCCATATGCACAGTTAGAGCATTGTATACTTAACATTGGGAGAATCTCTTGGGGAGAACTCTTGAGAAACTCTTGCACCATCACTGTTGCATTTCCACAGCTATACTGTTCTCTGGTGGCTTTCAGAATCCTAGTCCTTGCCAGTTTAGTGTGTATTAACATCGTCTCTGCTATTCATTGCAGAGCATTTGAGGAACTGTAAATCTCATAAAATAAATTACTCCTCCATCATATATTGGAAGTGGTGTATTGTGGGAATGATATCAGTGAGAAATGCTGGATTTCAAGCAGATGGAGTAAACAAAAGGAGTCAAGAATCTGAGGCCATAGTTTCTTTCTGTGCCCCTCATAACAAACTGTGAAGCATTTGGAAGTTTCTGCTTGCATTAGGAGTATCATGTTTTCAAATAAGAGAGGAAAGGATCAGTTCATCTCATTGCATGACAAACAGAACTAACGTGGCTCCTCTTCCTGTGCCTCTTTGGTTGGCATGCTGGTGATATGCTTGAAAAGGTCAGTAAGATTAGAAAAGACAGTGCATATAACAGAAGGCTCAGCAGCAGTTTCAGAATGCACAGCCTGTTGGCTGTATGATTAATCTAAAATGAATTAAATCCAAATCACTCTTCAGTTTTTGACATTGTAGGATTTTTTTCTGTTTGAGTCTACCTGCATACCTCTTGAATGGTCACAGGTAGTATAGACATCTTCGTTTGTCCCAAATAATTCTGTCAAAGACATCAGGGGATCACAAACAATTGTATTGGACAGAAATGGGCTCTGAGTTACTCCAGCATCACCTGTATTAATTAATGTATTCATGTATATTAATACATTAGTTGAAGAGGAAAAGATAATATTAAAGAGCAAACTTTTAAGGCTACAGGTGTTATTTTCTAGCTGTGTATGTTTAATTCTATGAGGTACCATTGCCCGCAATCATTTAAGCTTCAACTGCAGTTAGTTCTGATCTTCTGAAAACTGCAGTGAAGGAACGGAGGAATTCAGGAAGAAGGCAGATAATTAATATACCACAGGTAGATTTGCAATAAAAATTATTGTAATGACACATTCCTAGGAACTTGTTAATGGAATTTATGGATTTAAGAATAACAGTAAGGAAACATATGGATGAGACTAACATTATGGTTTAATAAGATCATTGGTAAAAAATTTTTGAGCAAGTTCCTGTACAAATGTAAGAGGAAACATCATTCTGGCCATAAGGATACTCACTTTGTCTGTAAGACACTGCTACAGTTGTCATCCGCATTAGAATGTGAGGCAATGAAGAAAGCCTGAGAAAAAAATATGTTTTCAAAAGTGGTTAGAAACTGAGAATTTGGTTGGTTGTTTCAGGGAAGAAGTTTTTTCACAAAAAATGAGATGACTGGAAAATAAAGTAGTTGAGAACTGGTGATATTTCAATGAAAGAAACAAGTGGCTCAGGAAAATATGATCTCTGATAGGAATTGGAGTAGGTGCAGAAGAAGAGAATCTTTGCTCATTCCATTTTCTTATACATTTATCCTGTATGCACACATGCATTAATTTCCTCAGACTGGAATGGACATAGCCTTCCTGCTGTTGAATACATACATAGACTGGATTGTGGCTCTGGCCTTTCAGACTTCACACAGAACTGCTCAAGCCAGTTTTGGCTCTTTTTTCTCCAGACCTAGGCTGCCTCTTTGTTTCATAACTAACTCCATTTTGGCTAATCTGTAGAAGAAAGACACCTGAAATGTTTAGTAGAGTAACATGATCTTAAAGCTCAACATCTCACTTAAAATTATAACAAAGTGAAAAAATCTCCAAATAGCTGTGTATACTTAGGAAATGGGAAGAATTCAGAAGCTTTCATGGACTCCAGAACTGAAAGAAAAAGCTGATCTTAGTCTACATAAAGCACTGATGAGATACGGAACATGGAAACATTCGGGCGTCTCCTGAAATCCTTTGATTTACTAAAATTCATACATAGGGCATGGTGATATTTCAGGACATCACATTTCCATCTTATCATAAATGGAAAATACGAGACAATATTTAAAGATTTAATCAATCCAGTAAAAACATCCATTCTCTATGCATTTCTGCCAAAGGATTTAATGTAGAATACCTCATACATAAATTTGTGTGTAACTGTGCATTTGGATGGACACTGTATATTCAGTGGCAAATGTAGAATTTTACAGAATTCATACAAAGTGATCCATATGAAATTACAAGGTCTCAGATATAAGAAGATAACTGAAATTCAAGTTCATGATGATCCCAATCTTGTTTTTTTTTTTTCATTCTTCTGACTGAGCACAAGGGAAAATTCTTGATGTCATACCTATTTATAAACAATTTATGAAGTCAAACCAGTGGCATTTTAATCAGTTCCAAGTTGTTGAGAAAGTAATCCAGTATTTATTTAGTACAATAATAAAATAGTTGATTTCTTTCTGCATTTGCTTTAATGCTTAATTTCAATACTTTAATGAGATGATACAGGCTTACTATGCACAGAATTCTGAAGTTCAGAGGACCAGGTAGAAAAAAGTCAGCCAATATTTACTACAGTGCAAATGTATTGGCCCAAATATCTCTGAAAACCAACAAATTAGAGACTTACTCATGCTTATCATCTATGTAAAAGAGTTTCTGTCACTGTCATCTCCCCAGTGCAATGAGCAGCCCATTGTGGTTATACCCTGGTGCCAACTCAGTGGACAGAAATAAACAGCTGAAAACCAGTTGCCATTTTGAACAGAATAGAATATCTCTGCAGACCACTGGAGAGATGTACTTTAAGAATTATTGCAAAGATAAACTGTTCAAAGTGTCTCCCGCACTCTATACCTGTCTCCCCATACGTAAGATTTTCCACAAAGAATTGTCTGGAATGAAATCCATAATCCATGAAACAGGGAAAGTATATTTGTTCAAGGTGAAATAATATCCAGGAAGACGGATGAACTGTTACAAGTGAAGAGGGGTATGAAAAAATCCAAAGCCACTGGATTTAAAAAAATTTTTGAATGAGGCACATGCTTGATTTTGTAGTTTATTCTTAGGACAACTTATTTCTCCAAGCTGAGAAAGTAAGTTTGTGAAGTGGAATGGCAACTTCAGTCTCTGCCGAGGACTAGATAGAGGTTTGCAGCTGTGGGGCAAAGCTGCCAGCTTCAAATCCTACCAACAGGTTTCACCACATGCCTTATGGGCAGTAAAAGGTATTTGGGAAGGAAAAATCCTGATTTACTCATATGTGGTTTACACTGCTGCTCCCATATAGAGCTATGGATGTTCCAGAAAATAAATATTAATATCATTAGCAAAGATAATCTATTTTCATGTATTTTATGCAAACAAGCTATTGGTTTGGGTCATATCAAATATTATCTTACTGTTAGCAGGTGCTGCTTATGTATGCACATATTTGCTTAAGTACACTTGGGGGACATTGAAAGTGTCAGTCAGGTCTTACAACTCTTAGTTTTACTCCACCTAGTACTGGGTTCACAGAGGCTATAAATCAGCTTTTATATTGCAAACAATCTCCTTTGATTTAGTGGGGCAGGCCTTGATTGTAAATTTATTAAAAGGTGTTGAGGCCCATGCTTGTTTCCAACACTAATTCATTAAACCAAAGTCAATTGTTTATCATTGAGAAAACTGGTGATGCACAAATGAGAATGGCAGGCAGTACATCAATTGATAAAATCATCACAGCGAAACCACTTTGACAGGCTACAGCTCTTTTATAAACAATGACTTCAGTAAAGAAATGGAGCTTACTTTTAGGTAGGTGATTGCTTCTTAGGTAGCAGTTAAGTCCAGAAGTAGATCTTGGGAGCAAGGGGGAGCAGGAGGCTTCAACAGCAACATAGCCTAGCACTTTAGAAATAAAGCCACCTGCAGCACTGTGAGATATGGAACAACTTAAGAGACAGGTTGGTTTGGTTTTTCAAGTTCTTATACACACCCCTTTTGATGACAGTGATAGTATATAGCATACTGTAACCCAGGGATGGGAGGGAGAAATGTTTAAGTACAGAAAGTTTCTCTGCATTATTTTTTCCCTCTTTCTCTAAAAGTGTTGATTTATGCAAGTGTGACTTATGAACCACCTAAGCAAACCTGGTATGTGTAAGCACTTGAACTAAGGAAAGTTTCACTACTTCTTTTGTGACCTTAGCATGTAAGAAGGGCTGCCAAATTTTGTTCAGAGCTCTCAAAGCCCAGGAATTGGCATTCTCACCATTTACATCTGGTAAAGATCATGATGCAGAAAAGTGACTGTCTTAAAGTCATGCGGCACACCACTCTGGGTGTGAGAGCAAGGACAGAATTCAGCTGATGTCAGGTGAAATCTCTGTCTGTCTGAGCACCGTTTCTCTGAGACCCACAAAAATCTGCTGGGTTGTAGCCCAGATACAGCTGCCTTTAGATCTGAAATGATCATTAGATATTTGAATGTTCATGAATAGGACACTTGACATGATTAGAAACAACAGATCAGAGACTCTAGAGGTAGTGAGAATGAATCAGAGAATTAATAGGATACATCTAACATAATATGATACCTTTTTTAAGATATAAATTAGGAATAGCTTTGGTCAGACTAGACTGAAATATTTTTGTGCTCCATCTTAATTGGCAGTCTCTTGAGGATGCTTGCATAAACAGCAACAGTTAAAAATTTAGGCACATATGCCACCTCAATTCTTTAGAGACATACTATTTCCAGTACTGAAAATACATTGTCTTTAATAGGTTTAAGTGGGCTTTGTACTAAGATTTTCTTGTCTTCAGAAATTTGTGAACCAGAATTGTCTTTTGGGATGGGGGAATTCAGGAAGAATGAGTGATTAAATGAGGCAAATAACAGAGGCAGGAGCTTGCAGGATCCCTTTTGTTTACTCATTTTCTTTTGTGCTCTCACTTCAAGCAAAGGCATTTATTTGCTCCATTACTGTGCTGACGGAATGCCTCATAAGCTATACCACGCTGCTGTTGTGTGCATCTCATGCTAGTGGTGCCTTTCTTTTATCTTTCTCTCTTCAAATTCTTTCAAAATAGTTAAATGATGAAGTTTGCTTCTACTAATGGGGAAAATGCATATATGTTGTGGCAGTTCTGTTGCAGGCAGATCTTTAGAAAAACCTAGTCCTGAGTGTGTGAGACCAAACAAATACGTTTGTGCAACAGCTTATCACATTGTCCAAAGCAACAGTCTGATTTCCTGCAATGTGGCTTTTGCACTGATAAAGCAGCATGTAAACTGTGGGATAATGCAGACAGGAAATTGTTGGTAACCTTGTAACCATCAATAAATAACTGTATAAATAAGGAGGTGCAGTTAGTGCACTGTACAGAAAGGATCTCAAAGGCTGTATGAACACAATATGATAGGTATAGACCTAAGAAATGAACCACCAAAATAAGAGATTGCCTCTCCTTTCTCTGCCACTTAATGAAGATATTTAAGGAAAATTCTCATTTTTCAAGAATGTGGGTAAAGTCTTTTCCTTTGATATGGTCTTGAATTCACAATTCAGCACCAGTCCACGCTGTGTGCTTTGTTTTGCACAGAAGTACCTGAGCCCTAGTGCTCAGCTCATAAACAAAGGCCTCCAGATTTAAATATAATCTTGAGATTAACAGGAAGAAGTTATTGTTGGATTAGTCCATGATACCATTTTCACAGTTTTTAATAAAATTGCTAATCACAGAGCTTTTCAGACTGATTAGAGAAGTATTACTAATGAGTCCAAATGGGCATGGAAAAATTTCACAGTGAGATGTTTCTGATTCAAATACATCTCTAATTTTGACTGGCTAAAATGGACTTTGTTCACAGCCTATTAAACTGGCCTCATCTGATATTTCCTCACTTTATAACCTGTTATTATTTTTTATCACTCACCATCATCAGGGTGACCCAAAAGAGACTTTGACTTCTATTATGTGGAAAGTGTGGGTATGAGAACACCATAAATATTAATCCAGGTTTTTTTGTTTCAGTTACAGAAACCTGATTAACTCTGTTTCCTCCATCCAGAACTGACAAACAACAAACAACTCCAAGTCAATTCTCCAATCATAGCAGAGAATGTTATGAAGACACAGCATCACATCTTCATTCCTGCACATGCAAATCCTCTAAATAAGAATTATGCCACTCTCCCCAGAATAGCAGAAATAGCTGGGAGATGTATCTGGAAAAGTACTTATTTGAAAAAGATATCCTACTTAATCAAATGATGGATCAACTGCATTATTTAACCCTTTTTCTCTTTTCCAGATCTGTCTCCTACAAATCCTGAATAAATTTCTGAATAAATGTATGAAAAACAAAAATCTGAAGGTTTAGTGGCATGTATGAAATACATAAAAACTCCATCGCTCCCTCGGTGTGTCACTTCATGGATCACTGTCAGGACTCTCCCCCTGACATTTGCAGTGAGGATAAGTAACAACGCTCCAAGAATCTGGGTGTTTAAGTAGACTGAAATACTTCCTCAGGCAAATGGGCTTGCACAGGTGTCCACAGATATCTGTGAACTTGCTCCATGGCAGCCAGTGGGCAGGGCAATTCAGAGCAAGAACCAGAGTCTGTCCCTGGCTCTTTTCCAGCAAGTGGGAGCTTGGGACAAGATGGCATGAACCTTGGGGCCACAGATTAAATTGTCCTCTACAAAGGGAGTAGCTTACACAGATTCTTTGCACAGCTCCCTAAGGAGCTAAATGCTGTGGATCTGACCAATGGAAAAATCAGAATTTTAGATGTTGTTGACATTACCGCATGTATAGAAAGCCTCAATATCCTCCTGCAATGATCTGCTGATTAGTGGTCCTGACAGTAATTCACTGTGCTTGCCTTCTGCAACACTGCAACCTGAATGTAATCAGACCAGACCATAGTAACCATGCCTAAACTGCCACACTTCTGACAATACCATGGTGCTCAGCATTTACCAGCAGCATGAATAGGTAGTTATCCAGGATTTTGCCGAGTTTTGTAACATCTGCTCACACAAGTTCTCTCACTCTTCTGTAAAGGTACAGGTTTTACATGTTTTGATTGTGTGTGTGTGTGTGTGTGTGTGTGTGTGTGTGTGTGTGTGTCTAATTCCACATAAAGACAATGCTATGCTGCCTAGAGACAGAGGAGTCCATTAGTTAAAACAAAAATAGGAACATGTATAAACAAGGCTGCACCACAGCACAAGTTCCCAGAATCTCTTCTGACACACCATTCCTCTGAATCCTAGAGATTGTCTCCATCAGACAGGGTGGGGTTCAAGAATGACAGAACCACTGACATCCTTGGCTTCACGTGGGATGATCACTTTATGTTAAAGATTTGCAGGCTGCTCATTTTCTGCTCTAAAAAGTTTTTGTAAGAAGTCAGTATTGAATATTTTTAGTATTAGAATTAAAACTGGTGATAGAAAGAAATACTGAGAAAAAACAAAGCCTGACTAGAGCCTTGGTGGTGAAGAATAGACAGAACTTGAGCCCTTTGGGTTTGTCTGGCAACAGCTGCTTACATTTATAGCTGGAGATGGCTTGGAAAGGAAGCCTTGGTTTGCCAGCCCAGCTACATGGTTTTGCCTTCTCTAGAGAAAAGGCTGCTTTGCTGGATCCACTTTCATGCCAAAAAGCCTTTGTGTGTTTTTTAACTCAACTAATTTGAGCTATTACATTTTAGGGGAACTTGTTTTCTCTCTTGCCTTCTGCTTCACAGAAAGGAAGCAGGACCATAGATTTCCCACTGGCATTGGTTTCTTAACTCAAAATCCAGTTTCCTGGGATGGTGAAATGGTTCTACTTTTAGACCCTGTTATTCTAACTGCATTAACCACCTCTCAGTTTTAGATAGAGTGACTCTCAGTTTTAGATAGAGTGAGAGCCATTTTTCCTCATGTCACTAGAATTGAGGGTCAAAATGCTTTACATAACCTTCTGTAATTTTTTTTAAGGGAAGAAAAATCAAGGGTGTGTCTGACCTTTGAAATATGATGGGAATTCCCCTACAGACTAAGCTCAGAGGAGTTAGGAAACAATAGGGTTGATCAATATGATACATCTGACAGGTGAGAAAACAGTAAAAGAGATCAGTTTAGTGCTATAAAAATGATCACTCTTTAAAAATATCTTTCATCTCTTAATTTAAAATGTCCATAAAAAAGGCAAAATAGAAGTAACATTTTCTTTCAGAAGTCTAGATGGCGAATATTCATGAAGAGGTCCATCTACACAGGAGATCATAGAATTGTTTAGATTGTGAAAACCATCTAATACGATTGAGTCCCACTGCAAACCCAACGCAGCCATGTCCAGCACTAAACCATGTCCCTAAACACCATATCTGCAGGTTTTATAAATACCTCCAGGGATGGTGATGCAACCACATGTCTGGAAAACTTGTTTCGACTCTCGACAGTCAGTGAAGAAAATCTCAATGAAGAAATTGTTCCTGGTGTCCAATCTAAACCTCCCATGGTGCAACTTGAGGTTGTTTCCTCTCATCCTGCTTCTTTTTACCTGGGAGAGGAGATTGACACCCACCTCACTACAACCTCTGCATGAAAGTAAGGATCCTGATTCAAAGCAAATAAAGCTAGGATCCAAAGGTAAAGAATCTCAAATTTATTCTGACCTGGGAATTATAATGTGTATATATGTGATGCTTTGCATCATTTGGTGCTCCTTGAAAATTTTTTCACTTCTCTGTTAAAAACTGTGGGACAATATGAAAGGCTGACTTAAAGACATATATACACACAGTAGGTTTCTTGGTTTAATGAATCTGTATGTGTCTTAGGAACTTATATTTAATCAGACTAATTAAAGGAATATCAGCCAACAGCATGCCCATCTCATAAAAAATAAAAGACATGGGGTCTTAAGGTGAACAGAAAATTTGAGTGTCAAATCATGCATCCAGAGCCCTGAACTGAGAGGCAGTTTGCCCTGTAGCAGACTTGGCTCAAGCCCTCTCTGCTAGGCAAGTTGAGGAGACATTGGAGGGTTTGGATGTTTCCAGCTTGGTGTGAGAGTCAGGATGACTCTGGGCTCTAGTGGGGTTAGGCAGCGTGCTTGGAACCTGACATTTGGGTGTCTGGAAAACATACCCAGCAGAAATTATGCTGTACTGCTGCCAGGCTTATCTCTAGTGATCCTGGTTTATTCCTTCCTCTCTTCAAATCTGGCTTACCTTCTAACTCCCAAGCAAAGATTCTTTTTTTCTGTCTGTTGCTGGAAAGCTTGGTGTCACATAAACTGGCCCATGATCAAAACCCCCAAAATTCTGCTGGTAACATCAGCGTTGCAGCCACATGAGGCTGTATCCATCTGCATGATTTTCCTGTTTCTACTTCCATCATTCTCTGCAACCGGCAGGATAGAGAACACTATTTGTGCTCCAGATCCTTCAACCAGTCAGCCAAAGGCCTGAGGTCCCTCTTGAATGACCTCAGACTTCTTGTTGGGACTTCATTGCCGCCCACTTGAAGTACTAGTGGGTAACAACCAGAGGGCTGTAACCAGCTGGAGAGTTTCTTCATTATGTCTCTTACCTGGACCTCAGGAAGGCAGAAGATTTCCTCATGGGTTGGGTCTGGTCAGCATTTTAGGCCTTTTTTCCTCTCTGAAGGAAGGCACTGATGAAATCTATCCTTTTATTTTTCTTCACTGAGTCAGTCATGATGGGGGGGGTTGGGTTGACTAACCTTAGGGCAGCCCTTCCCACCTGGGTGGGCCTTCATCCAAGTGTCACTTTCCTGGCACTTAAGTTCCAGTGCCTCATACCCACAGTATAAGGGCACCTGGGAAGGTGAGGCAGGTTGGGAGGGGGTTTTCCTGCTGTCTTGAGTAGTATCTACCTGAAATGTAACAATCATCTAATCTGCAGGGACTGACAACATTTGCTCAGGCACTGATACTTCAGAATCAGATCCTTTGCTTTCTATGACTACTTTTTGCATTATCTCATGAGCATTCAGGCCCAGCGACAAAACATGCAAAGATAGTATGAGCTATGGATGTGATCAGCCTCATGCAGTGTTCCTGTGCATCCTCCCTGAACAAGTAACACTGCTCCCCCCCCCCCCCCCCCACACCCCAAATCATGAGAAGCAACTGGAAAATCTCTAACAAAACTACCAGATGCCTCAGTTTTAAACAATGGGTCAATATAATGAGAAACTTGAGAATAAGGTATAAACATGAATGAGAAATGGTGCCAAACTTGGAGGGATTGAGGGATTAAGTGATTCAATGAAAGATGAAACTTCAGAAAGTGTTAGAGCCTGTTTCAAAATCCTTGAAACTAAAAGGCAAAGAAAAGTAACCTCTTAGTTGCTACACACCTTTGCGTGCCTTTGCCACTGCCTGAAAAGGCAGCTCATATGTTTTAGTGACCAGAAAGAAAAACGTGCCTCAATCACAAACCTCTACACACTTTCAGTTAAATAAGCTCTTCCCTCTGTGTCCATGTATGAGAAGCACAAGGTTTGTCTTACAAGTAAAAAGTTTCTCTTATGTTTTTCTCTTCAAATCAAACTTTCTGACATGTTTTTTGATTTGATGCACAAGAAACAGAGTGAAAATACTCATGACAGCCTTAGTTCAAACACTTGATAATAAGAATCATTAAATCCTTCATGTCTCCATGCTCTCCTGGAGACTTGCAAATGAATAGGACTACCCAAGTAACTACTTGGTGCAACATAGAAGGGCAAAAAGTTTACTGATCCTGATTGACACTCAGCTGGAGGGATACAACAGGAAAAGAGCAATGGTTGTGTCCAAATTAGGCTGTCTAGATGGTAGGTCAGATAGGTAGGCTTCTTTTACTGGAAGACTTTTTTCTTTCAAAACCAGTATACCTTTAATATTGCACACTAGTTTCTTGGCAGAAAGTGTTTCAAAAGTCCTTTCAAACTGTGGTCAGGAAGCTCAGTGGGCTACCTATTTCTTTTGGATCACAGTGAAGAACAGCTCGACATACAGTCTGGTGACCACAGACAGCAGCTATCAACAAAGACACCTGTGCTTGACTTCTTGTCTTGCCATGCATTTCTTTTGTAGAAATGAACACATCTCAACTTTTACTTTAGCTTAAACCTGAAAATGGGGGCTACAATAATTCATGTTGCACAGAAACATAGTGGCTGTCCATCACTATTTGGAAAGGTCACTTAAGGCTGTTTCAGTGTTTCAATTTGTCGAATTTCTCCATCAAATGACTTTGGAAGATACCTGTGCAGCAGTCAGCTGTAATTAAAACTTAACTAGACAGCTTCCAGAAAGAAAGGAAACTTTCTGTGTCTCCTATTTCTCAGGAATTTTGAGCAGTACAGAAAGCTTAATATTGCCAATATTGTTGGCTCAAAAAATGCTTTTGACATTTCAAGAATTAAGCATGAAGGATTAGCAGATAAATGGCATATTGTTATGCATGTAGAGCAATCCTTAACCCTTCACACATCCCAAAAAAGATAGACTCATGGTCTGGGTGGGCAGTGAAGAGGCACTGGGGAAAGGGAAATTGGCTTTTCCTTTTGTCGTTACAAAGGATTTGCATTTGAACTTCCTCATTCCTCTCACATTCTGAAAGGATCAGAACACAAGAGTATATGATTACAGCTCTGCAAAAAATTGACAGAAGATAGAATGAAAACTAAGCTAGGATAAATTATCCTTGCTGAAAGAAAGCTAAATATCATCATTTTATTCTTGAGGATTAGGCTGTAGTGAATTAAGGCTAGAAGAGAGCACTGAATTGGACATTTAACGTGCTTTAGGACATACATATCAACGTCACACAGCTAACTAATTCACATCCACTTTCCTGAATAGATAAATGACAGTCAAAGGTCAGCCAAGGAGCCAGGAGCTGAATTCGGAGCTAGCAAGTACCATGTTAGTTTCTGCAACAATGGCCATGGGTTTTTTTATGTCAACTCAGCTAGAATTATGACACACTATACTCCTCTTACTACCATCCATTAATATGCTGTTACGCTGCCTTGCAGCTCTTTGCCAAAGCCACTTTTAGTGAAGTTTAGAAGGCATGTCCTTCTCTGCACATCAGATTCCTTTTACAACTCTGAGATGCTGTCAGGTCTTGACATGCTGTACCAAGGCTGTACCAAGGCCAAGTTAGATAGTAATCAGTTGTCATGCTTTGAGAACATTTGCTCTATTATGGGTCTGTACATTTCTGTAGGGGCAGTGCTGCCAGGGAGGTGCCCTGTGAGGGCAGAGGCAGGGAGCAAGGGGGAGCTGCTATCCTGCATGTGCCTAACACCTAGAAAATGAGGAAAGTGTGGTTGTACACTTTTACTCTTGGGGTCTGGAATGGTCTTTTCAAAACTTCAATTTGTCCTTTGGGATAACCAAAAGTCTGCATCACACCATCATTAGCTGCCCTACAGATTAGACATAGCATATGAGAGTGGGATACACTTGCTATCAGATAGTGCTTTTGCAATGATCAGTAATGTAAGGTTTACAGTCAGAAGGACCACTCAGGCTTCATTTTTTTAGTTAGGTGTTATTATTATTCTTTGTACTATCTCTTTTTTCTTTTTTCATTTTTTTCTTTTCTTCATATAAAGATGTGAACATTACCTTTTGGAAGGTATCTCCAGCATTTTATGAATTTTTAAGAGGCATTTCAATTTTCAAACAGGAACAATCCCTTTATTTGTAAACTCTGCCTAGAAAATGTCTTTAGTGCCTAGTCTGGCCACAGTCCTCCTTCACCTAGGCACATGATGAATTATATTTTAGAGTGTGATTCCCATTAACATAAATCAACTACTTTAAGATACACACATGATTAAGTATAGAAAGGTAGGTATCATCTAAGTGGTTCATCTCTCATTGCATTATTATTCTTGAAATGAATACAATAACCATCCATAGCCCATAATTTTCAGAGAGGAGAATATGTTTGGAAAGGTCAACAGAAAGCAGGTTTGGATAGTTCAATTTGCTCAGAACTCCTGTTTAGGATCACATATAAAACAAGGATAAAATATGGAGAAGAACTATCAATGGCAAAGGCTCCTTTCGACTCATTCAGGATGTTTTTAAGTGTTCTGGAGCTCTGTATATTCTTCCATTAAAATTCTGTCATCTATCTATCTATCTATCTATCTATCTATCTATCTATCTATCTATCTATCTATCTCTGCTGATGCGTGTAAGTACTTCACAGAATGGAACTCTGATCTGAAACTTGTCATCCATCTTATTGAATTAGCTACAAATGGCATCAACTGACTCCTGCAGTAGCCTTACATGAAATACATAGACTCATTTTGCAACCACCCCTCTTTATTGCTCTTTAGGGTAAACAAAAAGATCTCAAACAACAAGCAGAAGAGTGTGATCAAGGAAGGCATTATATATCTTGTGGCACTGAGAAACCTCAAACTCACTTCAGGGAGAGAATTTTCAATGAAGAACATTACATAAAATCTCAGTTTTAAACTAAAAAGTAGTTATCTTTAACTTATGAAGTCTTTTTGTTTGACTGCAGACTGGAGAAAGGTGCTTTCTTGTTTAAATTCTATTTCTATTTAAAAAATTGAAATAGTAGAAAAAGAAGAATGACTCTATGAGGACACATACTACATTAGACGTACTCAGGCAGGCATGGTCCCAGGCTAAAACAAGGAGCAGGCTGGACTGATGAAACAGAGTCAGTAAATGAGTCATATTCTTTCTTGTCTCCGCACTGGCTTCAAGTCTGAGTGGTACAGAAAATTTCTCATTGCATTATGCAGTTCCTGCTGGTCAGATGTAGTGTAAGCTACATGGGCAAGTGTAGGGGGCATGAATACTGCCTGCTCCAGTGGGTCAGAGGTGTCAGTGAGGAATGCAGCTCATGGCTTAACTTCCCTTTTTATGACTCCTTGTTGAGATGCAAGATACAAGTTCCTAGGCAGAGGTTAGGATTTTTTTTTTGAGATAGTAGTAATTGCATTTTTTCATAAGTACTTGAATGCAGTTCTGGTGAGGAATCTGCCAGGGCAGCATTTTTTTCCACCATAAAATTCCCTTTTGTCAAAAATGGAAATATTCTGTGAAAATATATCAATTTCAAAATAACAATATACAAAATAACATTATTAGCCAAATCAGACAGTGTCAAATTCTACCTGTGTGAAATATGTGAAGCTATGTGGCAATGGCAGGATGGATACACAGTTTCTTAGAGCAAAAAATGTCCAAGATTATAATCCATGTAAGAGAATACTCCATATACTGAACCGTGATTTGCTGTTAAAAAAAAATCCAACAGAGGTCTTCATTTGATAGTGAAGGAATACACAGGTGCAAAAGAAACATCCCTAGAATGAATTAGAGGGTGGATTTTAAAAGACTGTTGATGTCTGGTGTCAGAACTCTGAAAACATAAAAATGTTTCCTTCCTTGTGCAATTGCTACTATTGTGCAAGTGGTTCCCAGCATGGTAAACAACAAAGGTGAGATGGTGAGAAAGACAGCATGGAGAAATATGTATTTATTTGTCAATGTCATTTTGGTTACTATCGCTACAGCTGGATTTGATATTTGGAGATGCAGTATTGGATATCATTAACATTTATGAGCAAATTCAATAGTGGGCAGCACCATCAGTTCTTTTACCAAAGACAATATTAATGAACTCTGTATTTGACCAAATATCATCCATTTAACATTCAATTACACCTGAAAGAGCACTGATTTTGGCAGGGCTAGAGTTAACTTTCATCTGAGTAGCTAGCATGGAGCTATGTTTGATTTGTGCTAGAAACAGTTTTGCTGACACAGGGATGTGTTGGTTACTGCTGAGCAGCTCTTACACAGAGGCAAGTCCTTTCCTGCTTCTCACGTCATCCCACCCATGAGTGGTCTGGGGTGTGCACAAGAAACTGGAAGAGGCCACAAGCCGGACAGCTGACCCCATCTTTGGTCAGGTTCCATACTATATGACACCATGGTCAGTATATAGAGCAGGGGGAAGACAAATAAAGGAGTGGATGTTCAGTGTTGTGGCTTTTGTCTTCTCAAGTAGCTGCTAGGCAGCCCTGCTTCCTGGGGATGGCTGAGCTCCTGCCTGGTGACTGGAAGCAGTGAATGAATTCCTTGTTTTGCTTTGCTTGTGCGTGTGGCTTTTGCTTTACTTGTTGAACTGTCCTTATTGCAACTATCGAGTTTCCTCACTTTGCCACTGAGCAGGGTAAGCAATGGGCTGGACAGAGTAGCAGACAGCTAATGCTGTTAAAATCAAAGTGAGGAAAGGGAACTGACCCGATGTGAAGAAACATTTTAAAAGGCTTGGTACAGTCTTATTCTAATGTAATTTGCAAAGCTGCTGAGTTTTGGAGTTTCTTTTCAGGTGTCCCTTGGATCTTCCCTACTGTAGAAATATTAAATAGTTTCATGACTGAATATTGAAATCTGAAACTACTACTAGATGTGTTCTCTTTTCCAAACTACAGAAACATTGGAATTGACCTGAGTTCTAACTCATCAGCTTAACTCTGCTGAATGTTGCGCTTAATTCCATTGAATTCCATTGTTTACCAAATAATCTCAGGTGCTTGGCATCTTTCTGCTGCTGTTGTTGAATACTCTTGCAGAAATACTCTGCAATCACTTGACTGAGATCCATTCATTGCAAAACAACCAGATGAGCTAATGGCTCACATTTGGCTTCTTCTCTTTTCGGTCTTGTTTCCTAAGAAAGTTTGCACATGTAAGTTCATGTGCATCTTTCCTGACTGTCTCCTTGGATATTTTTCAGCTATTGACTAGTTTTAGCTGTATCTGACTCATGACTAAGAGTCCCAAGGGTACCACAGGTTCAATGGAAATGGTCAAATGAGGAAAAAGAGGAAAGCCTTCAGGTCCGTCACTGAAAGAGAACATCTAGTGTTGCAATACCTATTAGACATGAGAGAATATAGACAACCCTTATCTATAGTTATCACTGCTGCTACAGAAATCCCACATGGGATTTGGCAACTGTGCCAGAAGATCCAAATTTGCAGGCAACCAAGATTTCTTGGTCTCATTTCTTCTAGTTCTGTTCTCTCTGACTTCCCTCTTTTCAAGAAATTCAGCGCTTTAACAAATGAAGACGGGGAACTTCTAAAAAAATGTATAAAGACAGAGTCCCAAGGATGCTTTTTTGTTTTTTTCCCAGGGAAACACTGAATGTGTATGGGCTAGTACAGAATTGCAACAGGCTGAATCTAGGTAATTTAGATTTTTAAAAGTGAAGCAAGTTCTTTTGTAAAGTGTGTCATACCTGGATCTGATTCTGTTCAAGAATTTAAATCAAAACCATCCTAAAACTTCAAGTTTCCCCAGACTCACATTTTTATTTTATGCATTGAGCTACACAGATTACATACATCAAGTAAGACAGATCTGATCTTCTGTGAAGAGTAATTCAGGAGTTCCTAGAGGTGTGCAAAAGTCAGTTAAAGGCAATAGCAACTAATTTGTTCTTTGCCAGGTGATCGTAAAGAAAAGTTAGGAGAATCACTGCTTTTAATTTTTACCTGTTTTCCACCAGATGGTGCTCCTTCCCTTATCCTGGGGTTGTTTTTCCTATCAATTAAATATAGAGCTGTAACTCTATGCCCAGCCCTCTGTATCTCTTTGTCTGTCTCTGCCCACACTGTGTACCTAAATGCATTGCTCTGGGTCACTGTCTCTGGTCAGCTCTGCTTTCGCAGGTCTGACCTTGTTTGTGCATGGCTGCTTTACAGGATGTTTTAGGTCTGTTTGGTTCTTCAAAACCTTATGCGTTATGAAACTGTGATATTGCAGCTGAGTCCAATAGCAATGTGTCAGTACAGCCCAATGCTTTGCTACAACCATACATATTCACCTTTATGGCACTGTCTGAGACAAGCAAACCAAGAAAATTGCACACACCAGCGTGACTGTTAGAGGCCATGATGTATCCATCAAGCATGGGATTATGACCTGTGATAGAATGTGTTAGCTCTTTGGAAATCAAGTATTGGTTTCTCCAGACTAGGTCTGTATCAGTGTAAACAAGTGGATGACATACCAAATTAAAAACAAAGGCTGAGTCAAGCAGGAAACAATACTGATTTTACAGTGTCTACATCCCATGTATTCCACAGTACTTGCTGCACTTACCTGGACACTGGGTTGTTCGTTCCCTGCTGTGGGTTGATCTTGCATCAGCCAGAACCAAGGCACTTTGGGTCACCCAGGGCAGGTCACCAAAGAGTTCTTGTAACTTCCACTTTGTCTAGTACCAGGAAGACAGCAGTAAAAGATGTTTTAAGGTAACTTTATCTCTTCTAAAAGCTCTGAAAAGTATAAAAAAGATAACACAATGTCCCATGACTTTTTCTCTGTCATTTTAGATGTATGAAGTGGTACCGTGCCGAATAGCAGAGACACTGAACCACAAATAATGTTACTGAGTCCTTACAAGGCTCCAGTCACTGGATACCTAGAGGACACTACAGGGCCAGTTGCAGTCCTTCAGCCATCAGAATCCTCACCCTGCTGAGACCAGAGTCCTAAGAATTGTAACTGTTCAGTCCTATCCTCTCCTGTTGAAGGTTGCTCATTCACATATGTCCTTCCATCTACAGATGAAGAGCCATCTTAAAAACAGATAGGATGTTTGTTAGGAGCGTGAACTAAAGTTTCTTCCTACTTCTTTCCTTTTTCCCCAACCTTTTAGTGGAAGAAAAATATTTTTAAATGTGAATCATTTTAATTTCCTTTTCAGTTTGTTTTTAAACTTATCTGATTTTTCATGACCTGTTTGCCCTATTTATATGCAACTGTGGATATTTAATTTCAGTAGCAAAAAATATTACACTTTACTCACTGTCAAGAAGCTGAGTCCTAGAAATAGCTTCTTCACAAACCCTCCATTTGGAGGAATGGTGACCAATTGCACAGACGTTGAGACTCATCCTGAGCCTAATTTTCCTTGATGTTTGAGTGATGTATTTGGTCATGTGATCTGTTGTGAGGTCTGTATGTCCTGGTTGTTCAAATGCCTATATGCTATCACCTTCATGGACAGATCCTCTCTTAAAGCAAAAAGGGGCAAAAATATATTCCCACGATTGTGATTATAGTGGTAGAGCCATTCATGTGTTTGTGCCAAATATTTCAAGGATTATCAACGGTACATATTATGGGTCAAGATCTATTTGTTAGTATGAATTGAAAAATTCTTTTTTAGTTTGGTCTTTTTCTACCTAGAACTTTGCCCTCATTTTAGAAACAATTCATAGGAGTGTTCTTCTCTTCACTCTCCAGGTACCCTAATAGTAGGATGTATTTACAAGAAAAGGAAAATTATTAGAATTGAAGCTCTCATCTGATCCACTACCCAAGTGAAATAAAATTTGTAGTATTTGTGGCTAAATGTATTCCTACTTTCCACTTAGAGCTGCTTGATTCACTTATCTTGGGGAATGATTTTTTTCCGAGGATAAGTTGACTATTGATTGGTCAGTGTGAACATTGATTTAGAAAGAGTCACAGTTCTGATGGGACAGTAGGGCTGCAGGAAATAAATGTTTGAGATACAGAAATGCCAACTGTACAGTGTGCGTGCAGAAGAGTTAATCCAACAAAAAGTGTTTTTATCTCAAGGCAGGTATGCAGTTTAAGACTGTGCTGCCCTTCCCTAGACACTTTAATTACAGGTGGAGAGAAATAAGCTAGCACTCAAAGTGACAGCAAGCTTTGTATTGAGACCAAAGGAATGAATATCTTTCTCATTACCAATCTCAGGCATGGGCAGGCAGAAGAAAAGGTAATATTAAGATTTGGGACAGGTCTAGATATCCTGCCTCCTCCCTAAACCAGGCAACTGAAGACAGTGGAAGCATAGCCCCATTGCTGGGCTGGAGCAATTTGGACTCCTGATGTTTAGCAGTAGCATTAGTCATAGATAATGGGCTTAAAGTTATGAGGGGAAACTGCTTTTGATGCTTCATAGACTCACAAAATATAATGAAGATAGTCTTGCACTGACAAAGAGAGTGGTAGGTTAATCTAACATCCTAGCAGGCTACAAAAGCTAGTGCTGGAGTGGGGTGAAGCAGGAGTAGGGTGAAGCTGAAGGAGAGGACTCTGCCTCCCAAGGGTTACTGAGGAACTGCTGTGAGCTCATCAGAACTGAAGTGACAAAAGAAGATTGGGCTTTGCAGAAAGCAGCTCAGATGGGCACTGTTCCTGGCTTGGAGCTGTGCTATCGATTGCTGGGCTGCACTGTCTGGTGTCCTTGAAGCTGATGGCATGTGTTCTGAGTTTGCCCTCTGCTTTTAGATTTGGGTGTTGGGTGTCAGGAGGCTCTTTTCTCGCTCTTTTGTTTTGTTTTTTCATAGACATTATAGTAAACTCTGTTTATGAACAAGAGTTCAGTGTCTAGACCAAAGTCTCGTTCACCACTAAAATCCCCTTGAAAGATTTTCAGAGACAGAGGATGAGGCACTTTGCAGCACTAGCACTGGCAATGACAGTCCCCCTTGGCACCCACCGCGACATTGTAGCTTCTATGGCTGATGCACCCTTTTCAGCAGCTGCAACCATTTCCTGGGGAAATGCATCTAGTCAAAAGTCTCTCAGCCACATCCCTTTTTCTCTCTAGGACATAAGAAGAGCCAACAAAACTGTACTGTATAGATCCTGCATATTAGTGAAGCAATGATGAGTTTCTCCATGTCTTTCTCAAGGGAACTTTGAAGTTTGGGAATGTATATTTTAATAACAACCTGGGACTGTACTTGCTGGTCCTTGCATTTGGCTTGCCATTTGGTTTACTATAGTGTTTGTGAAATAGAGACAAGCCATAAACATCCATCTAGCTGCACGCACTTCTGCAATGACATGCTCTGACATGTACAAGTATTTACAGTGGAAATGTTCCTGTAGACTTCTTAGTTCTTTGTGGGTTCTCAAGTCATTCAGTTAGGGAGAAAAACAACCATAACATACTACTGAGGTCACAGGATGAATAAGACATTATGAATAGTCACGCTGGAAACAAAAGGTTTGGTGAATACTTGGTGAGAACTGTGGGGGTTGACAAGAGTTTGCAGAGCAATTCAAATTAAAGAAGCACATGGAAAAATTTCCAGGCAAAAAGAGTTTTTGAATAAACTGTTCGATGTTGGGATTTTAGTCACCCTAATTTTCATCTGAGTTGTGAATCATCTGGATACCACCATGAAGGTAAATCATTAAGTAAAAAAATTTAGGTGGCAGGAGGGTGTGTGTGTGGGGTGGATGGCAATCAATGTGTCAGGTTTACCCCATTTCACAGAGCAGTGAATAATTGCTTTGTGTTGCTGTAGCAACTGGATGGCTTAATGCCTAAGCTTAAACTTCTCAGCAGTGTCAGATCTTCTGAATGGGTCATAAATAAATGTGAATATACCTTTTTTGCATCAGAAATTTTGCCAACAGATAAAATACCTTTCTTTCTTATGCCATTTTAAAAGAGAGCATATACTAACATGTCCACATAATAACTTGTCCATTTGTGACAAGGCTTTTCTTCGTATCATGTCTTACTGCCAACAGTAACAATCAACAACTTCCTTCATGAACTGCTGCAGTTTTATCTGAAAGTGTCAGTCGGATTTGTATTTGTAAGCTTTTCTTGACTATAGATTGTGAACATTTATACATTTATTCTCCCAGCAGCTGTGTAAAATGATGCAATGTTTTACAGATCTGGACCTGAAAGATAAATATGTAACTTGCAGATAGTGTTGCAGAAAGTCTACAGTAGAAAGGGAAATACACTCCAGATTTCTTAAAATCAACTCCACAGCCCTAAATACACAGTCATTCAAGCTACACATCAACTCTGCAATGATGGATCCAGTCATATCTGTCCCTAATATGATAAATTGCAGAAAC
The DNA here is from genome assembly GCF_047495875.1 of Pithys albifrons albifrons. Classification (NCBI taxonomy): domain Eukaryota; kingdom Metazoa; phylum Chordata; class Aves; order Passeriformes; family Thamnophilidae; genus Pithys; species Pithys albifrons. Next base: position 46,028,468 of record NC_092463.1, on the reverse strand, counting down.
ACAATGGCACAAAAAAGGTGGTGTGAGGTTGAGTGCTAGAATATTTGTTTTTCTCAATCTTACGTAATCTTAGCATGTTAATCTGTTTTTCCTACCCATGAGGTAGATTTTTCAGATTTTTCTTAAGTGATTCAACATACTTCAAGTCCACTTTGGTCATTTGGTCACTTATTTACCCTTTCTGCCACAAAATAAGAGAAGGTTTGCCACCTGTCAGGAGATTTCCATTGGAAGGACAGAATTGGTAGCAGCAAACAGCTGAAAGTAAGAATGTGCTTATTACATGAAAGTGTATGCTTAGCAATTAAAATTTTCTAAAATAACATTGTCGTTGTTTTTGTGCTTTATATACAGTATTAAAAATAAAATAGTCTACCACATGTAATTTATGAAAGCAGCTAATAATGAGTTCATTATTGCATAGCAAGGCAATGTTGCAGTCATGGTAATAGGCCTAGCCAAAGTCTTTGATCTTCTGGTTCATTAATGTATAAATGAAAAGACTTTAGCTAACTATCCCAGTAACAGGTCTCACTCAGGTCTCAGTCAGTTCTTATTCAAGGGCTTACCCTTTCATTTTCCATCCTCTATGCAGGGAGTGAGTCACCTGAGTCATTGTTCTTTCGTACAAGAGATTTGTTATTTCCATAGCTCTCCCCAAGGGACTCATCTGTCTATAAAATTTGCAACTGAAACAATTTGAAAAATGCCAGGTGATGTAGCTATTTGCAGTGACACCATTGGATATTAGTTAAAAGAAGCAGATTTTAAATAGGTAAATGCAGCACTTAAGAGTTCAGCAGCCACAGGGCTGAACTGAGTATCACCAGAACATTACTGTACTCTTAGAGTTTCTCCCTCTGTTCCCAGTCCATCAGGTTGGGAAATCCATGACTGAATGAGAGTCGAGGTTAACAGGGCATTTAAAAAATCCAGCAAAGGTGAATTCTTGAATCTGCTTGCCTGGCTATTGGAGTACGCTCTGTCAGAAATGAACAGCAAATATTTTCCACTAGAAAAACTCGGTATCAGTTTAAAGCTTCTTATCAGCTCTGGCCTCTATACACAAGAACATGGTATAGTTTGTAGCCTTCATTTACTTTCAAATATTGCAAATAGCCACTTCTATTCAGACAAATTTCTGTCAAAATTAAATATATATAGTAATCATTCTCAACTCTAAATGAAGGAAATCTGTTCTGGATAGTGATTCTAAAATGTGGTCTTCATTTTATACACAGATTGTGGCTTTCACCTTTCATCTCAAATCATTATAATAGTTACCAAATAGTGCTTAGTAGATCATTGCTAGTCTCTCTTCCCTTGTTATCTTATCTTTTTCATTATTTTAATAATAACAATGCAATGACAGTGCATAGGAAGATTAAGTTGCTGACTTAGAATTTGTACATGATAATATTTTATGCTGGGATACTAAGACATACATCCTGTGTTTGTTATTGCTATAACCCCCCCACATTTATTGAAGAATTATGTCATTAGAAACTCACAGTAAACACATATGTTACAGTGTTAATATGACTGCTGATGTTTCTGCAAGTTCTAATATAATTTCTTTCTCATTGTATCCTTCAATGAGTGATGAATCCATGGGAGAACAAATCATGGCTCACTTGCCTTGACTACCATTGATTTTCCAGGAATTAGACCTGGTGCTGGAATGGAGTTTGTTTTATGCAACTATGCTATGTGGAGAAAAATGCTGAAGATAATATTTAAGAATGTGTTGGACACACATATAATTAGCCTTCATTTTCAGGAGAATATAATTCTGTTATTTTTTTACTATACACAATCATACACAAGCAGGTGGCTGCTTTCTTTTAACTTGTACCCTTATGGACAGTGGATTTCATGATGCCTCACTGCCTCTACACACAGCATTATTGGAGATGTGGAAAGAGATATGATGTACAGTTTAGAAGTTGAAGTGATAAGGTGAGAGGAATGGGATAGTAGATTATAACTGCAGTATATGGCTGAACATGAGCATGGTAACACTGAGCCAGATGACTAGGATAAACTTCTTACCAGAATGTGATATACCACTGAATAGTCTTGTAAAGAAAGAGGTACAAGTACCATTCTGAGGAACACTTAAAACCAGCCTAGATGATAGACTAGTTACAATGGCAGTTATAATAATTTCAATTCACAGAATTCACCTGATTGATCAAGGAACTTATTTGGAGGGACAAAAAATCCCTAAAGCCTATAGCAACCTGGTCTGATCACTTACCTGACTGAGGTTCTAACAGGAGGTTAAACTAGACACCTGATGAGGTCGCTTCTAGCCTGAAGTGTCCTATGAAATCACAGAAAGGTTAAGGTCTGAAAGGACCACTGGAGGTAATTTATAAACATAACAATCAAATAAATAAATCCAAGTGTATGGTAGAGGAAAGAAATACAGAAAGTGATTTAACCATTTTCTATATGGTCCATAAGTTGAAACTCCTCCATTCCCTTGCTTTTCCCTTCCCCCCCCCCCCCCCCCCCCCTTCCTTTTCTCTTTTGCAAGTTTTGGTCATATCACACTTTCCTGTGTATATGTGTTCTGATCCAAGAACATAATTCTGTGTACTTTCTGTCCATAGACAAGAATACTCAGATCTACACATATCATGCCTGTCACAATTTAGACTAGATCATGAAGACCTGTAACTAAATTGTGTAATTGGCAGTAATGACAGAATATCCAACTCATTTTGGTAGCAATGGTGCAATCTCCAAGCACAGAAATTGACTTAAAGGCTATGTCCAGCCTTTCCTCCAGATTTGGCAGCTCCGTAGAAGTTTCTTTTGGGCATGCCCTTGAGATACACCTCTTCAATGTGCATATGTGTGTGGATGTGGATGGTAAAGCCACCTGTCTGCTTAATCAGTGGTTCACTTCACTATTTCGGGGGCCAATTCCCACTACTAGGGTGGTTGCAACAGGCATTACTGCCTGTTAATGTCTGCATGTAACAGCAAGATTTCCTAAAGGGCATGAGACCAGTGGTGAAGTTTCCTGAAGATCACAACTTCAGCTAAAAGGCTTTTGCTGTGTAGGGAGCGGTTCAAGGAGAGACTCACTCCCTTGAAATTCCGGGCTGTGTTGCTGCGGGTCACTGAGTCCAGTTTGCAAGCCACAGAGTAAATCCTAGTAAATTCACTACAATTCTTCTCATTCTTTCCTCCCACGGATGGACCATGCCAGCTCCTAAGAGCCATTTAAGAAAGCACATGGGAGAAATTTGAGAGAAGGTTTTTCTTTATAAATAAATCAAGTAATTAATTCTGACTAATGCACTGTTGCACAGTAACCCTGTACAGGGGTGGTGAGGTGCCAGCTTCATGCCAGTCTGCCTCACTGCAGTGCCCGTGATGTTCATATACTCCCTTTCCATGACTTAGTAACCTGGTTTGTAAGAGGCAGACGCAGCTCCTCTATGCAAACAGCCACAGAGATGAATTAAATTGTCCCTTGTCCTGGCCGAAGTGATGTGCATATAATTTAATCAGAGAAAATGTGCCAGATGCAAGGATTAGTGAAATGAAATCTCTACAGAGTAAAAGGTATCTGGATAATATTGCTACTATCAGATGGGACAGCCCCTCTCAAAGATTAATGCGGCAGAACTCTAAGGATAAAGACTGAACTTCTGCTCTCCTCAAGTTTAATTAACATTGTAAGTGTTAGTACAATAATCTGGTATATCCAAAGCCTTCATTTATGGGATCCCTAGTTAACTCTGGAGAGTCCTCATATCTAGACATATCCACTGAAACTTGGAATGTCTCACAAACAGGAATATATTCATCTTTATAGTTTTATGTGTTTCATGAAGAGTAGCTTCATTAGCATCACAGACTAGAGACACCTCGAGACATAAATTGCTGAAAGACTGTGACAGAACCCAGAGGAATAACCCAGGCCACTGTCTTATTTGTGTTCTGCTTAGTAAAAGTCTCTGCTCCAGTGTGCAAGTTCTGTAGTAGAACCAGCTGACTTTCTTTGTGGTCAGTGTTAAATATTTGTTTAGGCTATCCCCCATCTCCCATAGAACAATATTTCCCCTGGTCATGCATGCATGGAGTATGCATATTCCCTGGGAGATAGTGTACAGGTATGTCCAACTAGGTAATGGGAAGAAAACTCCTGGGACACGAAAGTATATGGCACATTTATGTACTGAAAGATTTGCTTTAACTGCTAGTAAAGTGAAAGTATAGTAAGGAAAGGGTGCATTGTTTCAATTTCATTATACAAACAAATAAAAGTACTTGCAGTTCCATGGAATTTTAACACAGTTAATCATAAACTTGATATTTGCATCTCACAGGCACTGAACATTGTGTAGTTACTGGAGCAGGGATAAACTGGTTTGGAAAGATTTGCCTGTTATCGCTATGTTCAAGGGTTAACCCTCGCTCCCCTACTCAGATGTTGGCAAAGGAAATCCTCTCATAATCACAAAGATTGGAAGTTAGCCTATGAATTGTTCACACTTCATGCTATCTTACAGGTAGCTGCTTGCTTTGAGATGCCCTCAAAAGATCAGTTCTGGTATGATTCCTAAGGCTAACTCGAACCATGGAGGGTTGGATTTTTATTGTCCTTTGTACCTGCGCAGTTCTTAGACACCCCCCTTCCCCCCTTCCCCCCCCCTCCCCCCCATTTCTGTGAAGCTATTCCAACTTTTCCTTATGGCAGATGTCTCCATTCCTTGACTGTAAAAGCTGAAATCTTGGAGTCTTCCTTAACAACCTTTCCAAAATACATGAATAAAGTCTTTTGAATGCACTGGGCTCACATGTATGCACTGAGACCGACCTATGCATAAAAAGTTTCTCAGTTCATCCCCTCCTTAGTCATTCAGTGCTGCAATACTCACCAACATGTACACAGACATGCATGAAAATGCACTCATACAGAATTCTACTACTCTTCAAAGTCATGGAGGCCGAATAGCTCACACTGATGATCTTGGTCACCCACATATTTATGCTGCGCTAGTCCTCTGTTGGGTGTATTCCTACTTGAGCAATTCAGGGCAGTAGCACTGCTACCATAGATTTCTCATAACTAATCACATCCATAATCTCTCAGTCAGTTGCTTTGCACCTCAATTTGTCTGTCTCTGCATTCTCAGTTAGGACATATGTTGTGCCATCCTGTTCTTAAACTGCTTTTGATCTAAATCTGGACATGGTATTTGTGTCCAAGGTTGCCCTTGACTCCTCGTCTCTATATCATTTTCCCATGCTGTAAGGATTGCAGGGGTGACTGCCTGGAAAGCAGCCAGTTACAGTGTGAGCAATTTCCATTTTTTTGCATAACTGGCACTGCCAACCCTTTTCATTCCCATTTTATTGTCTCCTTGATCTCTTCTTTTAGCATCCTGTTGTCCATACTTTTTAATTTCCTGCTTTCCCAGCACATAACAGAAACTATGCATGTTTCTTGTAGGTCTCTTCTGGAGATTATTTCAATCCAAATCCTCTTCTCTGAACAGCTTTCAAGGTAGGGAATGTTCAAACCACTTAGATTTACAAAGACCACAGAAAGCTCTTAGGGAACACAACACCTGTAAACTGGGGAAAGTTTAATTTGATAAGACACAGCGCATAATAAGAATGAGCATTTGGCAGATGGGAGCCATTTACCCATTTGTAGTGTCCCAAAATGTTTGATAAATTCTGTATATCAAATGTAATAGCAATATACAGGCACTAGTAAGGACCTAAGTTCAGGAATGAATTTGAGCTCTTGCCCAGACAATTTACAGTGCCTATCCCCCCTTTTCTCATGATTGTAGTACAATGATGAGGTATCCATATGACACAAGACCTCTTCTAAGTTCTATAACTGTGCTCCGGTTCCTGTCTCTGTGGTCCTAGGACAAACCTATTTCTATACTCACAATACCTTGGGAGTAGGAGCACTCAGGAATGGCTGTGCCTCTCCTGGCCCCTGTGGTTTTATCATGTTCTGGTTTATGAATGTAACAGAAAAGGTATTTGAACCCGACTAAAATTTTATCTTACCATATCTCTTCTCCTTTTTTTGATCTTTGTACATTACTTTGTGTTTGCCTTTATGTTCTCATGATTTTCCTTTGGTTCTGACAACATCAAAGTGTTTGTTAAGAGATTCAAACCAAGACACACAGAAAAGACCCTTTAGGTCATTTTCCCCCTGTTTGTGGTTTAACATCCACTATTGCATAGTTGTGAAGCTTTTCCTTTAAAAGATCATTGCACAGTCAGTATAGCCTCATAATAATTAAATTTTATGGAGTCCCTAAAAGGCAATATACACAACTATATTAAAAATGCTATTAGATAGCCAGAAATCCATGGAACTGCCAGTTCATATAGACAAAAAATAGCCTTATAAATAGTTTCTTACTCACTAGTAGTGTTGATTTCTTATAATTTTTTTAGCATTTTTCATTCAAATCAGAAGCAAAACATAACTGATGCTGCATTGGATTTAATGGTCTTCTCATTGCTATGTATCTTTCTATTTGCCACAGATATTATTTGCTATTATTAATCTTTCTGTCCCCATTACCCAGACAAGTTTATTCCCAACAGTTTATGCAACACTATTACACTGAGTTGGTTTCACCGAGGAGATTAAAACAAATAAATAATTAATTATAAGCCTGTATTGTCTCTAGGATTTGCATTTCTTTCAGTGTTTGTGTAAGCAATTCATGTTTGCCCTGCCAGTTCATTTTAGCCATTTGTTACCCTTATGTTTTCCATGGAAAACTGAACATGTTATTTATAATTATCCCCACTCAATTTCTTGGTGCAGATGTCTATGTTTCTTTTTCCCCATAAATCCTTCTCTCAGAGTACAGAGAGTTTTGCAGTGATCCTTGAAAAGATTTTTAAATAATTTTTTTCCTGCAAGTCCTGAAATTAACAGATGGATTTTGCCTTTGCCTTTAGACTGCAATGAGAGAAACCACTGCAATATTTTCGAGAAAGCAATCCAGCTCTTGAGCTGAGATGTGTGGAAAGGAGACCAAAGGGTCAAGATGGAGGGCTCCTCTCCAGGAATAGGAGAACTGCTGCTTCCCTACTTTTTGGTTGGCTTTCTGGGAAAGGAATTTGAAGGGATTTGCTACTGTCCCCTTGTTCATCAGGTTGTCCAGTACACCTTTTGAGGAATATCTGGATTTTCAGGATATCTCGTTTTCCTGAGGAGAGCATGCAGAACCAAAGGGCTATGTTACTCAATTAGTTTCAGTTTATCAGATTAGTTTATCCAGTTTACAGAAATACAGGGTCTGTTTGACTACTGGGATGTGTGTGAAGAAGCTGAAGAAATATTAGCATTCATATCTGTATTCATTTAAAAATTGGATCTTCATAGAATTGTCTCCAAAGTTCATATTCTCTTGGTGACCATTGTCAAGCTTCTCATCACTACTATCTTTACTTTTAAGTTATTCAGACGGTGATCAGCAGAACTATAATGGACTTTTTCTTGAGCTTGTATATGTTTGGAAAAATGCAGAAAAAATACTTATGTTGTTTCCTAGACTGATGTCACCATTTACTCATATTTTAAAAAAATAAACTGTTTTCCTATTCTTCTCTGGGAGAAATGGAGTCTGATGTACAGACCTGCTAAGTGCTAAGATCTGAAATGTGAATGAATGGTAGCTGTGCTTTGGGTGCTTTACATAACTATAGAATACTAAGCGCTCTAAATACATGGTGCTTAGGCATCTCAGAATGGATACCTTGAATTAATAATAAATACTTTTGTCTTGATCTTTTTAGGATTCCCCATTAAAATAGGGACAATATATTATTATCTTCTCACTCTACTAGGGAAGCATAAAGATCAATAAATGTTTTTGTGTTAATACTGTAATATTAGTGCTAATGCATTAATATAATGTAATACACTAATGTATGTATATTAAATGTTTATTTACATTATAAATACATGTGCTACTATAATACCTTAAATACCATGAGGATGAACACCATAAGAAAACTCATGAGGAAATGAATAGAAGTTTTCAGCTCAAGTTTGATTCATGTGCAGCAAATACAGCTCAGGGCCACTCCCTGTATGCATAGTATTGGCTAGCTTCTCTTTGAATGAGTACCCTCTTCTCCGTGTCTTAAGTACTGTACCTTCTAACCTGTCACAATATTCATGTTAATAATGTTCTGTTTCTTGTGTACAGTTTCTAGGTTTTGAATAAGTGATGTTCAAAGGTAGGTGTTTCAGCATTGGATGTCCTGCGGGTTAAGCCCATGAATAAAACCTTGAGTTTACCTCTACAGACCTCTGCCAGTTGTAGTGAGAGTAGCTGCTAGACCATATGGGAAACTCACTGAAAATTTGCTTTTTGATGAATGCACAGCAATAGCCTTTTTTGCTGTTAGAAAAGTCCTGTGAATCCAGGAAACGGAGAACACTCCCTGTAGAAGAAAGCTGCAGGGAGTACAGCTCTTCAACATGGAATCCATTATGGGGACAATCATTTGAGGGGAAAGCAGTGGATGTTGTCTGCCTGGACTTCAGCAAGGCTTTCAACACCATCTCTCATGATGTTCTCATAGGCCAACTCAGGAAGTGCAGGCTGGATGAGTGGACAATGAGGTGGATTGAGAACTGGCTGTACCATGGGTCCCAGAGGGTCGTGATCAGTAGCACAGGGTCTAGTTGGAGGCCCTGTCATTAACAGCATCCCCCAGAGGTCAGTACTGGGACCAGTATTGTTTATTTTATTCATCTATGACTTGGATGAAGGGACAGATGCCTCTTCAGCAAGTTCACTGATGACTCAAAGCTGGGAGGAGTGGCCGATACCCCAGAGGGCTGTGCAGCCCTTCAGGAGGACCTTGACAGGCTGGAGAGATGGGCAGAGAAGAACTGTCTGAAATTCAACAAAGACAAATGTAGGGTCCTGCACCTGGGCATGAATAATCCCAGGCACGAGTACAGACTGTGGACTGACCTGCTGGAAAGCAGCTCTGCAGAGAAGGACCTGGAAGTCCTGGTGGACAACAAGCTGCCCATGAACCAGCAGTGTGCCCTGGGGGCCAAGAAGGTCAATGGTATCCTGGATTGTACTAGGAAGAGCACTGCCAACAGGTCAAGAGAGACAATCCCACCCCTCTACTCAGAAGGGAGGAATATCATACCCTGAATTCTCAAAGTACTTGAGATCTCTAACCTACATATCAGCTTCTTAAACTCACCTTTTGATATTCTACTGGAATTTAACAAATGAAGCAGAGAATAATATTAATGAAAAAGTAGAAATTACCATACATTTGGTCTTTGTTTTCGTCAAGTGTCAGACATTATAGCAACAGACGCCAATTTAAGAATCTAGACAGATTTATGTAATTTCCTTGATGCTTGATGGCTATAATTAAATTAATTCTGGGAATCTGCACTGACACTTCTGCCACACTGTGAATGTGGCCTTCTAGTTCCGAGTTGTAAAGTTTTTAATGCTTTCTCTGCCACCTAGAATTGTGTGGGGACCAAATTAATTTTAATTTTGTGGCTGCAGTGCTGAAGAAGGACACGCAGAGGGAAAGGTCTACCTGTCTCCGAAAGCCACCCGTAATCTTCTCTCTGCTGAACCACATGTAAGTGTCAATAAGCATACTTGGGAGCATGGGGGCAGCATAGCTGGCGAGGTAGGGCATTAAATTTAGGGAGCCACCACCCTGTGTGGCACCCTGCCTTTGAAAATAGCACAGTAATAAATAATGCATGCTGGTGTGCCGACCAAGTTAGCTTCGCCTTGTCCAGACCTGTTGCTACAATGTGCTTTTTTGTCTGTCTGGAAGGATCCTGTGCCTTAGCAAGCAGAGCTGTCTCTGCCCTCAGGACCTGAAACAGAAAAGGCTAACAGTCACACAAAGTGACATACCAGTCTCAGCACAATACCTGAACCATTTTTCTTCTGCTTTTGCTGATGTCCTTTCTAGCAGCAGAAAAATTCTCATGTTCCTGTCTGTGCTGAGATTCAGTGGTCACATCCTCTTGTGGTTCTCCTGCGGTTCTCCTGCAGCATATGGATGAGATGTATTTCAGAGTGACTTTAATCCCCCATGTTTTGCTCAATCGGACAATGTAACACATGGGTTTTTGTTAAAGATATCCTTCCTGGCAAGGGAAGTGCTCTTCGTTGCTTTCTAGTTCTTTGCCTACTTTCTAGCTTTTTCCTATTCTCCTGCTCTGGATCATACCTGCTGATATGATGCTAAGGCATTTATTTGATAATGAAAGCTATAGTATAAATACTCACCAAGACACGAACTGGTATGCAAGTGCTTAGACTCAGGGACATAAATGGTAGAGAAATCTTATAGGTGCTAGGTCTACTTATCAAAACTCGAAACAGGTGCCTACCTGTTTGCAGTGACAACTTTAACCCTTTGGTGTTGTAACTATAAGACAATACTGCTCTCCAAGATGTACATTTACAGCCTTCCTTTTTCCTCAAGGACAACTTTCTTTGATAGGTGAGAATCAATGCAAGAAGTCTTGGAACTTGATTCTAGCGTGAGTTAAAAATGACTGAATCTTTCCAAGCAACATTTGTTCACAGGTGCATCTTATCTAGGTGAACAAAAGCAACTCAGTTTTTAATTGGTGTTAGTGTGTATGATAGGAACAAAGGTGACATTCCTTGAGTCTGAGATCCATTATTTATCTTGAAATCAGGTTCAGTATAAATAATATTTGTGAAATGTTTCCCCTATGTTGACAATGAGCCTTGATTAATAATTAATAGTATCTCTTGATGTTGAAGGACAATTCATTCCCTGTGCTTGATAAATCTAACACTGAGAACACTTGTCAGCATGTGTCAGGAGGAAGCTTTGTTATAAAACTTGGGACCAAAAATGAGCAAACTAGAAAATTCACTTATACAGACCACTGAATGGTCACTGTATAAAAATATTTATCACTTCTTGTGTTTTATTAATGAAGCATCTGAACCTTCTTACATTACTGCATTTTTAACTGTTTCTTTGTTAGGTGCCTTTTCTGACTAGTGAGATAATGACAAACAGATGAGGCTTCACATTTTCCCTCATTTTCTGCTAATGTTCATGGTTGCAGGCTGGAAGGGTAACTCACACATGGTCAAGGAAACTTTGGACTGAGCACACATCTGCTGATTCTCTGCCCTACCAACCTGCATAGCTAAGCTTTCATTCTCAGTCCCATATACACACACTGATGATTTTTTTTATTTTGTTTTTTTACTTTCTCTCAAACACCCAGAGAAGCTGAAAGACAAATGAAGTCCTCCTTCTGCAGAGACAAGCATTTTACAGGATTCTCAAGGTATAGAAGAAAGAATTGAGCCCATCATATGTGATCACCCAGTCCACCTCCCTGCCAGCACAGGGTTGCTCCACACCATGCGTCTCCTAATGTTATTTCCAGACTAATTTTAATTTAGGACATACCTACTTTTCATTTCTCCCCATTCTAATTATGATCTCCCTATCTACCTGAAATAACCTCCACTCCAAAAAAAAAAAAAATAAAAGGGATGGTCTTAAAAAAACAACTACAAAGAAATCAATCCCTCATCCATTACCAGGTTTTTCTTTTGTTCTGGAGCCACGCGTGTAACCCGGTTAGACCTGTTCTCTCTGAGTGCTGAGGACTGAGCTGGCCTTATGCAAACGCTCTCAACCTCAGCTTGGTTGTTGTCGTTGCAGCTCCAATCAAACGAACAGGAAGTGACCTAAGGAATTCCCCTATTGGTTGCTTGAGTGTTCAGCAAAATGTTTTAAAATTAGTATCACATCCATTTATCTTCACTCCTGGGAGTCTTTAGTTGACATAACCTAGTACCTGTGCTTATCCAGCCTACTGTTCTGTAGACAGTTTTCCCATTGCCTCAGTTAAGGATTTCCACTCCAGAATCTGCAGCTAAATGAGGTAAGGTGTTTGGAGTACTTTTTTTTTTTTTAAATATAATTACTTTAAAATAACACCAGTGAAAATAAAGGAAAAAAAAAAGAATTGTCTGCTGAAGTCATGGCCACTGTACTGAGGCTCTCCCTTCCCACTTGGAAGGAGCAGCTAAGCTCATTTGATCAATAGGCTTTTTAATACTACAGTAATGATTTCCAGTTTCCTAGTTTGAACTTGTAACTTCTGTTTGAGTATTTCTTTTATGCTTATGTTTGTGTGGGGCCAGATCCCGAGGATCTTTTCTATTATAATGTCTCTAACAATATTCCAGGTCCTAAATATGCTGGTTTTGTAAAAAATTTGTTGAATAAGACAAGGAGCAAAAAAGTGGACTTTCTCAATACTATGGAGAGTGCTTGTGTTGCAGAACTGGGACACGCTTAATACACTTTACAATGGTGATGTTTTTGTTGCTTTTAGGGATGGGGATGTTGACAGCGAGTGTGTTCATAACAAAAAATCCTAAAGTACATTTATAATTTGGCTTGGTTTCAGCCTCAAGGCAATCTCTTGGCAGTTCTGTGTTGAGGGGGGTTCTGCTGATCTTAATCCCATCTAAGCTAAAACACCACACAGAACCCAGCTCAGGCATTGGGTAGGTAAATACACTGTGAGGCCCGCAGTGTCTTTGCTTGTTTAATTTGTTTCTGTTCCAATGGTAATTTTACTTGAATAGAACCAGAACTGGCCCCTTAAGGTATAGACATAGTTGTTTAAGTAATTGTAGAAGTGAATTAAAAGAAAAAGCTGCTACAAATATATGTTGATTTTGTAAAATATGTATAATGGACATAGTGATAAATGTTTGCAGGACACATGAGATATTTTGAGCACATAACTCTTGTGTATATTGTTATAAAGTTATTGAATTATGTCAGTAATATGCTTTTGGATTACTTAAGCTAAAAATATATGTCATGTTTGCTTCTAAAGTACATCAAACTATCCTTTCTTTCCCCTCTTTGCTATTCTTTAGATAATTAAACAAATTCATACTGACAGAAATGAGCCTTGAAGTTTCATTAAGTGATTTTATTTGTACTTATCTCATATGACATTGTGTGTTAAACATATCTACCTTGCACCAGTATTTCCTGTAATTTGTGGAAACTTCAGTGAATTAAAAAATGCACACTTTTAAGTTTTGTTTTGATAACAAATTTGCAGTTAGCAGTTTAAGATAGTTTTCTGACATCTATTTTACACTGTAGAAAATACTAGAACTGGAAAATATACCAGATTTATATTTAGTGCAAATGCAGAAACTAAAGAAAACAGTTGCAATTAAAACTAGAAAAACAACAGGATTAAGTTGTTTCACTTATAAATATCACAATGACAATTTAATTCCTGGCCCTTGCGATTTTCACAAGCAAGTGAGTGTTGCAATAACAACATTGAACTTTCCAGATTTTTTCAGAGATAGTTATGTGACTTAAGATAGAGCTTATCTTATAGAAAACTTGAAATCTTGAAAAAATCCATGCAGAAGTCCAACGATGGTAAATTCATCAGAACTTTTTAAAGTGTCCTGATATTTAAATGTCATTCCTCTAAAAATATTCTACCTCATTATCAGTGTGATGTGGTCTAGCTTTAGCAGTCAGCCATCTGATTTTGTTGTCTTTTCATAGTCAACGTGAAGTTCTCCTGGGTGGCAAATTTTTCTTCCTTGTGTAGGTAGCTGGGGACAAATCCTTTCTTAGCCTAGTCTTCGATGACTGTGACAGCCTGAGCTCCAAATGCTATTTCCTCTCATGGAGTTACTTACAGTGAAAACCACTAGGACCTGTTTCACTGTAAGCTTTTCCATCCTTTAATCACTTCAACATTCTCCTGTAATTTTTCAACATCTGCTGTAAAATTTGGATGTCAGGACAGAATAGAGTCTGTAGGAACAGCAGTGCTAAACAGGAGTATTATGAGTCAATATACTGGGAATTCCAGTTCAGGGGTTTATTCTGTATGCCCAAGGCTTTCTTGGAGCCGCCATCCTCCAGACATTCTTCTCCCCTTTGAGTGTTGGTCCCACATACACAGGTGAGCTTATCATTAGCATAGACAATGTTTCCTTGCATTTAGTTTTTCTATTTTTTTTCTACTCCAAAGGTTGTTTATAAAGGTTAAAGAGATGGTAAAAAAGTATATTTTCCCCAAGTCATAGTACTAAGGGCTCTCGTATCTGATCAGAATAATGCTTTGTTTGCCCCGGCAAACAAATTCTGTTGCCCTTCACAACAATGTATAGAGTGACACCATATGTTACCCCAGTTGTGGTAAGATCAGGTAATAGAATGTGGTCTGTTTAACATGGGTTATTATTACCCTTTTGTCACCTGAGAGAATATGCTGTGGTATTGCCATAGTAATTTCATATTATTCAGAGTGTTGTGGGTTTTCAGCAGTGGTGGAAACAGAAAATAGGAAAGTTGGACAAAGAAGTTTGTTTGGTTCCCACTGAACTTCCTTAGGTTTTTTTCATTCCTGGTGAATTTTATTGTTAACATCCGTACTTGTTCTGTCTGGGAGGTGCAAGGTAGCAAATTACAATGGAGACAGATCAAACCAAAAAGAAAAAATCATCCCGAGACATAGATGAAGAGAGATTAGAGAGGAAAAAAGTATTTCTGTAGATGCATCTGTATTCAGACAGGACTGACATGCCAGCCTGTTGCCTGTCCCACAGCAATTCGCACCCAAAACCCCTTTAAGGATGGAATTCTACACCTGCTGAAGAAGTGTGTATTTATGTACAATTCTCACAGAAGAGGATTAAAGATTTTATTGACTCAGTGAACTCAGAGAACTGCCCATGAGCCATGACACCTTTCCAGAATCAGCACTTACTTTTCCTTCCTTGTTCACCCCTTACACGCACTTTATAAATATCTCTAGCTTAGTCTCAGGACCAAACGAAGAAAACTTATCACTAAATGCAATATAGCCTGGATCTTTTCTGTGGAGTGTACAGTCACAGCTATTTATTGCTATTTACTTGTTCAGATTCAATCGCCACACAAGTGTGTGAGCTCTTACTGCAATACTATGAATACCATCTCTGTGAATCGGAGCTATAACCTACTGTACGGAGAGACAGGTTGGAAAGTGGGTGCTACAGGATGGACCTGTCTGACTTAAAAATTGGTCAGTGTGCTGAGACCAAATACAGATAGAAACGAATGACCCCTTCTTATTTTGAGGGCAATGTGCTCATTCTTTATAGGATTTTTCTGTGGTCTTTTAGTGCTCTCGTTCTCATCAGTTTCTTCCCGAGTTGAGAAGTAGGCATTCTTGTTGAGGTCTAGGCATTCCTGCAGCCAGCAGCACGTAAATAGAAAAGGGTCACAAATTTAGTTGTCATTTGTCATTCCTAATGACACAAAATGTTAGGATGTGGTAGAATGAAATATAAAGGCTTTGCTGTACATGAGGAAATGAAGAAACACTACTTTTGTAGCTTACGTAGTTTGTAGTGTTTAGTGAAGTAAAACCTCTGTCCAGCCTACAGCTTCATTACTACTGAATTTCTACCATAAACTCATGGAATTTTCTTCCTAATAAGTGCTCTTGTGAACATTGATGAGGTTCAACACCACCTTCAGCACAGCCCTCTGGCTTCGGCTGGTCAGGCAGCTCAGTGTTCAAGGGCACTTCAAGATCATGAACCACAAACATCTCCTTCTCTTTCTCACTGTCCCTACCTTCAGCACACTCTGCAGCTTACATGTATTTTGATCCCTGATGAACCAAGGGAGTATTTCAGTAAGTTTTGAAGAAAGGGTACATTGCAAACTCAGTAATGGTGAAATTCATGAGTAATACTCCTGATCGAAAGGCTAAGCAAAAAAAAGATTTGTTCTCGCAGCTGATATATGAAAAAGTAAGAATTACTCCAGGTTTCTGCAGAAGTCACCAGGAGTCTCAGTATGACAGTTCCTTTGAGTCCTACTGAGGATGCAGTTTGCACCAAATCCCTCACTGAATGCCTAAAATTCTTGGGACGTTTGTTGGTCTTTGGTCTACAGACAGATTAGAATGAGTAAATATGGAGTCATGTAGCCAGTGGAGCAGTCAACTACCACTTGGGATTTTGCATGTCTCCCTCTGACAAAGAGCCCTCAAAGGCTCCCTTTCCAAAAGCTGACATTGCACATGGTTATCATTACCTATTTTGCTGCTGATCTTGTGAAATATGCTTCATAGGAAAGAGCATGAGAACTAGTAAAATAAGACAAAACAGCTATCTGGAGCTGGGTGATCACTGGTTATAGACCAATAAGATGGGGGTAATAAAAGAGAATTTTTGTGGCGGTGAAAAGAAAGTAATTCTACTTAAAGGATCTGCAAACACATAGAATAAAAGTTCCTGCCTATTAAGAAAGAAGAACACAGGACACAAACATAGATACTTGAGATATTTTCTCAACTCACAATCAGATGTAGCCAGAATAGTCTCCTGACTCCTATGAGTCTGTAAGGATTAAGAAACTATGTGTAAAAAATATCTGTTTTCCAAATTACTAGTGCCATCATAAGAAGAAATGTTTTTGGTTTTTAAAACTGTTCTGGGTTTTCTTTCCTTTAGCAGTGAGAAGGTAACTGATTTATATTGTTATATAATGAAAGAATCCATGTAAAGCTTCCCAAGATGCTATAGTCAAGAATCAGACTAAGTCTGTGATATAATGATTACCCCCAAACTTTCTTAATGATTTTAACTGTAACATATAATTATTATTACACAACAGTTAAGAAACTTGCATCTTGATGATGCACTTTTAAAGTATGCTTTGTTAAGCAATTGTCTCATAGATTGGAGGGGCTTTATCAGGGAGTCAAATTCTGACACATTCAAAGGTGCTGTTCTCATCTCTTTTCCAGTGACATCTAACATAGTACTCACATAAAAGGCTCTTAATATTCTCAGGCACCTGCCCTGATAGAGGAAGATGAAAAAGTTTTAGAAGACTGAATTAATAGGTGATGAATAACATATCCTTATAGACTTATCAAAAGTGGAATGAACAAATTGAAATAGATGAAGCTTTCCCTCCATTTAGTGCCTTGCAGATATCCTTACCTTCGCTAACATTTTTAATTATGGAGCTGTAATACTTAGTAACAAGAGGTAGAAACTTCTTTTCCTTCTTTAAAATCTCCAATGATTAAATATTTTTGGGTAAGAGTCAATCCAGTAAGTTTTCTTTGTCTGCCTGTAGTCGATTCCAATATGCAACACTCACATAAACACCCTGCACTAAGTAGATAGAATCATAGAATCATTTGGAAAAAAATCTATAAGATCTTTAGTTCCAGCCATTAACGCAGCACTTCTGAGTCCAGTACTAAAGCAAGTCCCTAAGTGCCATATCTACATGTCTTTTAAATACCTCCAGGTGTGGAGACTGCCACTTCCTTCGGCAGCCTATTTCCTAATATCCAATTTAAACTTCCCTGGTGCAACTTGAGGACATTTCCTCTCATCCTGTCATTTGTAACCTGAGAAAACAGAGTGACCCCCACCTTGCTGCTACCCCCTTTCATGGAGTTGTCGAAAGTGATAAGGTCTCCCTTGAGCCTCTGTTTCTCCAGGTTAACAATCCCAATTCTCTCAGATTCTCCTCAGAAGACTTGCACATCCCTTGTCTCCTGTACAGGCTTTCTTGCCATAGTTTTTAAAATAAGAAGTCAAAGATTCGCCCCAATTTCAGCCAATTTTTGTTTGCTAATCTTCATAGCTCCTGATTTAATCCTTCAAAATGCAAAGCTATAGGAATTTGGCATGTATGTGTATTTTGTCAGTAGGTATGAGTGAGGGACTAGGATTGTCTTGCAGCAAACGAGGGGCAGTTCATACCAAGAGTCCTACACTGAGCTGCCTGCACCTTCTGTGCCAGTGGGTTTTGCCCTGTGCTGTAGTAGATCATTTTTTGGAGGAACATGTGCACGGCCTGAGCACTGGTGTGCCCAGGGCTGCCCTTCCCCAGACCCCGGACTATAAGCAGCGTAACCAAGGCATCAGCCTTCCTTTATGCTAAGACACATCTTCAGTATTAAAAATATCATGAATATTTAAACATTGAAGATAAAAAGAAAAGAAGAAAAAATCCTCAGCACCTGAAAAGAGATGTTATAAGGATATTTGCTAACACTCCCTTACTAGAACATTGTTAAAGTAGATACAATTCCATGGTAATAAATCGCCTGTTGTGGAAAACTGCTGTTTGAAATAGTCCAAAACCATTTTTATTGGTTTTGTTGGTGAAATCTGTTCTGATCACATTGAGGACTGAGATGCGCACCTGTACAAGGGAGCTGAAGGAAAGAACTGAAGAAAGCAAGTTTTTTTCCTGTTTCTGACTCCTTTAGCCTCCATCCTAGGGATCAGCCACAAATCCTGCAGTTGCCGTAAGACTTGGCTCTCCTGTACCCCAGGTAGATAATTGAAGATGATATTTTTTGTCTATTTTACTGGGTACAGGTTTACGATTTTATTGAAAGAAGCTTCTCTGTCCAGGTAAGCCAGTCAGACAAATTAAAAGCAAAAATAAAAGAGAGAGGAAAAAAAAGGAAAAAAAGTTATGAAGATAGATAAATAAATAAGGAGGAAGAGAAGGAATGGTGGAAGAAGAGTATCAGGATCACAAATTTTATGTTGTAGGTGTTTGAGACAGTCAGATCTGGTAGTCCGCAGAGTCTGCCTGCCTTTCAGGATTGCCACGGTTGGGCTCTGTAGAGTGCCCTGGTGCTCACATCCACAACAGCCATGTTAGGCAAGTTTATTGCTTCTAATGCAGCTGCTTTGTGGTGACTGTATTGCCTGTTTCCAGTAGTACCATAGTTCAGTGTTTCACATCTTCTGTCTTTTACAAACAGTTCTACATAACAGACTGAGTTGCACTTTTAATCCTTGGACAACTTGCATGTAGGTTTTTCTATGTCAGTTGATTCCCAGTTGCCAGGGAACTTTCTTTTTAAAATTCCTTTCCTTCATACTGATTAAAAAAGAAGGAGGAAAAAAAAACAAACAAAAAGAGGAAAGAACTGCTTGAAATACCTACAGTTCCAAAGAACGGAAATTTTGAATTTCAGCCAGCTTTGCTTAGAACTTTCTAGCTCATTTTCAGGATCATACATAGGTCAAGGGCAGCTTGTTTGATTTCATACTTTAAGTGCAGATTTAATTGTATGGCTAACATCATTCAAATCTCAACTAGTCAGATAATAGCCATGATGCATAGAAGAATCTTAGTTTCAGTCTGAACAGGTCTCTTTTTTTTACAGAGAATTCTTTCCCATACTTAATACCTTCTCTCTGTCCTCAAAAACCCCACATTCAACCTAACTCATCTGCATGTTGAAAGATTTGCTGGAGTCGTGATGCAATGGATAGCAATGGAGCTTGAACTGGAAGATATGAATTGGACTGACTTCTCCACTGAGTCGTTGTATGACTTAAGTGAATAATTTCAGCTCTGTGCCTCAGTATTCCTGATTATAATATATACACAAGGCTTGTTCCTTCCTTCGTTTCTATGCTTTGTGCTATTTACTACCTTTGCTGTCTGTGTGAACTCTTCCTTCTCTGCTCTATGGTGTCAGTGATTCAAGAGTTTGTCCATCACCATAAATGCTGTTACAGTAGATGAGCCCTGTAGGCTTAATTTTCAGTAGAATTTAAAAGTAGCTCAGTTCCCAGATAAGTATGTACTTCTCACGGACTCATTTTTAGTTTTTTTTTTTTTTTTTTAAATAGTAGATTAAGAGTTAGAGTGGGTATAGGCTCATATGGGAAAGCAAACCCTCCCAGTCCTTCAGGTTTTCTTTATCTCTCAAGAAAGTTCCTTTAGTCTTTACACTTAATTTGCAGATTTTTCCTGGTAATTTTTGAACCACTGTGTCTCAGTTGATTTCTCGTTAAGTATTTTGTATGACAACTTTTCTGATGTTAATCTTAGAACAGTGGGTTACTTTGACTGTTTGAAGTTTCTGTTGATGGAAAAGAATGGTATTGAACTCTTTTCTGACACCAGGCTATTCCACAGCCAAAGATTATTTATGAAGCAGGAGGGACTTCACGTAAGAATTGAAAAAAGACATTTGTGCAAAACCCAATTGGAAAAGCTCTATCGTCAAACTGGCCCTGGCAGTCAAGGCAGATGCCAGGCTTTGCTTTTTTTGTTTATATTCCAACAAATCAAAGCTGACCTGTGTTGTTATCGGAGTAGAGCAGCAGGTGCAAAAAAATAACTCTGCTGCCAACTCAAATGAAAGGGTAAGACTAATACCCTCTGGGAGGTATTGAGAAGATAACAGAGAGCCATGCCAGCAACTGAATTAACGGCTCTGTTTACGGTGGGTTTTACTTAATAGCCTGCTCCTAACACTGGCACATAAATACTCCATTGTGTTGTTTAACGCAACCACTGGAGAAATCAATGGAAACAGGATGGGCAGCTCTGGCTGTGCCAGGTGAGAAGGAGCAATACCACGGAAATGTTGTTCCTCTAATCATAGGCAGGAGGTAGACAAGGAAGGTGTTCTTGGCTATTACAGAAGTGGGGAGACATCATTTCCCACAACTTCTTGACTTACCTGTAGAAGGCAACTACAGATCAAGGAAACTTCATTTCCCCATTTTCTGGTCACTTTTTATGAAGTCAGGGAGCATAAATGAACCACAACATATATATTAAGTACTGTCCCACTGCCATGTGGCTCTGGGAGGCACAGGGCCTCCTCAAAAGTCCTGGGTGCGGGGGAAAAGTGAGCCTGCTGCTACACCCAGGAGTAAAGCAGACAGGTCTTACTCTTTTTGTGACAAAAACAATATAAAGAAACTTCGTGGATACAGCTGGGCTCCAAGTAAATGTTTACTAAAAACACACAAACATGCAAGACTGGATGACAGTCAAAGCAATGGTCTGACAGCAGCTTTTTGAAATTGGCTCAGTGAGCTCCACTGAGCTATTTCAATGACAACCACCCACTTGGGGACACCTTCTTTTGCAAACAGATGCCCACCCTAAGGTACTTGGTATTCTGGAGAGGAATGCAGGGCAAACAGCATCCTAGATGGAACACTGCCTCTGCTACATCTCATCTTTGAAATGATTTTGCTAGCATGTCTACAAAAAGGTGTGATCAGTCTGTGGCTAGTCACACAGTGGGTTGTAAAAAGGTATGAACACTGCTATTGGCTGGGTTAAGTTCCCAGGAAGCTACCTAGTTTAGGATAAAATGCTTTTTGCTTAATTTCCAGCTTCTCTGTCCTAGATAATTTGTGCTGTGACCCTCATGTTATTAACACAGAAGCACAATCAGTTTGTTGATTTATTGTAAATGTAAATTTAATGTAAAACATGGTAGTTCCAATGGGAAAATTTGCACATTCCAGAAGTTGCTTTCCTGTTTTGGGTCTCCATCCATGTTCTCACTCAGAAACCAACCCCAAAGAGGAACCCTGGAGTTTCCAGGCAGATGCCCTTTATTAAAGCAGTATATATGAAACAGAGTTTGCAAAAAGAAAAAGGGGAAAAAAATCTTTTTTTAAAATTTTTTTTGAAAGTAGGAAAATTAGTGGTTGTTACTGTTGAAAACCAGACTAGTCCCATAACAAAAGAGAAGTGCTGGTAGTGATAGTGGTTAAAATGAACTTCCACCTTAAATACTGGCTGCTGCAGCAGCATATATCTGAGTAGCTGTTATGTCAGCAACGATTCAGCAGCTAATGAGAGCCAAGCATGAACACAAACACAATTATTATTGTTACTATTGTCATTATTCACTAACAACTGAACAGTCACAGTGGCTGTATTAGCAGTATGCAAAACAGTTCCCTCACCGACTGTTAGTCTTTAAAGCAATGCAAAGAGAAGGTGTTGTGGAAGGTAGAGGGAAGTGGTTGGGGAAATAGAGCCAAGGGAAAAAGAGAAGGTGTTAGAACATGATGGTAATATTTTGTTAGCTGATGAGGTTCACGTGTAATTATAGACGTGTGGCTTGTCAAGTTAAAGGGCCATCTAGAGTGCTTTTTGGCCATTTGTATATTTAGTGTATTGTAAGCAAAAGAAATGTGTTTAGCAAAAGGAGATTAGGAAGATGAGCTGGCTCCTGGTTAGAGGAAGGATGTACCAGAGAGATAGGAAGGACATGAAAGGAGGTGTGGAGCTGTTCCATGAGGTGTGGTATTAAGTGCTGAAAGAAGAATAAAGAGCAAAGGCAGTTTTTCATGTTATTGTGTTTCCAAGACTCTGTATCCCTGAGGCTAGCCTGGTGAATCTATGGCAAATGACTTCTAAATATTCAGGAAAAAATGGTTGACCCAAATTATCATGAACTTGCTGAGGTGGTGCAGACAGTACTGAAAGCAGTGCCAACTCTGAAAAATAAAAAAAGAAAATAGCCCACCTTTTTTATTTTTTTTGACCAATTTATAGTGAATCTATCTAATTTTCCCAAACATTCTGATAATACACTAATGCAAATATGACCCAAACATCTGTCACAAGAAACAAAACTGGTTTTGACTCACTTTTGTCTTAGTTTTATGGCTAGCAATTTCACTAATATTATACAGATATGTGCACAGAACTTCTGCAAAAGGAGAATGAAGTTTTTGACAGTAATATAAATGATATAATTTTTTCCAATTCAAAAAGTAATGGCATGGCAGGAAGATGCATATCTAGCCTGTAATGTGACAAGAAAGCATGGATCCACAATACTGGATCCTTGTTAAGGGACAGATTCCATTTCACTGTTTTCCCTGCTAAGGTAACATGACTACGGGTAAAATTTGCAGCAGTACAAACCTTTGGTAGTTAACACTGTCAGACACATCTATGCCTCAAGTCAGTTTGCTTTGGATTTAGAAAAACAAACAAACAAACAACTCCCCCCTGTTAAAAGTCTCCCTTTTATTTTCATTTGACTAATGAGTGCCTTGAAAATTGAAGTCAGTTCATATGAAGATTATTGGGAAAAAAGGGGTCAGAGAAAAAAACAGCCTATGAGATTTTGCAAATCATCAAGTAATTTTTTTTTTTTTGCATTCATAAAGTGAACTTTGTTCTCTCTCAAAAAGGAAACCGAACTATGGTTTTGTCTTTAAATTACATCATTAAAAGAGAGATAAGAACCAAACCCAAACCCTGGAGCGGTGGGATAGCTCAGATACAGATCTAGATCCTAACTTTTCTACCCAAGGTTCTCTTTAGTTAAAATATATGTGCAAGATTTTGAGGCATCCATATGAACATGTTAAAACAACCACCACATATCTCTTACAAAAGTTGCCTTGTAGTGCATCGTGAAAATAAGATCTTCAGTAATAAAATATTCCAATCAAGCTTTATTTGATTTAGTTTATCATGATCCTATCTGTAATGTAGGTAAATGTTAAACACTCCTTTTCTATTCATCTTCCTTTTTCTGGTCTTTCAGTTTACCTTCATGTATACATTTAATATACAAGGTTCAAAGAAAACAAAAGAATAAACCAAACTCTTCCTTTCCAAAAGCCCACAACAGTAGATGATCAAGGTTTCAATTCAGTCTCTGAAAGCTCATCAAGAGTCAGTTTTGCACAAGCAAAGGTGGGTTTATGCATATGAATCACAGCTGTATGCACCCAAAATACAGAAGCATAGGAATGTGTACTTCAGAGAGGTGTGGAAGTTAAAAAATTGGCCCCAGAGCTCCAAACCAGAATCCTGAATACAAACAATACTGGAGATTATTTAGAAAATTTTGTTATAATTCCACGAACTTCACACTCACAGTGTGATTCAGTAAACACATTTCGTTAGCATGGACCAAAGGTACATGTGATGGACTAAAAATGAAATGCATCAAATGTTCAGTATGTTTTATAACAAATATTTAGTGTGATCAGAGTGGGTCTTTATATGAACTTTCTTCAAAGCTTTCTAAGCTCTTGCAATTGCATTAGTGGTGAGTCTTGAGGTTATCATCAAACAGGTCAAGAAATATATGCTGTTATCTGAATGGTACCTTGTAAGTCATAGCAAAGTGGTCCAAAATTGAGCTTTTTGTTGTGAAGTGAATCCTTGTGAGTAATCTGCCTGCAGATGAATTTTTTCTTTTGAGGCTTCTCTCTGCTTAATAGGCACTAAATTAAACATATGGGGAAAAGGTAGTGTGTGATGGCTATATGTCGATCTACATGGCCAGAAGAGATGCTGACACATTGTAGAGAAGTTTCACTTCTGAAACTGAGCTGGTGCAAGGATGATATCTTACCTGAGAGTTTGGCACAGGCACCAAGGATGAACCTGAGACCTTTGCAAATTAGACAGATAAAGATCACAGGGCAATTTTTGGGTCAGCCATAACTGTATGTATAGGCACACTGGCTCAGAGTAACACCTCGAAGCCCTGGTAGTAATACACATTAAATGAAAGGGGAAAAGAAAACCCATAACAGAAGATAACAGCAAACTCAAAGCTCACACGACCATGCAAACAGGATTTCAACATTCATATATTCATTTTGTGCCTGCCCTTACCACCACCAGAGATGTAAAATAGATGTTTGGAATGCAAAGCAGCTAATTGATCATATACATTAAAAGTACAATGCATTATGTTTCCAAAGTAGCCGTATGTGTAAAACATGTCCTCATGCTGTGTTGTACCTGTCCTTTGCTTCTGATGTCTTGAAAACTCTGCCCACTCAGTTGTCTTCTGATTTTTCAAGACATCTAGTAAAAATCCAGATTTTGTTACTCTACAGTTGCAATTATCACTTGGTATTATTTATTTTAGATTACTGTTGAAGTCTTTGACTGTAATCCAAGGTGCAGTAATGATCTCAAATACTTAAAATACTCTGTAGATACTTGTTCCATAAACTCCAAACCCTGAAAAGCAGGGATTGTGTCTTCACTGTGTACATAACAGACTTCAAAGAAAATAGGCCCAGGTGAAATCTACATTTGAAGTTCAGCCATGATGGTAAAAGGGGAAAAATGGGGAAGAATCCCATAGGTAAATACACCAAAAGAGATCCACCCTTTTGGACACGCCAGGAGGAGCTGCACTGAGCTTGTCTCAGCTAGAAGTCACTCTTAGACTTTGCATAACTTACAGGTGGAGTCATGGCTTAGTAGTTTCAATCAGTTTTGCCCTAGACATCACTTTTGTGTTTTTCACAGAGTGCATGGCCTTACAAACAACAGGACTGTAGGCCCCTTTCCCCTGTGGGCTCCCCCCTCTTCACTGCCTTAATTCAGTTCAGAGTCATGACATAAAAAAACTATACAAATCAGTATCAGAAAAATTACTCCGGTTGTACTACTTTGGGATTCATTCACCTTCTCTGTACTACTTATTTGCCTTTCATTTTGGGTTCAGAATTTTCCTGTCATTTAATAGGAGCTGTTCTTAAAAGATACTGGTTCAAAGAAAAGAAAAATTCATTATGTGAATGTTAGGACTCATTGGGTTGAATGTGAAAGTGGAGATCAGAGTAACTTATTTTCAGAGCACACCTGTAGTGCAATAAAATAATTTACCTAGAGTGCACTATATAGTGTTCAAAGTTCAAGGATTTGTAAGTAAGTTTTTCTGCAATGTTGGATTTGCTCCATGGGCAGGCCATGGCTCCTTGCTCTTTCCATTGCTCTTTCCATTGCCTGTTTACTCAGAGTGGTCAGGTGGTCAAGGAAGGCAAGAAGAGCAGCGCAAATGATCTCCTGTTACTCCCAAGTTGCTGGGTTGTGACCTGGCTAAAGCTCCTTCAGATGCCAGTGAGAGCTTTCACTAAGAGAGGTCTTCAGGGTTTGGTCTTTGAGTACCATCTGATATACCGAATATAGGTGAAAGATTATTTTTTTAAAAATGCCTTCATCCCTTCTCATAGGACTCTGTCTAGAAAGAATTTTACTGAACACCAGTGCACAACTATATTTAACTGTTGATTGAGTAAAGTGTTATTTGCTTCCTCTCATACCTGTGCAGTGTTCTTAGTGGTGTTATAAGACTATACTCTGGGGATAGATCCTCTTCAGTGAAACAGAATGAAAAATGTGTGTACAGACACCTGAAATGCACAGACATAGAGGTGTATGCGTCTATGTATGTGTATAAAAATACATGTGAGTATATACACATATGGTATGAAATGTGCTTTCATTTATAATGTACTAGGTCGTAGTAAAGGCACATATCTTAAGATCTTCATACTGTTTTCCAAAATCTCAGCTCAGCTAGAATCCCTTTTTAGCATGGTTTCCTGAGGAAATGAGGCTTAGTGGTTATTTGGTCTGTGTTTTGGCTTTTGCATTTGGCCTGTAACAATCT
Source organism: Pithys albifrons albifrons (assembly GCF_047495875.1). Lineage (NCBI taxonomy): Eukaryota > Metazoa > Chordata > Aves > Passeriformes > Thamnophilidae > Pithys > Pithys albifrons. Next base: position 46,002,142 of record NC_092463.1, on the reverse strand, counting down.
TTGAGTTTCATCACCAATTTTAATTAAATTTGATATGGGGGTAGAAATCCCAGGAGTATGAAGTTTTTGTAGGATTAATGAAAACTGGCTGCCAAATACAGAAAGAAAATCCACTAATACTCAGTCTGAAAGAAAGAGTGATGCTTGAGCTCATTCTTTTGAGACAATGAGATATTATGAATGCCCCAACCGTGGGAAAAACTTCAATCAGTACTCACATCTTACTAGACATTGGAGAATCCAACCACAAGATACACATTCATAGGAAACCAGACTTCATTAATCCCACCATTCACTTTGATTCATGGAATATAATTAAAAAATACTGAACATCTTATGTGTCCTTCCCCTTGAGGTTTCACACCCTTTTACCAGGTTTGTCTGTACACAAGGGAGATTTGAGCATTTGGCCCTAAACTAATGAAGAACATGCTGCTTTCAATATCCTGACTCAAAATCTTTCCAAGTATGGGATGAGACACTGCTGTAAGCATAAATCTTTCATGAACTTTTAGCAAAGAATGGCATATACAGGATGACAAGAAGAAAGTCACACTTTAGTTTTGATACAGAAAATATTCTTGAGCATAATGCTGCATGCTTCCAAGCAAGGGTGTGGAAGTTATATCAGCAGGACTTTGTACTCCTCCTGAACAAGGTGACAGAATGATTTCCAAATAACCAACACCCTTGCATTAAGATAAAGGAGGTGACTTGACAGTTTTCAAGACACCAAAACATCTGTTCCTTGAGTAATACACAGAACAAAGCAAAGTTTGTGTTAAGGTTAAATCTAGTCCTGTTTCTATTATTAGTGACACATTGCAACTTCTCTCTCTCATGCACAATTGTCCCTACAGATGATATTGGAAATTAATTAAATTATTTTGGGTGAGATAACTTTATACAGTTTACAAAACCGGGATGTGTTGATTGATTAAATTATAAAGAAAGTTGAATGCACATTATGTGAAAATACTATTAATCAGGGATGCTTAGGGATGGTGTGAAGAGCTAGACTGTGAAGGGGAGAGAACTTCCTAAAGGAAAATAACCGAAATAGAAATCTAGGAGAAAAGTTATCAGAGTGGTTCTTTTCAGATCTCTAACATGCTTTGGGTTTAGTTACTGCTGTAGTGAAAAAATAATTCAAGACACATGATTTGATTTATTTAACTATCCATAGCTTCAGTTGCCAAGTTAAAATGTCATTAGGATTTTTTTTATTTGGGAATTCACCTGATTAGTTATGAAGAAGGAAAAATGAAAGTTTACCTGAATCGAATTTTCAAGGCAAAATTGCACAGGAGCTTGAACACAGAAATAATTTCATTTCATATGCTCACATTTTGCCAGACATTTGTATTTGCACAAGTAACAGTTATGAAAACTGTAGAATTCTGGAAACTGCAGAAGTTGCAGAATACAAAACCACATAACACGGTACTTGAAATTTTGAGATGGTTTCTGAAAATATGACTTCAGATCAATGGATTTAAACTGAATATTAAGTGCATATTATATTTTTTTAAAAGAAAGAAATTTACCAAACCAGGTTCCTAAGTGTGTTTTGCCAATCCTCAAGTTTATAGTTTTCCCAGAATAGCTGGTATTCTAGCTCACCTCCATTTGATACTGTAATAAGGTCTTTTTGATAAATACTTCATTCATTCATTCTGAATTGTCTTTAATGATTAGAACCAAAGTTAAAGAAATAACTTGATACATCATCAACCCGCACAACCTCAGAAGTGTATGTATTGACTGCCAAATGTGCATTATTGCTTAGGTGTTTTTACACATCAAGTATATAATTTATATACATGTTATACGCTGAACATCTTTATAATCAGTAGATTAAATTCAAATCCTTCCTTACATCTTCTTCCTCACAATACTAAGTCACTTGGCCTTTACACAGGGCTAAAAAATGTCTTCTAACTTGCCTAAATGTACTGACTGATATGATAATCATCTTTAACTTGGCCAGAGTGCAACAGTATGTATCATACATATCTCTCTTAATTGTTAATATTTTATAACTTCATAGACTTACTGTGAGAAATTGAATTCTCATTGCTAGTGGCCACTGAATCACAGGTTGGCTAGAATAAAAAGTGAAAAGAAACTGCTAAATCATCCATGGGTTTATTTTGCCATCCTGCTTAGCAACCCAAAAAAACCCAAAAACCCACAACCAAAAAAACCAAATCAAAACAAACCATCGAAAACTCCTCAAACAAACAAACAAACAAACAAAACCTAACCAAAGACCCTACACTAGTTTATACTGTAAAGCTCCATTCCTTGTGATAAACTTTCTAAGGCTTTGGCTTTTTAAGCACTTGTCAGTAACCTCTCTCTTTCTCTCCTGTTCTAAATATATAGGGGGTAGAGATACTTGTAACTTTGAAGTTACGTGATTTGTTTTAAATGACAGAGGAAAATACCAGCCCAGGTAATTTTCAGGCTATTCCCTTAAACCCAAGGCTGTAAGGGTTGCTATTGATTCTTCTTCTAGTGCTCTCAGTGGGGGCTTTTCGATTGGCTTAGTGGATAAACGGCCAAGACCAGTGACTTCAACCTTCACAAGTCCATTTTATATTTCATATCTTTTTAATTCCAAGGTACAGTTTAGCTGCATGCACATGCTATCCTGATGTCTAATGTTTTGTTTTTACAGACTTTGCGGCTTTTTACTTAGAATATTTTTGAACAATGATTTCATTTTGTTGGTTTTGTGTGTGTATTTATATTAGAAAAACAATCCAAAGCCTATATGAAATTTAACAAATTACTTTCCTCATCTCTTAAATAATGTCTATGGTTATATATTTTTAAACTTTGCAACTTCAAACCACTGAAAGATGTAAAATATGAAGAATAACCTTCACTGGGGAATTTTGTATACTTTCACTCAAATGATTAAGCATGTGATAAGCATATGACATTTTCTGAAATATTATACCAGTATGGAGGTTTTTTAAGTATAAAAAAAATAAAGGACAATTTTTCTCATTGTGCTAATGCTAAGATACATGGAAAAGACAGTTTGTGTGGCTGTCTTGAGGGTGATGTCACTCCAAAATACTAATTCTCTTATAACAATGGCTGTCTCATTCACAAGTTCTTTGACCATCGGGGTTTTTTTATGATTTGAAATGTATGATCTGTGATACTTGTTACCAAGAAGTGTTACAGTCACTGCTGACCCAGATCAGATAAGAAACTGGGTCAGCTGACAATATATTCCCTGTAATGCTACCTCCTTGTAGCATTATTATGTGTCCTTCGGTTTTCTGAGTATGGCTTGTAGCTGACTTTACAGCTTCACTTGCAATTATTGAAAAGTCTTTTCTCTTAAAAAAAAAAAGGAAAATAAAAAAAGAAAAACTTGTTTAAATCACTCCTCTTGAAAAAAGATAAAAAAGTAAAACTACTTGGTATTTCATTTCTCAAAGCTTGACAGTTTTCATGTATTGCTCTGTCACATTGCTCTGTCTTTTCATTCGGCTTCTTTTCTGATTACAGATTATTCATTTATGGATGGGCAGCTGTAGAAACTTGCTTCTTGCAAATGCAAATTAATCATGGTAATGTTTATCATAAGGAGATTTTGTGGCAGTGAAAAAGGTGTTGTGTCAACATGTTCTTGATTTCAGTTGTATCTCCTTCTACAAATGGAATTGGCCTCCTTTCTTCACCCTCAGTGGAGGGTTTTTTTTGCCTTTTACCTCTTGGACTAGACACTGCTCAGTAAGCAAGCTGTTTGATTCACTTACAGATCATGATTTTGGAAGGAGCTGGCAGAATGAGTATCAATTCCAGCAGCAATCTACTCCACCAGCAGCCTTCCTGGACAGATGGATATTCCACATGCAATGGTAGGAGGAATTCGACTACTCTGAGCACGAAGGCTGTGGGGAAAGGGACTGCTACACCTTTAAGCATGTACAAGTATTATTTTTCAGTGGCACTACTTCATTGAAGTTTTACTTCTGGTAACAAAAATTTCCATTTGTTACTTTATTTGTAAAAACTGAACTTGCAAAAATGACTATTTTAATGTTAATTTCTTTACTGGCTCTTTTTCTTTAAATTGAATTGTGTTGAAAGTGCCAAATGTTCTCTCATCTCAGTTCAGAATTCCTTCTCTCTTACTCTACCCCTTGTGCGTCCTCTGAACCTGCACTGTTCTTCAATGCTAATCACCTCTCTGGCTTTCCAGGAGAACAGTCTTTTTGCTGCTTTACTGTGTTTGCTTTTTGAAGCTCAAATTACTAGATAGCTTTCTAATTAGACTGTCATTACAGTGCCAGATAGCTTTTGAGATTTTTTTCTTTTTTCTTCTTTTTACTGTTTTCTGATTATACGTCTCTGTTTATAAAAAGTATTCATATATATTATCTCAGTATAAAAATCAGATATATAAACCTATCTCTCTCTATATAGTGCTTGATATGATTTTAAAATTCTTTACATTATTCAGTGGACAGGTAAACCTTAGAACACAAGCAGACAAACATATACTGCAGTTGTCCTTCTAATCCAAGTAACGCTACAACCAAATTTACAGTGAAAGTTCCCACTCAATGAAACTCATTCTTTTTTACTAGCAATTTCTAAATACACAGGAATACATCAGTATGTGTTTAATAAATTTGCTGATATGTCTGTAACAGATTCATACAGGAAAACAGTCCTGGCTGAGTTTCACTTTGCACAGGATTTTGTGAAGGGAAACAGCGGGGGTCTATTTTCAAATTTCCAGTGTGAAACTCCCCAGGATTCACTGAAGTTTTAGAGGAACAGGGAGTTCAGAGCTCAGATCAGACTATGCAATAATTCACCACTTCACTTACTTTTATCTAGCTGCTTTTTCCTCTCACTAAAATATTTTCATTCACATTAATATTCTAGTGGCCTCAGAAATTACTTTACCTTTCTGAAGTGGTAAGAATACATATCAACCTCCTTTTCAGGGGATTCTTGACAGATCCATCAAAACTTTTTTCTCTGACATATCACACTTTTAATCATTTCCACACTCATTCCCCAAAATCTTCAACAGAAGGTTGAGAAAGAGTCCTGCAAACTCCCTAAGTTACTGACACAGGCCTTGTTGGCTAATATTGGTAAAGAAATCTAAGTAACTTCTGTTTTTGTGTTTACGTGAAAGTTAGCATTGTGTCCTGTATCTCAACTGAAGAGACCTGAAGTCTAGTGGCACCACAGGGAATGTGATTTCCTAAAATGTGCCAACTCTGTTGATTGTGGTCCTCTAGCAATATTCACAATGCTGTCAGTATTGCTCACAGCAGTGTGGTTAATCTTCTTCTACGGGAGACTGGGAATGACTGGTGTCATATCCTGGAACTGGACTACTGCAGTCCTAGGCCATGGGTAGACTTTCCTCCTTCTATAATCTCTCATTCCCTCAATCTTAAATCCTTCATGCACTTATGAACATTTTATCACACCAAAACTTCTGCCTGGCATACTCCATTGCACTCCTTCCCAAGAAATAAATTGCACTGAACTCTGTGAGGACAGACCAAAGCAGTCCTGCCTTTGCTCTTATCTTATAAAATTATCCTATCCTAATTACAATTCCTTTTATTTACACAAGTAAATTACTGTCGTGCAACGACATATGACTGAGAACAGTTTAAAAGATTGGCAAGAAAAGATTCAGACATTCTAATAAGAAAATTAGGCAGCTTCCATAACTAAAAGTGAGTTTTATAACTACACTCAAAAGCCACGTTGTCTTACTACAGCAATAACATGCATTCATCTAAATGCCAAATTGGTCATGAAGCTGTTGGCCACACAGACAGGCTTTTTTTTACTCTGGAGCAAGATGACAGAGCCTTAGCTTTTAACCTTCTTTGATTAAATCACACAATTCATATTCAGTCCCAACTAAGTTCTTACTTAAAGAAAGTCTCCATGTCACATTATGAGAATTTTGCAAGGCTTTTCCATCATTTTCTGATGTACTGAAATTACTTTCCCACACATCCCTTTTCAACAGTACTTTTGTAAGGTGTCTTCCATCACAGAATTATGGTGTATTTAGACAACATAAATAAATTAATTCCTGCAAATTAAATCAGCCAAGAGATATGTAATGGTATAATTTCCAGTTTTTAACTGGGAAACTGAAGCAACCCCACCACAATATCTTCTCCTGTGATAGCTACTGAGCCAGTGTTAAAGACTGAGAAAAGTGTCTAGACCTCTGGACTTCTGAGGCAATTAGCTGTAGATCTTCACTGTTGATGACATATTGTTGATGACTATTGCACTAACAGAGACAGTAAATACTTATTTTCTTTCCAAGTATCCAGTAGCTTCTATGGAACCCAGTGGCATGAAATACACCCTCAGTACTGGACTAAGTTTCAAGTCTGGGAGTGGCTGCAGCATCTCCTTGATACCAACCAACTGGATGCCAACTGCATACCTTTCCAGGAGTTTGACATCAACGGGGAACATCTGTGTAGTATGAGCCTGCAGGAGTTCACTCAAGCAGCAGGGACAGCGGGGCAACTGCTTTACAGCAACCTTCAGCACCTAAAATGGAATGGTAAATAGATATTAGACAGAGACAAATGTACAGTCATCTGAATTCTGAGATCTTCAGAAGTCACTTACATTCTCCAAGGCCTACCTGGTAGATCATATTTTCTGTGTTTGTTATTCTGCTTATAGCTCTATATTTACTATATTGCTAAGTTTCTTAGATATGACTTAAGACAGAAGCCTGATGAACCAAGAAGAAAGAATATGTTTCCTGCTCCAAAACTAGCCCTCTGGCTCAGGTGTAGAAATTGCTGCTTGTAGCTAATACTTTTGATTCTTCTGCAATCATTCTCATATGTCTCATATGTCATATACTTTCTTGCAGGCCAGTGTGGAAGTGACATGTACCAATCTCATAATGTCATTGTGAAAACAGAGCAAACAGGTGAGTGACAGCTGGGTAACCTGTCTTTTGATGGTGACAAAAAGGGGAAACTGTTCATTCCAAGAGTGACATATCAAAATGACATTAATTAAAATGGAAAGTGTATCAATTAAGGAGGTAACACAAATGTCAACATTTACTTCTGAAGTTTTGGGTAATACCACATGCATGTGGCCACTTTTCCCAGAACACCTCTCCAATATCAACAGTCTACACTAATGTTCAGAGTTGGAATCGTTTTGCAGTGCTCAGTGAATGAAGCTTTGTAGGGGATTTCATTCTATGCTTCATTAATTGGATTTGAAAACAGCTATTTTAACAATAAGACCAGTCTGAAAAAGAAAATAAAAAGGAAAAAAAAACCTAACCCAAAAAAACTTTGTTGTGAAGTGCTGTTAACATCTGAAACACTAGGAAATTTCCCAACCAAACAACTTGCAGAGAAAAGATATGTTACATTTCAGTTTCTTCATATGTTTCAATGAAACTGAAGTTCAGGCAGTATTTTGTTTTGATCAAATCTGTATTTTTCCTCCTGAACTATTTTTTCCTAGTGTTATCATTGCTAGATCCCTTTTCTTCTAGGACTTGGTTTCCCTGAGGAAAGAACTTTATCTTGGTTCAACTCTCCTCTTCAGGCATGATTATTTTCCCGGTTCCTTTGCCAGAGGACTGTGCCATTGCCTGTCCATCTCCAAACACTCTCTATCCCCCTAGTCCCAGCCTCATTAGGACATGAGCCATGTTTTAACATCTCCTGGCAGGACAAATACAGATTTGGTGCACGCCGTGTCTCCAACAAATACTGTCAGCCAATTTATTCAACAAACCTGTAGAAGCCCAGCCTCTCCAGCCAGGGACACTATTCCCCTTCTCCTTGCAGCAGGCAAGATTTGCAATCTGTAATCCACTTCTTGTGTGTGGCTGCATGGTATGGGTGATGCTCTTGTGGCAGTCTCGCTGCTTGCCATAGAGGTAACTCCAGTAATCCTTTAAGTACTGATTTATGAGATCTTGGTACAATATCGCTTTCTCCTACTACTAGAGATACATAGTGCAGGGTAAAGTGCTTCAGCTGCACATCCTGGAAAGGACTAACTGAGACAGTTGTCCTCAATGTGCTGAACCAGGAGTGGTGGTGGTGGTGGGGCTCTGGTGATGCCGATCACGGGCAGTGGGAGTGGGTTTAGTTTCTGCATGGGGAGGAGCAGGATCTGTGGATGGGGGCTGCTGGAAAAGATACTCCTTGTGAGCCAGTGGGGAAAGGACTGGTGGTTTGGGGGGGAAGCCTCCCTCATTCCAATAAACCATCATAGTTGCAAAGACATGGGTACTGAAAAAGGCCAGAAGGGGAAGGAAAACTGTCTCCCCAAGTTCTGGCAGGGTAAAGCCTATTTTCAGAGGCAACATTAGGCAGATCAGGTGTCTAAGCAAGCAAAGGGTGTGTGCTATTGTAGGAACGCAAGCCCTGGGTGCCCAAACATGCAGCTATTACTTAGCATGCCTGCTAAATTCCTATGTCTTAAGTGGTAACTCAGCCAAACATGATGATTTAGCTGTAACTCATTTTTGCTTTTTTGATTTCATTTATATGAACATGAGAAAAATTAGGTGTAACCTAGATTTGACCCTTATATCTCATCTTTTCTGACCTGGTTTCAAAAGAAAAAGAGATTTTTAAGACTTCTGACCTCAGAAATGCACTGTGAAGAGAAAAATTTCCAAATCAAAGGGCAGATCATAAATGTAGTACTTCTGTTCTGCTTATATTGATCCATGTGACCAGAAGGTCACTAAAAACTAATCCTCTCTAATCATGAAGGTGATTTGAGGTTAAGGAAGGGACTTGCTGTGCCTAGAATAAAATGGTCCTTCATCTAGGATTAGGCTTTGATGTTTCTCACTATGTGCTTAAGCATGAAGCTCTGTTTCAGAGATGACTTTCGAGTTCTACCATTATAGAAATAAATACTCATCATAAGCACCCTTCTGTTTTACTAGATGTTTGAGAACAGTTTCATCTCTATGGCACCAACACACTGTCATAATCATCAGGGACTGAGAATTCAGGACTGAATTGAGTAGAATTAAAGTTGATCTGGCATAGGAAACCTCCTTCAAGGCCAGGTATAAATGATGCATTAGTCAGGAAAAGGAAGAGCATACTACATTATTTTTAAAAGTTGGTGCTTTTTGTAAATACATTTGCCTGAATATGCAAAACTTCATCCATAATTTGAGTGAAAGGAAATAACTTTGTGCATAGCCCCTTCACTTCTTGGTTCCCTTGACAGCTTTTCTTTCACATTTCCAATTTCCTCAGTGCTCAATATTCACCTCTGTGCTAAAAGATGTTCTTTAGTGATCTGGTTTTCCTTTTGGTCCTTTATTTTTAGATCCATCATTAATGGTGTCTTGGAAAGAAGAGAATTATCTTTATGACAGTGGCTATGGTAGCACAGTAGGTAACTAAAATCACAGTATTTCATGTGTTTCTGAGATGGTTTTATTGTTGTCTGAGGCTATTAGTTTAAATGTCTTCTTTTTAATTCCCAGAGTTATTGGACAGTAAAACATTTTGTCGTGCTCAGATTTCCATGATGACACCTAGTCACCAATCTTCTGGTAAGGAACTTGTAATTACATTTTTAATTGTTTGTCACTTGTCTCAGAGCTACCAACATGTAATAGTCTCTGTGGTCTTCTGTTGTAGGATTGAATCTGAATTTCCAGTAATTTTAAACCAAGCAATGCTGATTCTGACAGATTTAATAGCTGTCATTATTACAATATCTTGCTTTAAAGAAATGCTTCTCTCTTTTCCATGTCAAGAGAAAGATGATCAAATAATCTGTAATCTCCATATGTCTTCTAAAGTGACTGAGTCAAAAGGGGCAGATGTTACTGTCAGAGAGATGAGACATTCCAGCTACACCACACTTGCCTGTGGTGTAGCATGGTATGGGCAAATGAGTGCCATATCCCTCCCCAGAAGTGGCTGTGTTTCCCTAGTGAGCCAGTGATTCATGCTGAGTAGGTAGCTGGGTTTGGGGCCAGGGTTTGGGTTGGCCTAGGGAAGCTGTAGGACAGGCACAGTGCCCTGTGCCCAAGCTGCACTGGCAGAAAGGTCTTCCACTGGAGCCTGTCCCAGCTGGAGGCAGGGTGGTCACCAAACACCTCCTCATTTCCATGAGGGAGAGTTACAATTTGCCTGCTAAAGGGCAGGAGAAAGAGCAACCCCATTTGCTGTAGTGCCTGGTGAAAGTCCACTCTGGTCACATGTCAGGGCACTCTGTGGGTCCTGACCCAGGGGCAGGCATCAGAGATGGAGGTGAGAGAGGAAGGCAATGGGAAAAGAGTGAGGCAGAGATGGCAGGTGAGCAAGAACGAAGGGAAGGAGAGGCAGGTTCTTCTTAGCAGGTTGTTAAGCAAGAAATTCTTAGGGAGAAAGCAGTGGAAGTCCTGGGAGGATAAGAAAGGAAAGCACATTGCTGTAGACGCAGCCTTGCAGGTGCTATCTCTGCACTGTGGGCAACTCTGTCCTTTTGTTTGTGGACAGCAGTCACAGCCTCTGTGCCTGGCCCATTCTCTGCTTCTCCCAGCCCAGCTGAACTTGCCAAGTGATGTGCAGTTTAAACTAATACACTCAGCTATGAATTAAAAAAAAAAAGGGAGAAAACCTGATGAGAATAAAACGACCAAACCTTAGAAAACCTCACCCAAACACTGTTTGCTTTCTCCACCCACTCATAAGATGGCTACCAGGATTTCAGAGCTCTCTGACAGGGCTGGGGACTTGTCCAGATCCTGGCATGGTGTGTTTATCCACTGACTTCTTAAGCCTAGAGCTAGGGTGGCACACCAAGGGCACAGCCTTCTGTAAAAACTGAATTTGTATATCCCGTAAAAAAATGGCTCATTCCTGAATCATATGCAAATAATGTGTAACCTTTTGTCGAAAGTTTTGCAAGACAGCTTTGTTGAAACTGCATCATAACTCTTTTCATCTGTCAAGCCCCAGCCTCCTAACATGACATGTTTGAAATCAGTCTCCATGTAAGAGCTGTGGCAGAGCAGGAGGCTATTTACACAACTGAAATCCAGAATAAATCACTGGTAGGCAGAAGGCAACTGAACTTCCAAGAATAAATTTCCAGCTAAGTGGAGCATAACAAACATTTGCAAGCCAATTGTGGGATTTTAAAATGAGAAGGATTTATATGAGGGCAAATAAAGAACTGGGTCCTGCAGTCCTTCCCTGGAATTCCCACAGGCTTTTAATAACATCAGGAGAATCATAATCTGAGGAAAGGTAGTGAAACAAGCCTCATTTTACTTCCCCCCACACCACACCCCACTCCAAGCCAAGTGAGGTTCAGGCTAGTTCCTGCTCTTTGAGAGTGGGAAGGCAAAATGACTAAGAGCACGTTTGCTGCTTGGGGGTCAAGGACAGTAATTTATCAGGCTCAGAATAGTAGAGGTTAGGCTTATCCCCACGGACTTGTTCAGTTTATGTTTCCAGTTATGTATGAATAAAGCAAGTGTGTGAATAACTTTGCATCTACCTTTTCACATGCAGTTATTGCAGTAGCTTGTGCAGATCTGACAAGTTTCTATGCAAATAAATATTTCCTGTGAGTCATTTTCCCATGCAAATGCCTGGTTTCCATGAAAAGTATGATAATTGTGCATTCATAGAAGCTGGGAAAACATGCGTGGGACCTTAAGCTTTGCTTTATGGGATTCAGGGACAAAGTATGCTGAAAAGCAAACACAGAAGGGGCTCCCTCTGAAGACTATCCCACAGATTTTGTGAAACTTAGAGCAATCAGATGAAAGCCATTCATTAAGAACAAGAGCAGAGCCAGGCTGCGGCACTTTGAGGGCGGGAGGGTTGAACGTGCAGACTGTGAGGTAGGTTACAGCCATGAACAGGCGGAACCTTTTTTTTCATTTCTGAAGAAACACTTGTGCCAGAAGCCCTATTCCTACTCTGGTTGGCTGCAGGTGATAAAGTACCATTGATGAGAAATGGCTTGTTTCTATGGCTCTGAGCCACAGAAAAATATATGCATGTCCAGCTGCCAAAAACTCCTACTAGCGCAGCCCCTTTCCCCCACCCTGCCCCCCTGAACAACAGCAGTCTGCCAGTTCATTATGTTTCAGTCAGGTAGGTGTTCTGTGCAGTAGTACCAGCACATACATTTCACATTAGATCATCTCTTCAGAAACAAATAAGCCCCCAAAGATACGTGCTTCTGCAAAGACTAAGACATAATGGCACAATTCAGGATTCCTTTTATAGATGCAATCATCTTACTTTTTTCTCTCTCACACATAACATGGGATGATGTATTTGTTAATCAAATTTAGGTTTCAAAAGCCAAATGTTTACCTCTGCATTCATTCTTTATTCATCAATGGTCTCTTTGAGAAGTGTGCTGATTAACATATAGTACAGAAAACAAAACTCTCCCTCCTCACTTAGATTACCTTCCGAAAAGTGATTATCTTTAAAAGAGATATTTGTTCTTTTTTGTGGTTTTATTTCTTTCAACCTGCTAGTCAATGGAAAGCCTTTAATCAAATTTACAAATAGACTTCATTTTCCTTTTCTGCAGACTCTTCAGATGCAAAAAAATTGCAAGATCATACTCCAAAGTCCCACACCAAGAAGCACAGTAAGTCAGCATCCATGTTTATAATGGTTGGTTAGCTGATTGAAGGAAAAAGGAACACATGAAAAGCAAATCCTTTTTGAGGGGGAAGAGGAAGCATTTTGAAAGCAAAATTAGTTAGATCATTATTGGGATTGAATATTCCAAGCATCTGACTGTCTAGTACTGCTTGTTTACATTATTTTTGGCTCAATATTGTTAAATTTTTCGAACTGTTTTATCAGTGAGGGCTTGTGGGGAAGCAACCAGAAACCAACTGCCTCTGCCCTATGTTGAGCTGGGCTGGTGGACCAGAGTAAAGGAATTATAAAGGAAGACCTGGGATTAAATCAGGAAGGCCTGTTGAAGGCATAGTCATGCTCATGCCTGTGCCTGCCAGGTGAAGCATCCACCACAGACCCTGCTCAGCATCTTCTTGCAGAACTTCTCACGCACAACATCACAAGCAAGCATCTGTCCCTCTACCCTTCCACCTGCTCCTCCTATATGACAGTCTCTCCACTTCCCTTACCAGCATTTTCTGCTAGTTTTTATTCAACTTGACTCCGAAGACAGGTTACCATAATTTTGATTTCTGAACATAGTTCCGTAATGTATTTTACTAAGATTCTTATGCTGAAAACATCTTGTGCATGTCTTTTGAATCCTGCGTAATTCCATATTTATCATAGAAAAGCTTAATATTGGTTGTTCACTGCATTTTGTGGTACTCAGCTTCATCTTGTCCCAATAGTCTCTTTCTGACTCCTTTCCTTGCTCTGTTCTGTCATTTTGCCCAAACAGAATTCCTGAACTTTATATCTGCACACAGATATCTTATTTCCTTATTTGTGTGCATAGTAGGGTTGTTATTAAAGATAGGACTGCTGAAGACAGACCTGAAAAGAACTGAGTCAGGAGACCCTGACTTGTTCACCTTGGAAAGAGAAGGCTGAGGGGTGCCCTCCTCATGGTCTACAGCTTCCTCCAGGGGAGCAGCAGGGGGCTGGTTCTGGCCTCCTCTCTTTCTGGTGACCAGCTGTAGGATGTGAGGAAATGAAATGTAGCTTTGTCAGGGAAAGTTCAGATTGGACAACAGAGAAAGGTTCTTCACCCAGAGGGTGGTTGGTCATTGGAAACGGCTCCCCAGGGAAGTGGTCACAGCACCAAACCTGACAGAGCTCAGGGAGTGTCTGGACAGCGCTTAGTCATATGGCTTAGTTTTAGGAAGTCCTGCAAAGAGCAGGGAGTAGGACTCTGTGATCTTTATAGGTGCCTTCCAACTTGAGATATTCTGTGATTCTAAGAACTCAGTTACAGCCTTGGCATATGGAACAGGTCACATTGGTGGTCTGGGCTAATCTCCTACATTTCCAGTTTCTTCAGTACTGCTCTGTATCATGGGCATTAAGTATGATACCAATGTCTTGATAGGCTAGGTCCACCACATATTACTGGTTCTGGAAAAACATTACAATAACAAAGAAAAATACTGGATTAGTTGACTGAATTTTAATTTTTCTTATGTTGCACTGTATACCATTTTTGGATTACCTTCACATCTTTGACTGGCTTGTTTCCTTCTTAATTTGGCCTAATTGCATACTTTTGAAGTCAGACCAAAGGGCTGCTGTCTTTCTGGCTCACCTTGTCACTGTTTGTTATTCTTCATACATAAACTACTTCATCTGATTTGTTGCATTAATTTCATCTGTTTGTTTTTGTTTTTTTTTTCTTTTTGACCTGGGCTTTCTGGTACCATCTCTATAGTAACTCTGGGATGTATTTGTGTTTAAACTGCAAGGTCTACCTGTTGAACTTGCAGATCTCTTTTTGTCTTTTTTATACCATTGTCAAATTTTAATATGCTTTTCACATACAATTTTGTCAGTTTTGCTGCTGTCCCTCTACACCATCGTACTTATTCATGTGGAATGGCACCTCCTGTGTCTTCTGTCTGTCTTTTAAATGGAAGTTCAGTGCCTGCTTCACAATAACCTTGGCTGTTTCATTTACCACACAATAATATCAGGTTACATGCTGTGCTGTAGAAGACTATCAGGAAAAATGGGCAAATGAGATGAAGGGAAGGCTTAAACATGTTCTCTTCAGGGCAGAAACAGTGCCAAAGGCAGAAGGAAGCAGTGGGTGGTTTGGACTCTGCTTCCCATGGTTGCTGGGGCTCCTACCTGCCTAAGGCCGACGCTTACCTCCAGCTCCGTGTAGGGCCTGCCAGTGATTTTTACCTGTATATCTCTGAGATGGGGGTCCTGTGCCTCAGAAGCTGTGGCCTGTCCCTACTGAGTGTAGCTAACAGAAAAATGGTAAGCATAGCCCAGAGAGCTCTTGAGACACTCCTTCTTCCTGCCCCCTTTCCTTTCAGACCCTCGAGGAACTCATCTTTGGGAATTTATTCGAGATATTCTTCTCAATCCTGAGAAAAACCCAGGATTAATCAAGTGGGAAGATCGGTCAGAAGGTGTCTTCAGATTTTTAAAATCTGAAGCTGTGGCTCAGCTCTGGGGAAAGAAGAAAAACAACAGCAGCATGACTTACGAGAAACTCAGCCGGGCTATGAGGTGAGCTGAAATGGTGCTGAGGAAAACTGCAGCACATACACGGACTAACTGAGTGGAGAATTTCTTTGACTTTTAAAAAGGATTTGTCAACAGCACCACTTGCTGTCTTTGAGAGCTGACTCTCTCCCACTAATTTTGAGATTGTAGGATTATGTTCTTTGTCTTTTCTTCTCCTCCTGTTTCCATATACTATAATATATGTAACATAAACAATAGTTTTTATATATATAGATACATATATGTATATATTCTCACAAGAATATGTGATAAATGTAGTAGTGTGCTTTGGCCTGAAATAAGGTGAACTTCAAATTCAGAAGCTAGTTAATACAAAGTAAAAAGAAAACTTACATTTTTCCTTTTCTGTCATTCAGTTATAATGATCTTAGGTATTATATGTAATTCTCAACAGAAAATAAAGACTTTTTAAGATATCCAAGGGATTGTCTAATTAGCAGAGGCCTTTTAACACTTTTTTTTTCTATGTTTTTATTTTAACAGATACTATTATAAAAGAGAAATCCTGGAACGTGTGGATGGTCGGAGATTAGTATATAAATTTGGAAAGAATGCCCGTGGTTGGAGAGAAAATGAGAATTAAATATATCAAGAAATAACATTTAAAACACACGGATGTAAATATTCAAAGACTATTTTCTTATATTTATGTACCAAACTGGGGTGAAAAAACAATTCTACTTCTGTTGGGAAGAAAGAACATTATCATTATTGGTGTTAAAATTATTTTATTTGAAGTATGTCCTGTATGGGGAAAAAATGTACACAGTTTTCTGTGATATAAGTTAACATTATAGAATTATGATTATTTTTCCCTTCTTGTGAAGTTTTCATCTTTTTTTTTTTAAATCATACAGGCATAATGTGATTTATGAGTCATAAAAAGAAAGGGAAGGAGCTAAATACTAGGGCATTTAGGGAGTATCATAATCCACTTTGGAAGGCAACTATAAGTGGAGGAAACAGTAAAGCATCTCTGAGCCAAGTAGCCTTCTTTCATAGTCAGCTGTTTTATGGCTTTCATTGACCAATATCACTTTTTCCTTCCCTTCTCTGATTTCTGAGTATTTTAATACTTTACTGGCTTTCAGCTGCTTTTGTTGAATTAAACAGTGTGTTCCTCTTCAGCTGGTTTGTCCCAGCCACAGAGAGCAGTGGCTCTGCAAGGTGGCTGGCAGCTTTTATTCGGAGAACCCACACTACCTCCACCACTGCAATCTTCTTTTGTGGGCAGTTTAGGACCAGACCTTACCTGCAATGGACTATCCTCCCTAATTTCCAAGGAGCATCCAGCTCATACTAGGAAAAGAGCTACTTGTTTTTAACTAGTATTGAGGTGAACTGCTGGAGGAGAGTCAGTTTTGGAGACTAAAAGATTCTGAAGAAAAATCATTGTTTTCTGATGGGGCAAACTTACCAAAAAGCACTGGTTTCCCAGTAGGAACATTGATACTCCCCAGACACTCTTGCACTCCTAATTTAAGTATTCGAGTATGTACCAGATGGAACAGTGGGCAAGCTGAACATATATTAACCCCACAGCATGAGGAAGTGGTCTCCCCAGTTTCTTCAAGCTGTATGGTCCTCCTAGCAGGTGAAGTCTCACTTGGGCAGATACTTTCAAAAAAACTTTGAGAAAAGCAAAGTTACACTGTATGCAAAATATTAGGTGCCTTTGTTTTTCTCAAGTCTAACTCTATACTTGTATTTGTCAGTTGTGCTTGGAATTCATAGTTAGAGTAAAATCTGTCAACATAAAGATCCTGAGAGTTTGGGGACATTCAGATCTGGGACAAATTTGGGCTCACCTCTTGCAGTGCTGTGCAGAGACTACATGTTCATTGGCAGCTTTTTCTTTTTTCAAGTCACAAATGCTTCCTGCTGGCACCAAGCACATGAAGGACATGGGGAAACAAAAACTACTTCAACAGCTCACTAAGTACATGAGATGTGGGAGTTGAGAAACAGGATTTTCTTGGTGATGTTAACAGAGGTGAAACTAAGATCAATACCCGCTCACTTTTTCAGGGATGGGGAATTTGGAACACAGTAACAAGGGATGAGAAGTCCAAGATGAAAAGAAAGACAGAAAAAATTATTATTAATATTACATCAATCCAATATCCATTTTCCCAGGCACCCCTGGGTTTGAAACCACATTAGATTGAAATGCAGCAAGGTACAGCTGGAGGTTGCAGGATATTTTTGTTTGCCTTTAAAGGAAATAGAGATGAAACCAAGAGACAACAGAAGTATCAATATGAAGGGTATAAAATGTACTTAGCAACAATTTCTAGGCAAACATGAGAGCCTAACTTGTTATCTACACATGTAGGGCATGTTAAACAATAACATCACCTCCTACACTGTCTATGCCAGAGCTGTCACCATCAATTACCCATACATGACAATTTTTAGTTTTCGTAACCTGGGTGGAGAGACGTTCATCTTATTTACAAATAAAATAATAAGTCTGTGTACTTCAAAGCATTTTTTTTTCTCTCAGTCTATCTCTTTTTTTTTGGAGGGAGGGGATGTTGTTTTTTTTTCTTTTGCCTGACTGTGCTAGCCTTGCTTGCTTTTGTGCCACTCAATTTCCTTTTTTAGCTTAATTTGCTACATTCCATTTCCTTTACCATAATTTTGTAGATCATATAACAAGTATCATGCCATCAGAATGAGGAGAGCACTTCTGCTTTGATCCCAAGACCTTTTCTTCCCTGATATGATGGTTATTTGTAGCCCTTTGCTCCGTGCTCTTTACACCACCTCCCAATCCATACCTTGGGTCAAAATCTGAAATCAGTGATACCATCACAGATCTGCAATATAGTTGTTCAGGTTAACATGTATCTTACTGCATCTGATTATAATACCTTCATAAACCTGCTTTTTACCTGATTTCTCATGAAATTTCTTGGGAGATAAAATGAACCAGTGGTGCATACATGTCACCATTTTGTTGCTGAGCAGCAGCCAAAACTGCTTTTAAAGCTTTTGAAAGATAAAGCTTTCTTTGGAAATAGACTGTACAAATCTAGAGAGTGATTTATGCTGGGGTTCAGTAGAAATGTGTCTTCCACTGCCACATCTTTTAGCATGTGTAAATCATGCAAGTTTCTGTTTCCATTCTGCAGAACTTTTCAGACTAGGTACTTGTCACTGAGCATTACAATAGCACAAAGTTGGAATAGAAGCCAGCCAACATTTACTCTGTTTTACAAATATATTAACCTTTGCCTAAGACAAACACAGGAGACTGTTTAAAACTACAGTTTTTGCCAAGGACAGATGCCAAAGGGAGTCTTTTTACCAGACCTAAGCAAAAGGACAAAATGAAGAGATGAATTTTTATGTAAATTGCTATTTAAACAAAAAACATTTCTGATTGCTCTTATATTTTATATTTCAGAGACTGAGCAATCATATTTTTAGATATATCCACTGAGTTAGCAGCTGCTGAACTGGTAGCACCATGTGTATAGATTTTTATTGTACCATAATTTTTCATATGTATAAAGGTCTAGATAGGAAAGTATATTGGTAGATTGTATTTATACAGCTACATGCAAATCAATGTCAAAGGTGTTGGCATGATCACTCTTGATATTTTCTGCACAAAATTAGAGCAACTCACTCAAAAAACATCCTGAGAAACTGTATGTAGGCTGTTGAACTGCACAGACAGTAAAATGTTTAGCTACATTTTTGCCTTTCTTTCTGCAGCACACTGCATAATTCCTGCTTGCTTCTCACAGCATCGTCTTCAATGTCTACATGTGGAAACAAATCCAGTTAGATATTTCACTGTTGCCATTGTAAATCTCAGCTTGGAGACTATGTATTCACAAAATGGTTCTAAAGACTGTTTCTATTTTTGTGGATATGGTATAAATTCAAATAAAACACTCATAAAAGAAATTTTGTTATTAATGTTTATCTTCTCTTTTTTGAGTCTTAAGATGGGAAGTGACCAGTATGAACTCTTTCAGTGCTGAAGAATATTTCTATATTGACAAAAGGACTGATGTAGCTGCCACAAAATTCAATAGCTTAAATTTACTATTATGTTGAATAGCCTATCCATTGTGAAGATACTGGATTTCCAAACCTGTTTTATGTCTCACGGGCCTCACTGAAATAATGGATTATGTCAACACAGCTAGATTGCCTTTCTTGTTTGGCTGCTAAAGTTAACAAAGGCCTTGCTTCAGCACTGATTTAACTTCAAGGTATTTTGATGTGAGTGCGAGGGCTAGGCTGATTAAGGATGCTATTACTCACACTGAGCATTTCCTGCACTGAATCAAAGCAGCTAGAACTATGAAATCCTGTCCTTCATGTTATTTTTCCATCTAAATTGTGGCAACAGAGAGGGAACATCTCTGCCAATTTGGTCTGCAGCTTGAGGTAAAAAATTGAAACCCCCTATAATTAAAAGTCAAAGTAGACCCATATGGGTGGCATTTGCACTCTGTGTGGGGCTGTGGCTGTATCAGTAGGGTGTTAGGGTGCCATGCATAGCTCTGCAATGAGCCAACCTGTAGCACTTGTTGCTGCCATGCTGGGTATCCTGGACTTGGTACTCTGGTCTGGGTACCCCGGGCTGGGTATCCTGGGCTGGGTATCCTGGGCTGGGCATTCTGGGCTGGGTACCCCAGACTGGGTGTCCTGGGATGGCAGTGTGAGATGATGGAGTGCAGCTTGCCTGCTACAGTGACCTGTACTTGCTGTGTGCCAGCATGTCTGGAGTTGGGCTTGAATCTCAAATCAAGAGTTTCACTGCAATGGGGCAAATCACACCATCCTGCTTTATAGTCTGCAAATGTGCATAGTTTTAAGTGAGTGAGTGATTCTGCTGCATTAGAAGTTATGTATATGGATGTTTGAGGATGGTAGTTCTAAAAGCATTCAGTCTATATTTAATCAGTCTACATTTGAACCCTGAATTTCAAGGGACTCCAACACAATGTTCACATTAATAGAATAGGTTTGAATTTTAAACACAGGTACAAACCCAATGTTTAACATGGAAAATGAGACCCGTGTCCTGAAAGGGTGGTCATATTTTGAGAACTTCTGAGTCCCAAGCCAGGTTTCAAAAGGAATTGGAACTGGATTTCAGGCAAGTTCAGACTGAGTTTTAAATAAGCACACAGCTGACTTTCCAGTAAATGGTTGGGGCTTTTGTTTCAAGCAAGCTGAAGGCAGTATTTGAGACAAAGGCAAATGAGAATATTGTTTGGAAACATGAAAATAAATGTACCCTTAATCAAAACTCCAACCAACACCCAAAACCCTAAAAACAAACACTCCTCACCCTTCCCTGGCCCTTCTGCCCCCCCTCCCCCTCTTCCCCCCCCCCCCCCCCCCCGGCCCCCAAAACATCCCCAAGCAAACCAAAAGTCGTCTTTGGCTGTCACTTAAAATCAAGGAAAGTTCCAGCTTTCAGCTGCAGTCTAAGGCCACGTGAAATAAAAATTCAAGTCAAAATTCAGAGTTTGCAAATCTTATGTAAATTGAGAATAAGTAAGAGGAGTACTGTAAGCAGAGTCTACATACATCTAAACATGATATAAGTTTGTGTGTATGTCTACAGCAAGGACAAGTGAGAATTGCTTCAGGTGAATGAAATCTGCTACTGCAGAGAGATGAGCAATTAAGAGTACCAATACTAGTAGCTTTAGTAGCTTTCAAGAAATGTAAGTGGGTTAGTTATAACAACATGAAAGATAGATTATCCATCTGGATTTTCAGTGTTTGTTCCCTTGCTGATGGAGCTTTGCACAATGTAGTCTAAGTCCTAAACTTTGTGCAAGCCAAGAATTTCCCACAAGAACCATCCTTTCCCCAGATATTTAGCTTCTTCCATTCACTTGAACATTAGAGAAAACTATAGGGAAAGAAAAAAATAAAGTAGGAGGAAGAGACAGTAGATGGCCAGGTCTTACTGCACCCAACAGGTCTGTGTGGGACTAGAAAAGTTGTATGTGCAAAAAAGATTAATGACATCCAAGTCTGTCTATTTATAGTATTTCCATCAGAGTCTAGTTGCAAAAATTAAACATAAATTAGTGTTTACAGGTCTAATTATAACTTGAAGAAGAAGAAATTATAGCAATGTGTCTATGTGCACTGCATCATCTTGTGTGCCTAAAAATATTTAATTATGAAAATTGAATGAAACACTATTTCTGCTGAAGAGCTTTCTCCCTCTGTATTCATTATGGTGTGATATTCTCTTTGCTTTCATTGTGATTTGAAATTCAACAATAAGGTTCAGTCTCAACACGGGGAATGAAGAAGGACATGGATGATCTATAATGTAGCAGGTATTGCAAAACAAATAGGTGAACTATAGTTTCTTCTTCCTAAGCTTTTTTGTTCCTTATTTAACATTTTTATTGTCCCTGGGAACAAGATGTGAAGTTGAGGATAAAGTTCAGTACCAGTGACACATCTTATGAATTTTGCAGAGAAGCCTCCCCATCTTTTTCTAAGAGTGGTGAAGAAACTCCAGAGGATGAAGATTGAAAGCCTTCTTCTTACAACTGAGAGTGTTGAGAGGCTGAACACAACACCTTATAAGCTGCTTTCTAAAGCTCCTTTCTGAAACTTGAAAACTTTGGATAATAATGCAACCTTCAGCACTGTGTGGCAGGGAGATTAGTGTTCTTCACAAGCTCACTAGGATAGGCTGCAGGATGGGTCCATAGCAACCTATGGGTAAGAAGTAGTACTGTGTTTATTCAGGTTGAAATCTCCAGAGATTGTAGGATTCACCACATACATAGGTCTTGTGCTACTCCACACCTTCATCTGCTGCATTTCTCCGATGTGCCAAGAAGATGTAGGCTGAAGACTTTTAAGAATGCATCCTAAATGCTTCTGTAAGTGCTGCAGAAAGATTATTGGGATGGTTGGAGCTCCTGGAGGTGATGCTGCCATGAGGATGCTGAGACACAGTTGTCTGCTGGAGATCATGAAGCCCTCTGAGAGAAGGGACTGCACCTTTTCAAGTCTTGTCAGTTCTGCTTACTATTTGTCAGCGTCTGTCTCCAATTTTTTTTCACATCCACTTTTCCCAAGTAGTGTGGTTACAACACTGGTGGCTGTACCCACAGAAAATGCTCTTTTCCTGGAAGGAAGTGTAAAGAGTTTGTCTGTCTGTCTTCTGAGTCAGCTTTCATGGGCTAAGACCAAACCAGCCCTTTACAGGCTGTGAATTTGCCAAGCAGGGGAAATTTAAAAGTGCAACCCAAATCTGTAACCAAGGGCTCTCTTAGTGAGTCACTGAAGTTTGTAGAGAATGAATGATCACACCACAGGTCTGATCTTGCCCAGTTTCCTGTGAACTATGGCACTTCTCAACACAGTCATCCCGTGAAGTTTGGGCCTGAATACTGAGAGAAGGAGAAACAACATTCACTACCAAAGACTCACAAACTGGAATCTTATGCTAAGATCCCTGTATTTTCAAAGAAAGTTTAAATAGGCAGGCAATTAATAATAAGAAGAAGAAATTTTAAAAGGGGGGGGAACACCTTGAATTTCATCCTTCTCATGGTAGATAGAATCACCATGTCTCAGGTAATTAGCTTTACCTGAGATGATGATCACTCATTTTAGGAGTATATAAAATCTATGAGTTGCAATGTGAGGCAACCTGCAACACTCCATGCATCCTTCTAGAATTCCCTCTGTACTCTTATATCTCTCTCTAAATCATACCTCCTCTCCCGGGCAAAGGCTCACCGGAGCTTATCAGATTCAATTACTGCTGTTTCACATCAGTGTTCTCATGTGAAATCAGAATACAAATAAGCCAAGCTCCATACCCCCAAACAATTACAAATGCTGATGATTCACCAGTTATTCATGCCAAACCAATATTTTTCTCTATTTTATAGTTCATGGGTGAAACATTTTGACATGTTGAGACTGAAATCACTGTCATGTCAGGAGGCATCTAATGGAGAAGGGCACTCTGCATGGGGATGCATAGTGTTTTCAGCAGCTGTCATGTAATCACATATGTCTTATGCATGCTTTTTACTTTTCCAGTAAGTTTGGAGATGAGGGGATAGTAAAAGTTGTATTTACTTTCAAGAAAATTTAGAGTTAGATGATAAAGCTAATCCAATGTATTACTTTGCTGCCACTGTAAGACAGACACATTTTACCCTCCTACAACACCAGACTTTTCTCTGGTGCAATTCCTGAGGTGATCCCTGCCCAGCCCTGCTGCTTCCCACAGTTCAGAGGCTGTGCAATGGCTTTGCAAGCTGATGTGCTTGTGTAGATCTCTGACCCAGCTGGCAGAGGTAAGGGAGCCAACGACCCTTCTGTATCAGCCTCTCTTGTACACACCACTGCCAGCGGCTGCACAGGAGTGGCAGCATGTCACATGGAGCAGTTCTTTAACAAAAACTAGGATCAAGGTTGGCTGTGCTGTAAATGTGGAGGAGTGCAACAAATTTTGAGGCAGACCATCACCTTTTGGCTCTCCAAAGCCTGAGCTCAATACTTCAATGAAAAGAAGTCATTCACATGTGGGGCTGTGTGCTCGTACTGGTGAGGAGCAACCCAGTGCTAATAAATTTAAGACGGTAGAATAGGAAGACCCATTCTGAGTGTTGCATGGTCAGAGCAAGCACTGCTTCTCATCTCAGATATGTTCTGTTGCCATGAAGTTTGGTCTCTGAAAAGTTCTAATAAGACCTGCCTTTAATCTCAATTTCTATCAAGTGTAATTTTTCAATACACATACAATGAAAAGTTATACGCTAGTGTTTAAATGTTTATACCTTTTTTTTTGTCTCGTGTGTAGAAAGAATTTAATTTACTATGCATATATTTAACCCATTTGTTTATACTCAGGTTAAGAACAAAGCCAGCTAATAAGCTTTGCTGTCACCTTTAATAAATGGTTTCACAAGATAATAACTCAATGTAGCTACACCCAAGGGTCATCAGCATTTTTAAAGACTCTTTACATTTCAGAAAAAAAGCACACTGTAACAACCAGCAACACTGTGGGAGAGCTATTAAAAACTGGTATTTTAGTTGGATATCAAGGTTACAAGTTACTGGGGACCTGTGGCTGCAAAGCCTTTAAGCAGATCCCTCTCCCAGAAAGGGTGTACACCTGCAAGCCTTTCCTTAGCTTGAAGGAGGGCAAGGCTGGAAATTGAGCCTTATCAGAAGCGTATGTCCCAGCTCAGCCACCATGTGAAACAGCTTGAGCTTGATTGCAGGTAAATTTAGTCATAGCCTGTTCAAGCTGACTTAAAATCCCTGCTGAAAAGGCAGTTCTGGCTCCCTCGTCTTGTTCCTCCATGCCTGTTTGTTGCCTGGTGCTGACACCAGCACTGCTCCATGGGCTGGCCCCACTCACTGATAGATCCAAAAATTACCCTGAAATGAAAAAAGGTAAGACTTTTTGTTAGATTACTACATCCTGAGGCCACAAGATCATCAGTCACAAGACAAGGGAGGAGTCAGAAACTTGCAGTCAGAGTAGCAGGAGAAGGACTTGACTTCCCCCTTTAGCAACTACTTCCATTTAGAGTGGTGTAAGTCAATTTGTAAAGCTTCAAGTCATTACCTGCTTCATGGAGGAGAAGAAGGAGAGGAGAGGGGAGATTGTGTGGAATGTGTGTAAATATATAAATTAGCAACATCTTTCCTTAAATTTTGTATGTTGATGAGATAGTTTTGTGCTTTACTTTTGCTATGATGATTCTTTGGCCTTAAGACTATTTTTGTATGCTTTATCAAAGCATAGGTCTTCAGAGACCAGTGAGAATGGGGCATGAAACCGGGGAATCCTCTGCCTGCCTCTTAACACAAAATGTGGCAAACCAGGGGAGTGGCAAACCTCCTTTTGCCAAGGAACAAGGTCGAGTTTGCTGGGGAGTTAGTAACACAGGGTGTTAGTTTGAGAGAGAGACCTCCCATCAGTGAGTGTCCTCACAGGATGGTGAGGAGGCCATGTGAATTATAGGAATATCTGAAACACTAACATCCATGCTGCTTGAGGAGTAAGGGAAGAAAGGGGATTAAAGTTACTGATAACCAGTTTTGGGAATTTGGGGCTGGTTTGAGGTTTTTTTGCGCATATGTTGTGAGTGTGTCACCAAGATAAAGAGATGTTTTATAGGTGGTGGAATATAATTTTAAAAAGGAGAAACTGCAAGGATGAATTTTGGAAATTACTTACTGACTGTACAACTTGTTCTTGTGAAGGGCTGGTTGTGTAACTGGAGGTGCTTGGGCTGCAGAGCTGCTCTGTGTTTGCTGTGATGCTGTACACAATTAGAATTAGAAATTATTATAACTGTTATGACTGAAATTGCAGTGTGATACATCTAGTCCTTTTGAACTCTGGATTCTGCATTTGCCTATTAATATCTGAGAACAATTACCTCATCTCTCCTTAGGGAAGTGGTTGAGGCCCCATCACTGAGCACCAGCAGGGTCTGATTTTCAGAGACAGTGAGCAATCACCTATCCCATGAAAAACCAAGCTGTAAAATAAACTTCAGATAATCTGGTACTAGCAGAGGGATAGGATAACTGTGACCAGTTATGGCTTTTTCCATCTCAAACTTACAGTATCTGGCTATTTGTGTTCACTTGATATGATAGTAAAAATAATAATTTTTTGAAAAAGTACTCTGTGCTCAACCTGCACAGCTCATTTCCTCAGTCAGTCCCCCACACCTTCCTTCCTCAGCCCATAGAAAGGGCCTGGTTGAAAAACAAACAAAGAAACCACAAGTAGAGTGGATCATCACAGCCCTGAAAAGACTTGGTTACACACAACTGATTTCTTTTGGCTAGATTATTCCCAGGGTTTACACCTCTGTTCAAAGGAGCAAAACAGAAAATCACATCTCCTACCTAATGCTGAGGAGCAACTACACATTGGGGTTTGGGTCTTGTGTTCAGTTCAGGCATCTGTCCTGCACACACCTTCCCAAAAGCGTGGGCACAGAGGTGATGTGGAGTTGTAGCTTTTCTTCTCTGGCTCAGGTGATAGAAAAGGGGAGATGAAAGTTGCTCTGTGAGGAGTAGATGAAGAGGATGTGAGTAGATGCAGTAGATGTAGAGGAAAGGTTAGAAAAGAGAATATGACTCTGAGTAAATTCATGGGTTTATTTGAGGCAAGATAGCTACAAGTATCCTCTCAATATCCGACATAAGGAGCTTGAGGTAGTAAGAGGTCTGTGGTCCAAGAAGTATATGGGTAGCAGAAAGTGGATCTCTTCATACATAGGGAAGTCAACAAACTATAGCACCAGTGCCCATCCTCCTGTGCCTGCCATGTCCTGGTGAAAAGAGTTAAAGTTTTACTCTCTTGTGATGTTCTTGAGTATGTTCTTCATCTAACAAATGCAATAAAGCATAAATTGTAACTATGACCTGGATCATTACCTGTATGTGAAAATGTACCTGTGTGATTCTACATGAGAGGTTTTCCAGAGAAAGCCCATTGTCCTAACTATAAGTCCAAACTTGCTAATCACTCCCACATGTGTCCCCTCACTTTTTCACTGGCAATGTCTGATTTTTTTTTCCAGCTATTGTTTTAAGATAATGGAGCTCCAGGCTTCATTCTTTTTAACTCTATTGTAATTGAAAATGTGTTTCTCCTAAATTCTGCTTTGGATAAACAGGGTGGTATGCTCATACCTCTGTAGAATGTTGTGTGCTTACATATTAGGGGACTTTGTTATGTGCAGAGCAAAATAAAATGTAGTGTATTGGGTTTGGTCCTGTGGAGGAATCTTGTAGTGGATGATATCAGCCATTTCAGACTCTCCAGTTTATCAGTGTGCCGTGTTGTATTCCAGACACAAATCTTTCTCAGTGCCTTAAATAATTTCATCCAAAGCACAAAGCTGGCTTATGACAAATGTGTATGGATGAGATATGAGAGATGTGGCTGCAACACCTGTTCCCACTGAATTATTTCTGGAGTGTGGTAGGTTTGAAAACGCTATTTCTTCAATGCTTTCTGTTTTATTATATGCTTTTATTTTCTGCACTAATATTTTTCCAAAGGGAGCCAGTATAATCCACAGGTGAGACAGCTCAGGTAATGGTCTCTGGAGTTGTTTGCTCATAAACCTGTAACTCTCCTTTGGGCCTGTTGGTTTTATTTCACCATGAAAAAGCAATAGCCTAGGCACTGAGTACCAAAGGCATACAACACAGCTTTTAAATCTTGATATATGTAGTATGGTATGGAAGTGGAAAATTGTTGCTAGTAGGTTTTCCTTGATGTGTGTCTCAGGGAAAACCATGAAAGAAATACAAGCTTCTTAAATTAATCGCAGTGGGGTTTATGTTGGGTTGTTTTTGTTGTTTTGTTGTTTGTTTTTTTAATGTATGTTGTAAATAAGTAAAAGCAGGCATGACTTCTAAATCTTTAACATATTAATTTTTTTAATATATAATGATTTAAAAAAATTTATAGTACAATGTAAAAATTGATATTTTTCAGTTTGAAATAGATGTCTATTATTTTTCCGTTTTACTCCCCTCATCTGACTACTGAGAGCATTTTGAACTTTGGAAATTTTCCCACTGGAAACTTGATTGGGTTTCTGATCAGCATGCCCGCACAAATTAACATCATGAAAAAAAATAAATGAGACCTCAGAGTGGAGAGGTAAAAGAATATGAATTGAATGTTTTGCATGAAGATCCATTAAAATTGTTTTGGAAGGTGACCGAGGCAATCTTGCAAATGTAGGTCAGAAGATGTAACTTCAGCTTCTCCAAAATATTTCTACAAGTAATCTCTCTGCAACACAGCTCTGAAAGCCACAATAGATTTCCAAGCACAAATCCAACAGATTTTATTCTGTTTTAGTGCGATAGACTAACATTTCCCTATAAATAGGAGAGAGGATATGTTAGGTTCAATGTGCTAGGCTTTCATAGGACACCTTCATAAAGTATGGAAACATGATCTTAATGAAATTGCTCTAAACTCTGCTCAGATTAGTTGCAAAATTATACTCCAAGAATGGCTATTAGTGATTCACAGTCAGACTAAGTTGAATTAAATGTGGCCTCACTGTGATCATTCATGGGTGAAGTACTATTCAATATTTTCATTAAAGACTTTGCTTGTTAAAAAAGAGAGTCAGTTTGCTGAGGTTGCGGGTCATGGCAGCCAGGAGACAGTCAGCCCTTTGAAAGAAGGGATGAAAATTCAAAACAATGATGAGACAGTACAGAAGTGATAAGTAAATAAGCAAAAGGCCATTCCAGACAGACAAAAGCAAGATCAATGGCTCAATATGTTACACAAATTTGCAAGTTGCACAAATATGAGATGGTAAATGATTTATTGAGTGGTTGTTTTGTAGAAAGAAGAAAAGTAACATTGCAGTGGATCACAGGCTAAAAACAAGTTGGCAGTACCGTGCTGTAGTGAAAAAATAGATGAGAACATATAAATGGGTGTGAGAACTGTGAGATAACAACACTGCCCTTCCAGCCTATTCAGCAGAAGTAAGACTAGCTTTAGACACAGTAACATGTTCAGCTTTAACACTCTACTAATAAAAAAAAATTAACAAAAAAATGAAACCACACCCCCCCACACCCCCCCAAAATTAATCAGAAAAAAACCCTCCAAAACAAATCAAAAAGCCACAAACATACCAAAACAACAACAATTACCACCACCAAACCCAGCAAACAATGAAAAACAGTGAAACAAAACCAGGAGCCTGGTAGTGCAGGAAGAAGGGCTAGAGATCTAATAAGGAGATTTCATGAAGAAAGGTTAGAAAATCAGGGTTATTTTGCAAAAGATGGTAGGTAGCAGTCTTCAAACATGTAAAAAAGTTGCCAGAAAGAAGATAAATCTTTTCCCCTCTCCATTAAAAAAATTGAGAAATAACAAGCTTAAACTGTAGCAAATGAAATTGAGGTTACATGTACGCAAGAGATTTGCAATGTATGGATTAGAATCCCAAGAACAGACTTTTATAAGAACAACATCTTAGGAAATTACATAAGTGCAGGTGATCTTTCCTTTGGGTGAGAGATAAAGTAACATGATTTCACATCTCTTCCAGCTTGGCTTTTTATGATTCTGCAATATGCCTTCATGAATCATGTAGGCATTGATGAAACAAGAATGTCTCTATGGAGAAAATATTTTTCAAAATATTTTGACTAAGCTGCATGCATTGACAGTTCATAAAGCTGCCTTTTGCTAAGATTTCACTGTTGTAGTCGGTCACTTTTTTCTATATTCGGAAAGAAATTATAGGTGTTTCTGGGACAGAAGAGTAGCATATGGACAAACTTCTAAAAATTCAAATATGTGTAAAATTCAAACTGTCTGCAGAGGACAATGACCTACTCTGAGTCTTGTTTGAGCCTCACCTTTCTAACCTGTTATGTAATTGTTTACTCTGTACCATTTTCCTGGAGGTGAGAGATAAAGCACATTCAAATTTTAAAAGGTATTGAGAGGTTGTTGTTCTCATTAGATTTTGGGGAGTATTAACCTAGATTGGTCTGTGCTTCTACAGTGGCAGTATCATGTGCAGATAATTGCCCTTCTATCTATAAAAAGATGCAACAAAAATTTCCCTGTATGCACATAATACTCTTGTAGCTCATCCTGGTGTGGTATCCTAAAGTACCTTCTAATTCTCTCATCAAAATCTTTTTGCCAGAAACAGAAGCATAATTATCCTCACAGCATTTATGCAAGGAAAAAAAAGTCAATGTCTATTTAGTGCTTTTGAGAGGTTTTATGTGTGTGGATTTGAGCTGAAGCAACTTCATCATAGACATATGAATAGATGTTGAATGCAAATGCCTCTGCCAGATACAGGGAGTTGCCCTGTGCTGGGGTTCTTTCCTTTTGTTTAGCTGTCATGGAGCACTAAACTCCTTCATGAAGCACTCCTATTTCTAGTGAAATGCTTTTGCTGTACGTGCTAGAAAATAAGGTTTGATGGGTTTTGTTTGGTTGTTAAAAAAAAATCCTATGAAAATTGCCAATCTCTGGAAAATGCACTGTGGTATATGAATAGAGCAAGATTTTAGCAAAATAATAATAATAAATGAAAAACCACAGACATTTTTGGTTTGACAGAAAAGATCACCCATCTGGTTAATCAGCCTGCCAAGGTGGCTTTTTTTCCTGAAAACTAAAATTTCTAGCTAATCCCATTCTTCTTGTTGACCAGTGGGAGAGTCTCAGTGGAAGGTGAATATGTGGACTAAACAATTTCAAAAGAAACAGCACAAGTCAAAGGAGTTTATACTGGGTTTTTTCTTTCATGTACCTTGTGTAGATCATCTCTTTCGCAACACTTTCATTCTCTGGTTTCATTCTCCAGTTTTAGTCTTCAGTTGAGTTCTTAGTAAGTAGCTAAAGAGAAAAGAGTGAGAACTCTTACCATTGAATTTCCATATCACTATGAACAAGGCAACAAGAAAAGGAGATGTAGCCATCCAACATACAAGTGATACAAACAAAATACATTAGCATCGACCTTCTAAGCTGAGTAATACTTGGTGTTTAGGAAGATAGTAACAAAAGGCTGGCTGCAGCCTACTAAGACTGAGGATGTGAGAATCATCTGTAGTGAATGAAAGCTTTTTGTGTTTGCGTTTGGGACACACAGAACATGCAATGCCTGTGTTGGGAGAGTCAGCAGATAAACATCACAGGTGCCCAGCACACTCTGCACGGCACTCCAGGAAGAGTGAAAAACCTATGCAAAAAAAAAAAAGAAACCTGTGTGGGCCATGCTATCAGAGCCGATCATTTTGTAGCAACTATAGATAAATGCTAACAACTAATTCACTCAGTGCTACCAAGTTAATTCTATTACTTAGAACAAGCCTCTTGCTACCTTGGTGTTTGTATATTTTTTTTTGTAAAATCAAAAGAAAGGCAATGGCTCAAGAATTAATAAGATAGAAACATTTTACTTTACTTGCCAGACCACAGCATAAAGGATTTAGAATATCTAAAATGACTTGGCACCAGGTACTATCATCCTCAGTTACAGGAAATGATGTGTGACTTGGATATATCAGGAAGGAAGGACTGAGCCTCATGCTGCTATCTCCTAAGGATAGCTTGCTCTCTTCCTGATGCCTGATAGGAACTGGGATATGCCTAATCAGAGCAAACAAAAGATGCAGAGATTAAATGGCACCATTGGTATGCACTAGCAAGATGATTGAAGATCTCTCACACGCAACAGCTTCATTTCCATATTTAAATGATTTACATCTTTATTAAGTCCACTTGAATCAGCATTTCATCCAGGGAAATTAAATGTATGTGAAAGAACAGTTGGCATCTTGACCACAAACTATGCTACAGATGCAAATTTAAATGCACAAGACTGCAGAGTTAGGTATTACTAATGAAGGAAATAGAGCAGAAATATAATTTGCATATGCTTACTCTTGGAAAAAAGTTACAGAAATCCTAAAATGTCAAGGAAAAGTATTTAAGAGCTAAAAGATAGCAGAGCTACCACAAATACAATTTCTCAAAACACTGCTATTTCATTTCATGGGTAGGCTATTGATTTCAGCAATGTAGGAAAAGTGGCAGAACTATCTGCTTGTAATTATGATACTCAGATTTAAGACTCTGTTACTTGTTTTCCAACATTCTGAGAAAAAACATAGCTTGTGAATAACTCTGTCCTCCCCTGCTCTACACAAGGAACAGTTACGACATTTTGGCATGAAATGATTTATTTCTAGAAACTGCTAATGTAAAATTTTGCTTATGATTTCTCTGTAGATTTCATGAACATTTTAAAATCAGCTCCTGCCTCACCCCTCGTCAAATGCAGGGTACAGGAGCATGGCTGGAGAGATGGTGCTGGAGATGGTGGTCCTGTTATGCCCCACTCCACCTTTGGGCACCAGGGATGTTGGTACACCACTGACACCACCCAGCAAGAAGTTTCAGTGCTTCTTAACATTGGTTGTTGGAATTGGAGTTGACTATGGCAGATGAAAGATTCCATATCTCCATTACTCACTGCTTAGTCATCCCATACTCCCAAGGTTTTCAATTTCTAATAAAAACACACTTTGATCTTGGTTCTCTAGAAAGATGGCAATTTAACCATGGATGATAGGATTGCCTCTTGCCATACTGAGTAGTTCAGCTGTGTTTTGAGAGCTTTGTAAATCAACTATGGAATAGAAACTGGAAGCTTTCATTTAGAGTTTTCCCTTGCATTTAAAGAATCTAAGATGTGATATAACTTTTCAGTCTGGATTTCAGCTGAATTTGTCAGCAAAATGACAATGTCATGAAAAAAATATTAAGATGTATTCCAAGTTGGTTTTAGGTGGGAACTTCACAAACACCTATTTGCATTCATATGAAGTGTCCCAGATTAATATTTATTTAATGATGAACTGATAATAGATTTACTTTGTTGTTATAAAATGAAGTTGTAGAGGCACATGGAGAATCAGTCATCACAACTGATGGAGAAACATCAAACCCAGAAACTGACAAGAAGGGGCACACAGAAATGCCAAGCAATGCACTTGGGTACTTGAACTACAAGCAAACATCCTGAATTGAGACTTATAGTTGGTAACTGAGCATCTCATGACCATCATCACAGCACCCATCACCCACCGAACCTTGCCTGGTGAAGAACAGCACGTTTTACTGAGGGCAGATCTGCATGATTGCCATAGGAGGACAGGGTCAGTCCCACGCTGCACAGGCAGCACCAGGACATTCCTGTGGCTTGTTTCTGTTTGTCCAATACACTTCTGTTCATCGTATAGAAGAATACAGTCTAAACAAAAACCTGGCAGATGAGTGAAATTTTTGAAGTAGTTGAAGCAGTGGAAGAATTTTATAAATAATCATAGGTGATCAAGCATTTGAGAGGTTTTCACAAGAAAATATCAGCAAGCCACTGCTTTTTAAATGCCAAGAGGAAAGATTTGGGAAAGCAAGTGCAGGCCACTGGAGAGCTGCCCAGCAACACGTGTACCTCTGTGGCCTTTTGGATAAGTCTGAGCAAAATCCTAGCAGTGAGTGAGCACTTGGTGGAGGTGGGGCACGTGCTGATACTGTAGTATTTGCTGCAGAGTCCCTGTAGGTCACAAAAGCTTGTTCCCCCTTCTCTGGTGCTTGTTAGACAATGCTCTGGTTGCTTTGAATCAGGTAGCCAAAAACAGGTGCAGTTTTTTTCCTTAGGTGGTTTTATTTCTCTTGGCTTACAGGCAGTAGTCATGCATGCTCCTAGAGGTGACAAGGCACAGCTTTGGGCAGAAGGCATAACTGATGGCTTTACCTTCTCAGTCCCTTGTGTTCTGAACCTGCATTTCCTTCCATGTAAGCTGCGACATATTTGGCTACTCTATAGGTGGCTGGTGGCATAACCCAATGGTTACCTTGAAATGTGCATGCTAAGCCAAGTACCTGGGAGATAAACCTTTGTGTCTTAGTAAGTGTCCCCATTAAGTTCAGTATATAAAAAGGTAATTGTCTGGACATTTTCTTGTCTATGTTACATGTGAAGATGCTAGAGCAAACTTGGTGAAGTTGCAAAAGGAATCAGTTTATCTGATTGTATTTGTTTTCCCGCACTGCTCTTTAAAAATAATTACATGTGGTTAGTAATACTTGCTGTAGCCTGGCAATATGTATAGCGGCAACAGATGAGATTCAATCTCATGTGAAAACGTCAGCCTCAGCTAATGTGTGTGGGAGAGGCATGCAGAGAAGATTTTCAGCCCATTTATTCAGTTATGTAATGGCCTTTTAAACATTTGCCATTTATGGTCCCTATTTAGTTTACTATAAGTCACAATGGTTTCATATCAATCCAAGCCATAATGTGTTCCAGACAGTTCAGACATAAATCAAACCAGCTTATGCCCTTCATGTATTTCTTCTTTAATGAAATAACAAAATGACCATTCCCTGCCCCTTAAAATGAGACTTGAGAAAATAATTAATTTTGATTACTGCATAGAGCAAACCAGTTCAGGGAGACTAGGTCTTTACCCATAACAAATGCCATAAAGGTTTAGAAACATTTCCTTTAAAAAAAATTGAACCTACCTTTTGTGCTATTTGCTTTCAATCATGATTGAAAGGGAAAACATGGTGGAGAAAATCACTCCTGCAGTATAATTTTTAAAGTCCCCAAAGTCAGGAGTACCGATAGACTTTTTGCAGTAATTCCATGTGTCTTATTAAATGAAGTTTGAATTGGTGTCTTATTTACTGACCTAAGAAAAAACCTTAACTCTACTGTAAACCAGTAATAACATGAGTTTCAATAGAGTTTGCTTCCTTAATTATCTTCACTCTGTGCTCAACTTTTTGCAATCCCCATTATGTAACATACCAATGGAGGATGTACCTTTTTTTTGTTAAATGTGTCGATGGTGAATTATGTTATTTGGGCTTCAGCCTTGGGACTCAATGCTTTTCCCTCCATCCCTCCTCCCTCAGGGCCCTGGACCAGAAGCATGATCCAGAATGCAAAGCACAAAGATGGGGCTTTCAGGAATGTAATCCAAACCACATGACATCCACTACAGAGAAGCATAGCCCAGCACAGACCGTGCTGGGCTATGTGGTGCAGTCAGGCCCCTCTACAACATGCATCCCATGCATCTCCCCCAAAAATGAGCAGAAAAAGTGAGGAACATGGTGGTAAGAACTGTGTTCTTAAGAAAATCATTGTGGTGTGCTAAGGTTTCCTCTGTGTTAGAGCCAGCAGGTTCAGCTCAGGTGTGGCTCAGGGCAGGGTGCAGCATTGGGGTTCCCTGGCTCATCATGAGCAGCCAGGCTGGGTGCAGGCTTTTGTGGAAGCACTCTAGCCACAAAATTAGCACAGCTCCTCTGCTGAACTGCCTGTGCACAGCACCCAGTTCAGCAGAAAGGCATCCCTGGTGGTTTTTCACCTGTTACCCAGGACCGATGTAGCTCCTTAATTAGCAGGGTTCATCTTTTACATTTCTAGGTGGATCTCTGCTTTAAGAGTGATGTTGTTTCTAATGTTTGGACTGGCTTGCACAATTTTGCATGGTGCAGCTTGGCACCCTGCCAAACAAACTGAAAAATCAGACTTTTTTTCTCTGTAATGGGCAGTGAAAGACACACTGGGCAACTACTCACCTAATTTGTCAATGTAGACAACCGATGTTGCAAGACAGTATGTCAGGTGGGCATGCAGATGGACCCAAGATAGTTTGCATTCAGCCTGCTCAGGTACTGGTAGCATTTAAATTGTGTGTGTGGCCAACAGCCAGTCCTGCCTGGAACTGGGATAAATCCCTGGGCAGTTAGCCCACATAGCACTCAGTGCAACCACAGCTAGACCTGCAAACCCTGGGTGAAAGCAGCTAGGGTCTGTCTCCACTGCACTGTCTGCTGTATGCCTTTGAGATGCATAGCTGGTGCCCTCAGTGCTCCTGGTGCTGACACCCAGAGCAGGAAGGTGAGGGATGGCTCTGCTGCAGCTCTGGTGAGACACCTCGGTTTGATGCCAGTGGCCAGAGCTCAGCCCAGCCCTCTCCTGCTCTCCATCTTTGCACTGTGATGCACCCCACATTCTTTTTTAACATATTTCTCCCTCTGACAAGGGACACATTAAACCACAGTAAGCCATACAGCAGATGTTAAGCCTCTGCCAGGTAACCTATTATCTGTGTGGGTGCCTCCCTTTCAGCTGCAGGCAGAGATTGGGATAGAGGTCAGTCCCTTGCTGAAGGTCTCCAGAGAGGTATTCCAAAGAAACCATGATGCATGCTGTGTGATCTTTCTGCCTGGGGAGGGCAAGCCCTTCCGTCACATTTCTGAGGGGTTGGGAGCTCTGGTGAACAAACACAGACCTTCAAATTCTGAACTCCCAATATTTGAGCCCAATAGGTTTGATCTCAGGTCTGTTGGGGTAAGAGCATGCTGCAGAGGGTGAGTGGAATTGCTGTGCCTATTACTGTGTTAATGAAGACAAACTGTACTCTATATTTCTTCTCTCTGTTGACTTTATCAGATTGAAATCTGATGGGTCTGGTATATTTGTGAGAGCCTTGTGTGCATTGTTCTGCTGTTTGGTTTTGATAAAATGTGGTATTGTACTTGATGTTCTTTAGCTACGTCAAACCTTGCTTCATGGCTAATGCATGGCATTAGTCCATACCACAAGTTGTGCAATGCTTTACAGCAAAAATATTGATACTTCTTGGGGATTAAGAGTATTATTTTAGTGTGAATTCAATGAAAGAAGGAAAGACAGAATTGAGGGAGGAATAATTTCACTGGAAAAGTAATTTTGGCAAGTTGATTATAAGGAAAATTCCCTTTCTCTACCCATTCGAGCATTATGCATTCATCTGTTTCTAAAAGCAAACTTCTCTCTCAACAAAACCCAAACCAAAACCCACAACCTCTTTGGTTTTAATTTCAAGCTGAAACAAAACAGTAATGATGAAAAAGCAAAAACTTTTACCCTGAAGCCCTTCAGAGAGCACATCTAAACAGGGCTAGGGGAGAGAATTATGAAACATTTTACAGTATCTTGTTGTTCTAATAGTGGATATTTTCAGTAAAGTCTCAAATGGGACAGTTCAAGCCAGCAGTGTTTCTTGTACCTGACTTATAATTCTGCTGAAATGAATGTGGTGGCAGTAGAGATGGGTGGGTGGATATGGTCCATTCTGCACAGAGCTGCCACTTGGACTTAATCCCTCTGGGAAGCTCTGATGGGAACTAAATGCATATGACCTCTGTGGTTTTATCTGAGCTGCTAGATTAAACAGTGAAGAAACACCCCTTGCTTGATTGTTTATGCCATTGCACTTTCACAACGTCCCTGGTATATTTTCTGTCGCTCTTCTCAAGCAGTTCTTGGCTTGTTTTAGGAATAGCAACTCCCCATTAGCAGCCTGTGTGGGGTGATGGAGTCTGATGGCCCTGAGGACTGCAGGATTCAGTTTGGCTGCAGGGACATAGTGGCAGGATCGGCAAACTGAGTGGTCTTTGTAGTCCTAAGGAAACAGGGATAGCAAAACCGTCTGGCAATTCAGCCCCCCAAGCCAGAGGCTGCCTTTTTAGCTGAGCCCTTGGTGAGCTTGCAGTGCTGTGGTTTTGGCTTTTACGGTGAGAACATGAGATTCCTTACCCCTGCCAAGTGGAAAGCTCCTTGCTATAGCAGTGCTGAATTTATTCTGTTCCTTTTATGTCCCAGCCAAGGAGGCACTGTGCTCTGGAGGGCAAGCAATGTGGGTTAAATGGTTCTCCTTACAGGAGTAATGCTACCTCCATTTCTCTGGGTAGCAGCAAGATGATGCTCTCAAATCCACCCTTTGGACTCTGATTCATGAGCTGTACGCATTCATGCTGGGCTGATAGAAGAGATTAGCAGCATGATGGGCTGCCACACCTGTCTGGCTGTAACTGCCCTGCAACAGGGGCAAGGAAAAGGCAGAGTAAAAGTTTCTTACACTCTCTCGGTCATACACTGATAAAGACAAACCAATTGCTTTTTCATTTTTGTTTTATGATACTCTGCCTTGAGATAGTGTGTGGCAGTAATGCATAACCCTCGGATGCAGCTAAATAAAATCCAAAATTTCATTTCCAGCAAAGATTCTTTGAGACTTGTTCTTGTTTGGTGGGTTGTTTTTTTGTTTTGGTTTTTTGTTTGCTTGGGTTTTTAATTTGCTTTTGGTTTTGTTTTGGATTGTTATTTTCTTTGGTTGTGGTTTTTTTTTGCCACAAACCCAGTCTCTACTGGGACTGGCAGACTCTTATGAGCACTACCTACTGACCACAAGAATAACAACAGTGAGTATCTACATGAATGAGATAATGAGTTTATTAGATGTCACAAACACTTTTATCTTGCAACGAAAACGCTGTCTGAATCCAGAAAGTCAAAGAAGAATGTTCCACACTTATGCAATAATTCATTCCAGCAAGAACACTCCATCTTGCTCTAAAACCAGCACTCATACACACTATAGGAATCTCTACCCACCAGATTTTGCATATGGTGTTTTTGTTTATTAAATTCACAAGTCCTCAGGTCATCATTTGCATTGTGTATCTTCCTCTCTTGGGCTGACAGTATGAAAACACTGAGGCTAATTGTTCTACTATTACAAAGATCTCTTGAAACAAAGCAAGTTTGAAGGATAATATAGAGCAGATGCTCAGTACACAGGAAGCTCTGTTGTCCGAGTAACAGGTACCACATGAAACCACAGATCCTGTCTTCGGTATTGGTTACATTAGTCTCCAGATGTTTCAAACCTTCATAAATAGAGAGGCAGCTTAGACAAATTCCAAGAGTATCTTCCATATCTAGTCCTATAAGCATAACATTAACTTATGTTTCGCATAATTATGCATATTTTTCTTGAAGTAGGTCTGCCTTAATTTTACTTACACTGTGTTATAGCTGTTAGTATCTTTAAGAACATAGATTCAAAATTGCATTTAACCTCTGTGGATAAGTTGTCATTATCAGATGAAAGGAGGAAATCCTGCAAAGTCCAACATAAATCCTTTCAAGTCATACATAAATAGTTTGGGGGGATTTTGGTAGGATGTTGCAATTCATCCTACGGAATTTGAAAGAATGATGTTGCTGTAGCAGAGCTGCACAAAGTGCTTTAAGTTTTCACAGAAAGGTTAGACATTAAATTCCAGGAGGAAAATGCCTTTATTGTGACTGTTCATCCCCAGGGTATAGTAAGAGAAACAAAAACTTTAGCCAGTGAAAGGAGAGAAAGTTGAACATCCCATTGCAGCTTGCTTGAAAAATCTGTCCTTTTTCTTCTGTTGCAACTGTTAATTGGTGGCAAAGAAAAGCAGGCAAGGCTACAGTGGAGTCAGATACAGCAGCAACCATATAAAGGGCCACTCCATTTAAAAAAATACCTTCCATAGTCATATGATATAAAGGATTTTTATATATAAGCTTTGTTTTGTTCCTGGAAAGTTTGTAGTTGCAATCAAAAGGCAACAAATCTAGAAATGTCAGAAATATGACTACAAATTGTTCATGAAATACTGATGTAAAAAAGAAGATGGAAAATAATTGTAGAACCCAATATGAAGGGGTTTAGAGGTGGGGTTGGGATTTTTTTAGGTGGTCTGGTTTGGGTTATTTTTGTGCTTACGTACATTAAAATGTCTTCTTCAACAAAATGAGTAGCATAGGATGAAGGAAAACCTAACTACAATGCAGCAATTCCAAAACTGATCCCCAAAACGCTGTGCTGTGATTTCACCCTGAGAGTAAAGCTGGATTATCCGTGTTTAAGCTAGCCTGTGAAATTTAGTGTTTGATTCAGGTGTACATTCCTGGAAAATTCATCCCACATAATACATGAATAGTTCAAGTACAAATGCACTGGCAGCTGCAGCAATATCCAATTACAGCATTCAATAATCAAGCAACATTTTTTTAATTTTAGATACCTTTGACAGCAATTTGTTGGTGTTTGTTTTAAGTTTAATTTAAAAACTCATAATAAAGCACGTTTATAATGACATGGCTTTTTAGAATATATATTTTTATACTGTACCTCATCAATACAAAAAGAAATCACAACAAATCAAGAGAAATGGTCCTCTTAGCAGCAGAAGGACTAGGAGAAATTTAAAAAAAGAAAACCAAACAAGAAACCCCCAATGATATATGAACCAGCACTTATCTCTTTTCATGCTGTGATGCCCAGATGAATAAACAGGAATTAGTTTAAGGGATTTTTTTGTTAACAGATAATTTTGTAGGGTTATATATGTTTGGCTCACTATGAATTTGTGAGCTGTAATTAGGGTTTTTCTAGGTGCTGTGCAATGAGGTGGTAATTCATAGTGTTGTAGTGGCTCTCACATTTATCACCCCCATGTGCATGTGCTGCGCTCAATATTAGCAGCTAACTGATGGAGTAAGTTGAAATTACTGCATGTGAAGAGTTAATGAAGAGTTTTTAATACACTTTACAGTCGTAATTTAGTGTACTACACAATTGCTTACCTGTAAAGAGGAGAGCTTTCAGTCTGATCAGAGGATAATTTGGTGGATCACTTCTCTTTTTTAAAGGCCTGCTAATTTATCATTCCTTAGTTGACAGTTGAACTCCATAAAAATACATGGTAAGAATTAGGTAGAAATAATAACTAATCGCATAAGCTTTTGGAGTATTCCTTTGTATTGCATATATGGGTGCCTACCTCCTAACTGCCAGCTAAGAAATAGAGAGATGTATATATACGTGCATTATGTGAATGGGTGTATTTATTCATGGTTTTAAGAAAATTTATAGATAGGAATTCAAATATTTATGCTAGTTTTAGGAGCATCATGAAGTTAGCTTTCTTAATAAATAACTTGTTTTCTTTCTAGAGATTATGAATCACATTTTATGTTTCTTAACTACCTAGGAGTAGGTCATGAATAATCAGTCATGCAAAGCTGTCACACTTGGTTAAATAGCTCAGTCCTGTTTTTACTGCTTCAGTCCCTTATGTCTTTATTTACCTTTATTTAGCAAATATGAATCACCCCAGAACACATACTCTCCTAAGCAGCCCTATTTCTCCATGTATTCTGCAAAGCACTGGTTGCACTTCTGGCTGAAGTGCAAAATACAACAATATATCTCTTTTTCTTTGGCATAGTTATGGAAATATTTTCCATACTTCTTAATCCTTTTATCTGTGAAGAACTCATGCTTTCCCCCCACTCCATCTGCCTCTCATCCTTCCTCCTGTCCCCACACTACTCTTTTTTTAGATATATTTCTCTGTATTGGTATTCTCTCTCAGTTGCCATCTCGCACAAATATACACATTTTTGATTTATGCAAAATCCCTTGTAAGACTATGTCATTTTTCCAGCACCTTCACTGCAGAACAAACTTCTTTGGATTTGCAGCCTGAAATGTGTTATTGGATTCTTTCTTTTGTGATTGACTCTGCACTCCTCTGTACGTAAAGAACCTTGACTCCAAAACTGCCCCACACATCTGGTCTCTAGCTGACAGCATGGTACTCTGTATTTAAGAATGCAGTTTGTTCAAAAGAGGCTTGATAACTTCAAGCATAAAGATTACTGTCATAATAAATGCCTGAAAAAGCCACTTGGCAACCTAACCTACTCAAGTGCTCAATTAGTTGTAATGAAAAAGTGATGATGGGTTAAAGTCATAGTAACTAGAAAAGCCAGTTGATGACTGCCAAAACCACTCTGAGGCTAATGTGAATGTCACTTTCCATTTACTTTTTTTCATAATCCTGCTTTCACAGTGGACAGACAGATTTGCTATAATGGCAAGTGTCTGCAGATTAAAAGTGACTAGTTCTCCAAAATGAAAGGAGTGCATCTTCATGCAAAAAGTTAATTAGGTTATAAAATTGTCTTGCAAATCTCCAAAGGAAACACAGACAAAAAAAACCCAATAAAGATAAACTGGCCAGATTATTTCAGGATGATAATTTAGTTGGATATATTACTTCAAATTCTCTCCTCTTTTTTTGAATATGTTTTAACTTCTGTTCAAGGACTACAACAACATGAACATAAATGACTCTTATTTGCTCATTGCAGCATGTTGGACTAGGCAACATTTAAAAGTCCCAAACCTTTCAATGATTCCCTTACTGTAGCTGAGAAGATGAGTTTAGGTAGCCTATATTTCTGATTCTGTAACGTGCTTGGAATCAAGGATATGGTATTTCACGTTTCTGTGTTTTGGACTAAATGTATATAAGGGTTCAGACAAACTTCCTCTCTCACTTCTTGCCTGTCTCCTCGTGCTTTTATCTTGTTTTCAAAATTTTCCCTTCAAACTTCCAGCTCATGAGTAATAGGGAAACATCTACAAATACAATACCAACTGTGAAAATACTTGGTAAGAGATAGCTGCAGAATGTCAAACACATCAACAAGTCATTAGCACCCTAACCTTCTGACATCAGCGATGCCTGCAATCAGACGGGCAGAGGCTGCTGTTCTGGCTAGTCCTGCTTTTTCAAATTCCTTTTGCATATTCACTGCCAACTGTACAGAACTGATACGCCTTTTTGATGAAACAAAGGAAATATTATTGGACAAGCTGTTGATAACAATATGTTGTTATTTGCATATCTAAATGCTGGCTTGTGAGTAAGTGCTGTAGGCCTGGGAATGGGTGGGTTTCTCTTACAATGACTGGGACTGTACCTTTACCTAGTACAGGTGCTTTCATGAATAATAATCACCAAGTGTCCTCCCACTGTCTGTACACGGACACCTATAGGTTGGAGCCATTCTTTCCAGCCCACAGAAATGTATGTTTTCAGCACATACAGAAAAAAGTAAGTTTTCCTCTAGCATGTTTTTGTTTTTGTTAATATTCCATGGAAACATTGGTCATTTTCATCACAGAAAGTTACATTAAATGTTCACAGATGTTTTTAACTAGGTTTGGAGTTTCTGATACCCAAAACTGACACCCCACTTGAGTCCACCTCATGGATTTTTCTCATAAAAATGGGTCATCTTTTCCTGGCCTTGGAGAATGCAGCTGACAACATAATTTGTGCCTCAATCTGCATACACTGTCTCTTTAACTGGAATGTAGTTCCAGTATTTTCCCCTTCTTTCTCTTCCCTACCTATTCACCTTACTTGCCTTTTATAGTACTGCTCCTCCACAATTTTAGTGATAAATATTAATCTCCCCTCCAGCTCCTCTTGTGCTTCCAACATTCTATCTGTTTTGCTAAAATAGTTGATAAAGCTTCTGTCTTGCACATTATACCATGTACACCACTGCTCATAGCACAAAGTAGGGGTGCTCCACACCTACTGCTTATTTATTCCCTCCAAACTGTAGTACACACTTGGAAGCCAGTCTGGATGGAATGGCTCCACCCACCCACCCTTTAAAGGGAAAATCCCAGGTAAAAATCAAAGTGCAATAAACTCCTTATGACCTGTAGACCTGTTTCTTGTACAGCAGGTGTTTCCAACACTGGAAATACAGGTGCTTTTTGCACTGCCCCAGGCTTTGGAAGTGGTCCAAAGCTGCTCTTGGAAGACCCTGGTGAGACAGGTGTATTTTGCATGCAATAAGCCAGCGTGTCACTTGTCCATGGTTTCTCTCAATTCCAACATTTCCTGAAAAAAGGGGTTCTTCCTTCCATGTCCCTTGACAGATGAAGACCTTTCTCAAGATATTACAGCTCTCCACCCAGAGAAGAAACTAATTTGGAAAATGCAGCCTGTGAGGCCTTTCCCTTATGCTTGTAGTTCATGTAGTACCCAGATCTTTTCACTGTCATACTCACTGTAAAAGCCCTAATGTAAAAATGGGACCTGGGTTGGTTTTATGAGTGGTGCATAGTAGACAAATATATGATGAATCTGTGGGAGATGATTTCAACCCTGGGTCTAACAAAGCTAATCATCTTATCATGTTCTATTCAGCACTAAGTCTTTCCAAGTTGTCAGGACAATTTGTAAAAGTTGATATGTGAGCACTTTTACAAATA
Organism: Pithys albifrons albifrons; assembly: GCF_047495875.1. NCBI lineage: Eukaryota > Metazoa > Chordata > Aves > Passeriformes > Thamnophilidae > Pithys > Pithys albifrons. The sequence goes on along the minus strand of NC_092463.1, from coordinate 45,958,364 downwards.
ATCCCATAAAGAAGGTATTGGATAGCTGATGGACAGCTCTGTTTAGTAGTCTTATTTTTAAGAGAGGGAGCTGCTGTGCAAAGGTGGTTGCAAAGCAGATAGAGCTAACTGGGGGTAAGAGCTCTATGCTCCTCCAGTGCATGTCCTGAATGTTAGAGTGTGCTGAGAGCTGAGTACTCCTGAATTTTCTTCTCTGCCGTAATCCAGAGTAGACCATTTTCATGGTGTCCTGCAGGTTCCCCTCTGCTAGGGCCACGGGAACAACCGAAAAGCTGTTTTTAGAGATCTACAGAGGGCAATCCTACAGACAGCAATGCAGGCTCTCGAGGGCTGGCTATAAAAGCTCTGACCTGGTCTGCACGCAGGATTGAGTAGGTGATGATGCCCTCTAGCGACTTCCCAAACAGAAAATGGGATGGTGCAAAAAACAATGTTTTTGAGCTAGTGTAAGACCTATGCTGATGAAGAATTCAAGGCCCCAGCGTTTATTTTTCTGTCTAGATGAATGCAATTGTTGTATTGATGGCCAGCAGCTTGTTGAATTGTTCCAGCGTAACAAGAGCTTTGTGAAATATTAGGCTTGGGACTGTTTTAAGTCTTTACTCTCCACCCTTTTTGTTGCAGAATTCTGCTCTACTACTGTAGAGTTTGCATGAGAGAGAGAACTTTTTATAATACAAGGGCTGTGTTGTCATACAAACCTAGTTAGTCATACTATTACTGTTTTCTTGCCATGGGAAACTCAAGTTAAAAAATATGGTAACTGGATTTATTCCCTGTGCTCCCTTAGTGGACATTACCTAACTTTTTGGGATGTCTTCACAAGTTCTTTATTTTTTTTTCCAGCTCAGTTAGGTGGAATTGAATCAGATGTAATATAAGAAAAATGTTAGCTTTGCAGGCACTGTTTTCTGAGTGCAGATGAGTGATTTATAAATAGTGTAGGAATGGTGGATATAAAAAGCTGCCAATCACCACGTTTGCATTCCAAGCAGCTCTAATCCAGTCACCTCCTTTAATATACCCTCAGTTTTTCATAAACTGATCCACTCTGCAGAGATGATCTTGTTTGCTCCCATGCTCTTCTATCTTGGAAGCTTTTCATATTTCCCCTATGACAGAGCATTATAATTTTTAAATCACTACTTCTATTCACTTACTACCTCTAAAACAAAGGATCCTCTTCTGGGAGACCTATATTTTACTATTGTTCTTGGATTGCAATCAGAGTTTTGGTATATTGCTTCTCTTGGAAAGAGAATTAGTTTGTTTTGGATTGTTTTTTTTTTTCTTTTTGGAGGTTGGTGTCTGTTCTCTTATTACTGATAACATGTCAACGATGAATAAAACCTTTCAGAATATCTCAAGTACAAAAACTCAGTAATTTTCCTGGTTGTTTCATCATGGTTATTCATGGCTTTGTTTAGCTTCAGTCTGAGGTGAAGGACTAGGATGAAGGGGAGGGGAAAATATTTCCTTTTTGTGCTGGGCAAAGGTGCCACCACCCTGCCTCTTCAGCGCCTCTTAGTTGTTCTCAGAATGCATGAAAATGGCCAAACATATCACAAACGAATATTTTACCTTGTGTCAAATCTGCATCCTCCTTGTTTGCTTCACTCCTTGTATCTTTAAATACTCACCCTGCAACATCTCCAGGCAAGGACTGTCCTCCTGCTCCATGGATTATACCCAGTCCAGCAGGGCCCTCAGCCTTGTTGTCACCTCTGGATCAACACTGTACCAGTGGGTGGTGGATGAGTTTGTGAGGGCTGCAAGAAAAGCTTACAGGCAAAAAGAGGACCAGGTAGTATTGGAGAGGTGAGAAGGGAATTCAAAAGGGAAGAGACACATAGATAAACAGAGCTGACAAATTGAAAAACATGGGGAAAAAAAAAGAATATATTTGGCTTCCAATTCAATCAAGTTCTTTGTGTCTCAATATTCCCAAATGCTGGGAAGCAGAGACACCATGTTAGCAAGAAGTGAACAGTAACAAGGGAGATGCAGAAAGAAATAGAAAAAAAAAGAGTGTTGGAATGTCACAAGATACTCAAGCTTTTTGTCTTTGATATCACTTGCTAAGTGACCATCTGAAATAATCAGAGAGCATTAATTAGATTAGCAACAAAAAATCAGTGGGTGGAAAAGTGGGACAATCTGCTTATATTACGCATGTCAGCACGTATGACTTCTGTGCTAATTCAAGGCGTCTGTTTTGCCGGTCCTAGGTGTTCCTTCAAGCTGACAGAAAAGTGCTTTGGGTGGAAACAAGTGTACTTAATTAAGACTAACACCAACCTGTATTACAGTGCTTACAGTTCTGGGTGGAAACAAATATACTTAATTAGGAGTAACACCAGTCTGTATTTCACTACTTACAGATCTCAATTAGAAGAAGGTAAAAAATGTGCTAGACCCCTCACCAATAGGCCTGGGTATGAACAGGGCGTCATACCTGCAGAACCTCCCATCTGAGAGGATGAAGTGAGAAGTGAAACAAAGGAAGGTGTTTCTATTTATTTGGCTTTAGGTGTCCTCAAGTAAGACTGTCAGTTATCAAGGTTAGTCTTACAATTGGAGCACCCTCTTTTTTTTTTTTTTTTTTTTTTTTTTTTTGTTTAGTGGCTGCCTTTTGCTATGCAAACAAATGTGTAAAAAAACTAAGGCCCTACCTAGTTGGTACTACTATAACTCAAATTTTAATTAGTAACCTTTTGTGCACAGGTTAAGTATAGATAATATTTCTGAAAAATTGCATGAGTTCTTGTAGTACAGAAGGAAAAAAAAGCAAGCCTTAGCCAATGAGTTTGAAGGAGCAGGTCTCTTTAGGACATGGGATACACAAGCTTAGGACTGTATGGTCTTATTGGCCTTTCTGCCTGCACTTAGGGGCACCCCTTCAGCTGTCACTCTGCCCGATTGTCTTCTGTGGAAGAGTGATCTCTAAGAACATGCCTGACCATCAACAGAGGAGTGTTTCAATATATTCATTGTTTTTCCACATACCCAGTACAGATGCAGAATGCTGTATGCCCACATGGGGTGAGGAAGATAGGTTTTCTCCCTGTCAGACAGGGTGATGGAGAAGCAGAAAGACTTTCCTAGATATAGACTGAATATTGGAGCAGGGATTGATAACAGAACTGCAGAATGCCTCACTGCTATTTCCTTTCAGTGCCGCAGGGGAAAAACAATCATAGAATGAATTAGTAATTGAATTCTATTACGAGTTTTTGGGGGAGGTGTTGCTCATTTGACTTATCCCAGTATAAGACTTTATAAAAACCTGGAAAAGTTTATTTCTGAGTGATTTGGGGTGTTTTTAGTATCAAGTAGTCATCTCTGAAACTGAGGTCTTTAAAGTACCTCAGTCCATGTACTCAAACCATAGGGCTTCCAAATTTATCCTTCTTCTTTATGCTGTATCCAAAAAAGCAGAATAGGTAAGAGAAACTTATCACATTTCCAAGTAAATCAACACTTGGGAATGGACAGCGCTTACATTTAAGCAAGTTATTCTTTACCTGTTGATATATCACAGACTGAGAGGGATGGGTCTCTGCAGGTAGAACTGAGAGCAGGGTTTGGCTGCAAAGCCTGGATGACTGTAAGTGTACACAGAAGGGCAAAGACCTGTGTTGTAATTGCATAGCTGACAGTTGAAAAAAATCACTTTCAATTATAAACTAAACAGTGCTCAAGAAACACTGAGATAGCAATTCCTTTAATCCTACACTTTCAGTCACATGATGGGACAGGACCACACTTTGAGGCAATCTGATTTTCTTCCTATAGGTTTAGGATTCTGCCACAATTCCCTAATTGTGGTGGAATGTTTGTAATAACAAGCAGGGAATTATCACTACATCTGGATTGTACAGGACTAGAATAGTTTGCATTTCTTTAGTCTCATTTACCACAGGGAATTTAGATGTAACCTAACTGATGAACCTACACAATTGATATTCCTTTTGTAGGAGTGCAGAAATTGAGATGAACTGTGGTGGTATTAATTTTATCTCCACACTGTACAAACTAGGAAAGTTTGAGTGTGGAACACAGTCATCACATCTGTAAGAGGTTAATTGCTTTAACTCCTAAAGCATAAGAACAGCTTACGCAAATATCTTCATTCTTAGCTTCAGTGTCTTGGACATAGTCCAAAGACATTTGTAGTAGAAACTTCTTTAATGGTGTAACACAGAACAAGTTTTCTCAGGCTTTCAAAATATATTGCATTTTTAAATAAAGAAATGTATTAATACTGAAACATACATAATCTTTTATTTCTGAGACCTGCTTTGTGGCTAGCATGATTATTTGAGTGGTCAGATCACAGTTCTAACATTCCTTCTAGGGTCTGTTTCTATAACACACAGAATTCACATGCATCTTAGCTGCTGGTTTTGACTACACTGTAAGACAGCAAAAGATTTGAACCAAGCAACGTTTTAATGTGATTAAAACATACACAGATTATTTGTGAATACCACTTCCTTCTGAGAAAAATATAGTAGGATCTTTACTTTCTCAGAATTGAGATTTGAGATAGGTGTTGGCTTTTCCAATTCTCTGACAGGTGGGATTTACAGTTCAAGTGTAGGTATGTCATACTGAGTATTTTAAAAGGCTTCATTATTTGTTTGGGTTTTTTTTCTCTTAAACAGAGAAATACATGTAATACAACAGAGTGGTTTGGATGGTGATTACCAGACAGTGGTAGAAAAGGAACTGAATATATTACAGACAAGAGGACCATGTGTGTGTACTGATTTTGGCTGGGGTAGAGTTAATTTTCTTCTTAGTAGCTAGCATGGGCTATGTTTGGATTTGTGCTGGAAACACTGTTGGTAACAGGGATATTTTCTGTACTACTGAGAAGTGTTTACATAGAGCCAAGGACTTTTCTGCTCCTCATCCCACCTCACTTGCAAGTGGTCTGGGGGTGCACAAGGAATTGGGAGGGGACACAACCAGGACAGCTGACCCCAAATGACCATGGGAATATTCTATACTCTATGGCATCATGCTCAACATATAAATCTGAGGAAGAAGAAAGAAGGAGGGGATGTTCAGGGTGGTGGCATTTGCTTTTCCCATTACATGTGACAGAGCCCTGCTTTCCTGAGGATGATCAAACACTTGCCTGCTGATGGGACGTGTTGAATGAGTTCCTTGTTTTGCTTTGGTTGCATGTGCAGATTTGCTATACCTGTTAGTGTCTTTATCCCAACCCACCAGTTTTCTCACTTTTCCACTTGTGATTCTCTCCCCCATCCCACTGGGGTGGAGTGAGCAGTACCTGTGTGGGGTTTAGTTGCCAGCTGGGGTAAAATCACAACAGTGTGGCTTGAACAGTGAAATGCCCTTACCGTGTTAAGGTGCAAGTCATGAGAAGCAAAATGACAGTGTGCAAACAACTAGATACCCTGTGTTGATAGGTGCAGAAGAAAATGTCTCATTTGGGGATTTTCTGTTTCCTAGTAGCACAGTTACCAATGTGTCCATTAGCTCGTTATATATTATGACCCCAAAAGTGTAAAATCAGACTCACAAAGAAGTAGCTTTTTGTGTGATTGAGCTGGTGAGAGCTCAGGATCCCAGAGATACCTCACCTTCTCCCCTCACTGTTATTCTGAAGGATGTGTACTGAAATGACCAACTCAAGCCCCACAGTCTATAAGCCACCTGATGACTGCTACTAACCTTGACCAGACTGGAATGGTGTTTTAGCCATTTGTTTGTGGGAGACAATGTTAGCCCTAGTTCTTGGCCATAATTCCTCAGTTTCCAGGCTAGTGCATGTAGGCAAGATGAACCTATCACAGCTGTGGTTTAATGGATATAAACAATCAAGTAATTATAAATCAATGAGCTCTGTAACTCTGGTATTATAATAATTACATTTTAAAAGGCACTACTTAGTTACAATTCAGGAATTATTTACAGGCAATAATTAAGGTCAAACTGACTTCCTCCTGTTACACAGAGTATTTGTATGAGCAGCATGTCAAACAATAAATAATTAAAGGCAAACCTAATTGCCTAGTGTACTGAAGTGTGTCATTATCCTAGAGATTATGCTCATGTGTCTATCAGTGGTTATATTTTAAAGAGAAAATATGTATTTTTTTAATAAAAATGCAAATTGACTTAATATATTACTTTTCAGTTAGAATGGTACAATTTCCTTCGGGGTTTTTTACTCAGCCCACAGGAAAGGGAATAAAGTAACAGGAAAAAGAGTATGGCACATTCCATATATGAAGCAATCCTATGAAGAAAGAATAAATGAGAAAAATTAGTGCAATCATTTTACAGGATTATTCCCCACAGTATATTTCCCAGTGCTTTGTCTGGTCTAGTTTGCAAAGATGCAAATGATGTTGGTTTTATTGCTTCCCTTAGGGGAGATTATTCCGGTCTAATAACACTCACAGTTAGGAAATTTTACTGATGTTCAAACTGTTTTTCTTTACCTGACTTTACCCCATTGCTCCTAGTCGTAAATTCCCACAGGCAATTCAGGATAGCTCCTCTGCTTCCTGGGTGTTCTGAGCCAAGCCATACACAAGTATTTCTTTTAATCTTTCATCGAAGTCTATTTCAATGATGGACATTTGGGCCTTGGAGAGTCTTCAAGGTTGAACAGCCTCTGGTCACTGCCCTGTGTCCATGGGAATGTCTGTGCATGGACACGCTTGTGTGAAGAGAAGTGTGGTCATGAAGTGCTTACCCCAGACCATGCCTTCATGGCACCCACTGATGGATTCAACATTCCCTTGCAAATGGGTCTCTTTTCCACATAGAAGACAAGTCACCTCCAAGGCTGATAGCCTTGAGGAAAAGTGAATCCACAGCATCAGCACACAGTCATAAAGCTGGGAAGGGACCCCAGCAGTCCTCTAGTCTGACCCCTGTCTCAGAGGAGGGTGAACTTGGAATGCAGACCATGTTGTACAGGCTTTGACCAGCTGGATCTTACAAGCCCCCCAAAACAAGGGTTCCCCCTTTTGGTGACCTGTTTGACCACTCCATTTTCTCATTTAAATATTTTTACTTTTATACCCAGTCAGAAATTGATATTGTACTTGGTAGTCTTCTTGGATTCATTTTATGTTTGATATACACTTTTCAGCAGAAACAGCAGCAGAAAAGTATCTCATGAGTTTTGAAAGGCAGCACAGATCTCTGCAGTTTTGTATCAGCTGAATATTGTTGAGTTACCTTGCCTCTTTCTTTCCAGTTTACTCTTAATTTGTTTAAATGTTAAATGTGAAAAGAAAAAAAAAGTCTTTGCAGTAACATCTTGAGAAAGCATGCTTAAAATGCTTGTGTTAGAACACTTTAGTATTTAGTCATATTAACAGAGCCATTCCATAAAATGTTGAAAAATTTCTGCTGTCTGATGAAATATTTCAAGTTATATGACTGATTGTCACACTGTGCAGCTTTTCTGCATTATTCATATGGAAAGTGGAATCTTGTAGAGGAAATACTCTTCTTCCTGATCATGATACCTACATCAGATCCCCTCAGTGACATCTCCTAAAGGGATTCACTTTCAGACCCTGATAGTGCAACTAACTCTGTCACCAAAACCCCATTCCTGCTTGGTGCTCCTGCTTTCTCTGCATTTCTGCTGCTGAACAGGAACTTAGCCTTTCCCAACTGCATCTGCTCTTTTTTCATCTCCATTGGCACTGAATAATTAAGTCACCTACTGGTGTCCTTCCCTGAAATATATCACTATATCTTACAGTTCTGGCAGACTTGATTATCACCTTTAATTGTGCTACTCCCAGACGGATATGTCACTGATAAAGAGATAATACCTATCTTTTTTGCAACCGCAAGTGTAATGAACATTTATTCAATTTATTTTTTTTTAGCTAACAAGTTCTAGTTCTTGCAGTCTTTTGAAGACTCCTGCCTCTTCTTGCTCTCCTCTGTGTTGCTTCCAGATGCCATATTTGTTGAAGTTCCCATTTCTGTAGGCTCAGTATTCCAACTGAGGTCTTATTAACACTGAGAACAGGTATTTCATGTGTCTCTCAGGCTATGTATGCTCTGCTTTACACATCCAAGGATGATGTCAGTCCCTCATTTTTTTGTTGTGGCAGCATAATCTTTACTCAAGTGCTGCTTATGCTTAGATAGATCCCTCTCCTCCATGTACTCAAAATTGTTTCTGAACAGTCATTCGCTATTCTGTTTTTGCAGAGTTGTACACACCTGTGTAAGCGTAGCATCTTCAACTTGACCCTTTCTGAAGTCTTAATCTGTTTTGCTCCAGTTTCTTGATTTTTCTTACTGATATCTACAACAGTCAGCATTGTTTTCTGAGGCTCTTCTGTATATTTTATTCAGAGTTAAGGGTTTAGTAAAATATAGTTGCAGTATTTCATAAGCCAACAGAACAATTCCACAGAATCACAGGATATTCTGAGTTAGAAGGGACCCACAAGGACCATCAAGCCCAGCTCTTCAGTGAATGGTCTACACAGGGATTAAACCTCTGACTTTGGTGTTATTAGCATCATACTCTAACCAACTGAGCTAATTGTCTGACTAACATGTAAAAGTCACAGTATTTGTAGTGGGAAAATAGACATTAGTTTAGGAATAGATGTACATGCAAAGTGAACAACATAGAATGCCTGCTTCATAAATAGATGTGACGGAAAAATGATACTATCTTATGATATAAAGTTTCCAAAAAAGATGCATGACATATTTCATACAAAGGCTATCTTGGAAGCCATTCCAAAAAGAATAAAATAAAAGAGTTATGTTCCAAAGCAACTGTGTTTATTTTTAATTTATCAAAATATTGAGTTTACAATGAGATTCTTTTGTGGAGATCTACAGATACACATAGAATCCAAAATAATATTTTAGGGATACTGGAATAGCCTTTAGCAGAAATATTTCAAAGGGGACAGGCTTTTCAAAAACTTGGCTTCAACTAAAGAACCAAACTAACTAGCAGCATTCTTAGAGACTTTTAGTGTGCATGGCTTTGAGCACTTCTGAAAATTTGCCTATAGAGGTGGATGCCGAGCACTTGAAAAAATTATCCTTGAGCACTTCAGAAAATCTGGCTACATCTTAGACAAATGCTTGTTCTATGATCTCTTGCCCTTTGATATACCAAAGCTTCACATTTGCTTGTTGACAGATATTTATCAGTTTTTATCTGGCTTTAAAAAAATAAGGGAGGAAGGGAATCCTGGATTCTGTAGAGATGGCTCTAAACCTCAGAGGGAGAGTTAAACAGCCAAGCAATCCATCACATTTCTCATCGCTTGAGATGACCTGTAGCATACAGTCCAGCTGCAGGTCTGAAGAGTATTTCTCGCACTCCAATGCTTAGTTGCATCAAGGTTTCAAGGTTTTTGTAATGGTACTGAGAAAGGTTTGCATATACTTTTACACTACCAAATGAAAAGAAAGTACAACATTTTATGCTGATGCAGAGAATGATTAGAAAGTTTGGAAATTACATTACAGGTAAGTAACATAACTAATCCCACTATAGAGTAAGTTTTTCCTAATAAAAGAAAGAGTAAGAACATGTATACTTGGATGTATCCAACAGTTCACAAAAAGCTGATTTTAAAACATCACATACAATGGTTGCATTAATCTAATTTAGTGTATCAGACATTTACTAAGGTTTCTGGATTACAATAATGTTTTTCAGATATACATTTTGACACAACACATCATACTTATTTTCCATTCTGCTAGTGCAAATGTTAACCTGGGCATTCTTTTCCAACCTCCTACCTTCTGCAAAGCATCTAAAGTGAATGTACAGAATGCACACTCCTAGAAACTTCCTTCTATATGTAACTGACAAAATCTAGTTGTGGCTTTCCTGCATTTTTGAACATGTAACAGGGAAAAGGCAATCCCATGCTGGCCCAGATCAGATCAGCAGGAATATCTTGGCTGGCCTGAGAGTGTCCCAGGAGAAACTGTAAAGCTACCTGCTGTGTTATACCCCCAACTCTTACATGACCAGTAGTCAGTGCCTAACAGACTGCCTGGAAGAACACTGTTGAATTATTTTTAATCCGTATATATTAAAGTGTATCACTCTTTGGAACATGTGACTCTCTTGCTGTACTCAAGGATGCTAAATTTACAAGACTAGTAATTATTTACAGCACTAGGTGGTTAACTTGCTCTTGTATCAGCTACCAGTCCTATCCTGATTAATCAGTATTTAATTCTGCATTCCACATCTCTGTTGACCTTTGAAAATACTTTTTACTACCTATCAGATAATTGTATACAGTAGGAATTTACTGCAGTCGATCTTATTTGGATGATTAATTCTTTGTTTTTCAATGCAGTGAGTGCATTTCTCAAAATTACATTAAAGTAATTCCTGAGCAATAGAAGTGGCAGATCTGTGACATGGGTGCAGAAATCTGAGCTATATGATAGAAAATTACATTAATGCCTTTTTGCTTTTTTCTTTTTAAGTTATTTGTTTCCTTATTTCCCATAGCCTCTTTTCAAAGATTATCCCAAAGATAATGCTTACCTATAGCAGCAAGGATTGAATAGTAGACATGCTTTGGGATGAGTTTTAATCTGTACTGAATCTCATCACTAAATAATGAATGATATGTAGCTGATGGAAGAGATACAGGAGAGAAAGAGCAGCTGGTGTTTTGACTGATTCTATGATATTATAATTATGTTTCTAAATGTCTGCCAGGTGCTTTAACAATTCTAGCTAGGATTTATTCTATGTGGATGTAAACAAATAGAGATTGTGGTTAATTTTCCTGTTTCCTGAAATAAGAATTCATGGGTGTCAGTGAAAACCATGTAATTGAGGCCTAGAAAAAAATAGGAGACTTAATTATTGAAACTGTGCAACTAAAGAAATGGGGTGCTTGAGAGGTTGGCTAGGTAGCTAGGGATGATTTAGAGATGATTTAGCAGGTTGTTTATAGTCCATCAAAGGGTCTGTATTTGTCTTTTAATAAGCACATGAAAGCTAGGAAATGACCAAACTCACAGCATGAGCCCACGGTGCAGTCAGTGCTTGGAGTTAACATGGATGCCTATTGTTTGGGTAAGTCACTAATCAATGGAAAATGAGTTGCAGATTGATGACAGAAGCCAAACAGTAGAGAATACAGGGAAAATGTAAAAGGAACAGATTACATGTAATTAAAGAGCAGGGGAGAATAGATTTGCATACAAATTTTTTTACTCACCTGCTTGAAGCTTGACCAGCATCATGCTTCATTACTTACTGTGCTACATCAGTAAAGAGAACCCAAGCAACAAATCCAGTCTTGATGTAAGTATGTGGTTAAAGGCAACTCAGTGAGTGAAAGTTCCTGGCTGGCAGCACAGGGAGGCTCCTGCTGGGGGTGAGGAACTCATGGATGAACAGTCAAACCTCGAGTAGCAAGCAGGGACCCTGCAGAGTCAGTGGGAGTGGAGCACAGAGAGCAAGAAGGTATTTGCAGCTGACAATAGCACACATATCAGTTTTAGGTCAGCTTAATTATATATTATTAAAAGTTTATTTTGATTTCAATTTAATACTTATTTTAACACAACATAAATTGGATAACAGTAATAGCATGTTATTTTTTACTCCCAAATAACTGTATTTAACACTGACTGCAATTGACTCCACTGGAAGCATAAAAGTAAGTGGGAAAGAAACAATCTTGTTCAACTTACAATGCAAAAGGCTTGAGATTTTTGTGAAATGAGGTCATATTTTATATTTCACAAAATAATTTTTGTTTTTGTTTGTTTAAAATGTTCTGTAAAGCCATGTGAGATTATAACAAATCTCATAATATTCCCTTTAATTCTATGATGATTGTTATTGTGCAATTTGCATTTCAACATACAGTTATGCTTTCTGGACTGGAGCCCTACTAAAACATGATTAACTTCAGGATAAACAACAAAGAAAGTATATAATTATATGTACTCCGAAGAGATGAAAATTAAAACCATTTTCCAGTTTATAGATGTTAAATGCGCTTGAGTCAATCAGAAAAAAATCATCTTTCACCATAGCTTATAGCAGTTAATTAATTTTAAAGTGAAGAATGGTCACCTAGTGCAACTTCTTAAGCAGTTGTGCCTCTTTCAGTGATAGGCAGAAGTCTCAAATATTTTCTCTGCTGCAGTACCTAGCAGTGGAAACAGTCCTTGCCAAAATCCATAAAGCTAATGCTTTATCCTCCTCTAAATCCCTTCTCAAAACCTTTTTCTGCTGTGATGCTCATGAACCACTCCCATCAGTTAGTCAAGTAGTGAGCTGTAGTGAAGTCTGTTTGCTTTACAACTGTAAAGCAGTCTTTCCAATCCACTCCCACCTTGTTTATCTCTTTCAACCATCACTTTTATCCTGTCCGATAAGAACTCTGTTAGATCTCTGATGCAGGAACATTTTCTTATTATTGTTTGCAAAACACCTTATTAAATTAGACCCTTTCATTTGGGGTTTCTAGGTGCAACTATAATATAAATAGTAAATAGTCACTTTGTGAGATTATCATAATCTCTAACCCAAATAAGACTTCATTAATAGGTGATTTGCAGTGCACTGGGGTGCCACAGCTGGATTTCAGCATCAGACAAATCCTGCCCAGTAATATGCAGGAATGCTTATAGATTTGTGAAACTGTGCATGTATATAAGTCTATACAGCTTGGTCTCAAAACACCATGCAGACTAGGAAGTTAGAACAAAAAGTATTTCCATTGTAAGACATTGTTTAGTGTACAGTAAAATATTTTGTCCATACTTAGGTTTGTTTTATTAGTTTTCTTGTGGACCACTTGTGCCCAAAAAGTCTCCCACATTAATGGAGCTTAAAAACAAAATGTAGCCTGAGAATCCTCACATTTGAACTGCAGTAACATATTTTTTCCTGCAATGAAAAGTGTTTCATGGCAGAAGTTATGAGAGCAGTAGTTAAACTTTACAGAAGAGGTTACAGGTGAAAGTCCTAGGTCATAACTTCAGTGTGACTTGGCTTTTTGTATGTTACCATGGCTGTAATATTGATAATTAGGTCAAAACTGGCAATAAGAATGAATTCACAGGGCATCACTAAGCCAGGAGGAGGACACATTGTCTTTTGAGGACTCTGTGTAACTTGTCATACCTGTTCTAAAATGAGTACATTCTTTGAAAAGCTTGAAAGGAAACTGACCTTACCTTAGTGCCTCATCATAATAAATGACAGACTGAGTTAATTATTACTTGATAATTCTTTATGTAAACTTTGCACTAAGATTCATTTACAGTATATTCTTTCATGCAGAACATAAAAGATGTAATTGTGTGCAGAATGGGCGTGGTGTTTCCCTAGGTCAAGTAAGGAATAATTCCTTTATATATTTACCCTGCATGAAAAATACATGCATGCTGTATATGAATACGCCAGTTTATAGGATTGTTTCTATTAGCTGTTTGCACTAATTGAGGATAGTGACTTTCTTAATCCTTGGGTGTCACTTTTCTTCTTAGACTGATATAAGGGAGCAAGGTAGAGATGCATTTGCACAGTGCAGCAGTAACTACATAAACACCTCAAGAACCAGTCTTAATCCTTCCACACTCCACATTTCAGTATTTGTAAATTAGCTGGCCTGATTATTCCATTTCATAGGATTGTAGGAATTCTTAAAAGGTTAGGGACCAGACTTTGCTCCCAGGCTGTTGATTAGCTGTCCCTGGGGATAAACCAGTTATTTTTACCAAATCTTTTTACTCAGTTGACTGAAGCTGGTGTTCTGCCTTCAAGAAATCTGTTAGACACTCTCTCACTGGGTCACTTTTTAAAATCTAAACATATGTGCGACTTTTGTAGGTGTTGCACCAAGGAGTTTGTATGAATCAACAGAGATGCTGGACATGTGGAATGAGACATGGGCAAATAAAAGCAGAATTCACTTTGGAAACAATGTAATATTTTTCATAATAATGTATTATCCCAAGAAAAGGGTAATGCTAGCAAATACTCTAGTGTTTTGCTAGTTCTTCTGCAAAATAGGATTTTTTTTAATTTAATTATCCCCACCCCAACTGCCCCCCCCAAAAAAAAAAACAAAACCAAAACACCAAGCTAAAACCCTCCCCCCCCCAAAAAAAAAAGGGCAAAAACCCAATTATCTAAAAGCTTGTGAGCCTGACTTCCTCTGCAACCATCAGGTTTCTATCAAAAACAACAGGATCCTGTTGAAACTGAGATAATTCAATGCCAAAATTGTAATTAATTCCCAAGCAGGCATGAAAGACTTCTTCCAGCACATTGATCCTCAAAGCTGCAGACTTTTCTCTCATTTTTGACCTTTCTTTCTACAGGTCACATCAATATTTTGAGCTCAAAGCCCCTGGCTGTTCCCTGCCTCAGGAATTGGTGACAAGCTGGTACCATCTCCCTGCGCTTATTTTTAGCACAGCGTTAATTTTACCCTATGTGAGAGAGGATGAATGAGCTGAGTCAACATCAACACAAAGGTTAAGAATGAAAGTCAAAACTAATCACTTCGATCATGGCTGGCCAATGTTTGTTCTTACTGTCTGGGCCAGTACAGGAGGATAAGAGAAACCAACAAAAGCCTGAACTCCACTGAACTGCTCACTTTGGAAGTTTCCATAGAGAGGGAAAAGGAAGAAGAGAAATTACCTTTGCTCCAGGTGATGGGGAGCGATGTGCTAGCTGCACTACACATACAAAAATAAACCATAACAGTCATCTCTGGCCACCCTGTGGCAGACAGGAACCACAGAGCTGCTGAGCAGCCACTTTAATTAGGACTAAATTTACCAGCCCTCAAGGCAACCTTCTCCAGTAGCCCTTTTCTGGAAGTGCTTTGATTCTTTGAGCAGACACACTGCACTGTGGAGCTGTCAGCTCAGAAGTGTCCAGGTGCTTAGCTGTACCACAGAGAAATACAAGCCATTCTAGAGGAAGGAAACTTGTTTTCTCATCATGGAGAAGATGGGTGATCTGCCACAAGGTGCTCATTGTTTCATGACACAGCCACTGTTTCTTCTGTTATCAAATATATTTACAAAGTAAATGTTTTTCTAAGCTCTACTATTTTTCTGCCCTTTACATACTTCTGTTCTGAATCCTTCACCCTAAGTTTCTCCCTAATGTTTTCCTGTTGTATGTTTCCTAATACGCCCTCGACATCTTTAATTCTTTGTCATGTTTGATGTTCTCAATATGCCTGCTTTTACCTTCATTTATTTTCTTTCCTACATTGTCTCCTGCAGAGTCCTCTCCTTTTGCCCCAGTATTATATTTATTTATTAACTATCCAGTCTTAATTGGCAAGGAGGTCATTATATGGTGGTCACAATCCACAGAGTGGAAAGGAGTTTTATCCACTTTTTACAGATAAGGAAAACATGGCTCTGACCACTCAATGTCTCGACCTAACTAGGTAGGCTATGCTGGGCTAGGCTGGGCTGAGCTAGGCCAGCCTAGAGGCTAGGCTAAGCCAGGCAAGGCTAGGCTAGGCTATTTCAGTTGAAAGGGACCTACAATGACCATCTAATCCAATTGCCTGATCGCTTCAGGGCTGACCAGAATTTTAAGCCTGTTATTAAGGGTAATGTCCAAATGCCTCTGAAGTACTGACAGGCTTGGGGCATTGACTATCTCCCTAGAAGCCTGTTCCAGTGTTTTCACCACCCTCTCTGCAAAGAAATGCTTCATAATGTCAAGTCAGGCTTTATCTTCTCTGACACAGCTTTAAACCATTCCCATGTGTCTTATCACTGGATACCAAGGAGAACAGATCAGCTCCTGCCTCTGCACTTACTTTCCCTTCATCAGAAACTGTAGAGACTAATGAGGCCAGCCCTCAGCCTCATATTCTCCAAACTAGACAAAGCCAAAGTCCTTAGCCCCTTTCTTATAGGACATTACTTCTAGCTCTTTTAGCAGCTTTGTTTGCCCTTCTCTGGATACGTTCGAGTACCTTCACATCCTTCTTAAATTTGGGCAGAGAACTGCACACTGTGCAGAGTAAAGCTGCACCAGTGCTGGATACTGGGTGATGATTTGACCTGGCAAGTGATGCTATTTGAGGCACCCCAGGGTGGGGTTTGCCCTCTGGGCTGCTGGGACACACTGCTGATCCCTGCTGAGCCAGCTTTCACCCACCACCCGCAGCCCTGTTCTGCAGGGCTGCTCTCAGTCACTCCTCTCCCAATTTGTACTTGCACTTGGGGTTATGCCATCCCAGGGGCAGAATCCAGCAACCGGACTTCATACATTTCATCCCATTAATCATAGCCTGAACCTTCTGTCTATCTCAATCCCTCTGTAAGACCTCTTGTCCTTCAAGACAGTCAACAACACCTCCCAGTTTGGTATTGTCAGCAAACCTGCCAATAGTGCATTTAAATCCTGTACCCAAATCACTGAGAAATATATTGAACAGGACTGGCCCTAGAATGCAACGCTTTGAGCCCTGCCCTTCTGCCAGTTCTTGACCCAGTACACCATGAACCTACTCACCTCACAGCTGGACGACTTGTCCAGAAGGATGCTGTGAGGGACAGCAACAAAAGCCTTAGTAAAATCCACAAAACCTGGTGTTTTTGAGTCACGCTGACACAAGGCTATCAGTTGTGTGGTGTTTGTGTTTTGTGGGGTTTGGTTTTTTTTTGTTTCTTTTTTTTTTTTAATAACACACCCTTTCCCTCCCTGTATTCTTTCTCTTCTGTTTTCTTTTGTACTTTTCCAGAGTGAACAGTTCATTCTCTTTAGTTACTAACCTCTGACCACTTTGCAAAGTGGATACCTTTCCACCCATTCAGTAACAATGATCTCAGGTTACAGGATGTTTCATCAACTGCAGAACACCTGTATTGCATAACTCAAGCAAGTTGAACAGTACACACATCTTGAAATAACAGTAGACACACAAATTAATTGCATAGTTACTGTGGAAAAAAAATCCCCACTAAAATTAATTATTTGGTGGTAACTATTCAGTGACTCTATCAGTAATGGCAGTAACTTGCTTGTTTAACTTAACATGTTCAGTGCTTGCTGTTTTCCAGTAATCATGGAATTGAATGGTATTAAAAAAAAAGCCTTTTTGGAAGAATGCTTGCACATACGATCCCAAGCTGACACAGCAAGAAAATGTTATTCCCACTACCTCTCTAAACATTACTGACAACTGTTACCATAGCTCATAAAAATAACTGGAAAAAATTGAGTAAAGTGCCCTTATTCATTTTTATACATGTTCAGCTGCAGGGCAATGGAGAGACACAACTGGGAGAGGAGGAGGAAGAAAAGAGGTACTTGATTGACATTTATAAATGAAGATCAAATAGTCTTTCTGGTTTTGTTCTCCTCCTGTGTGGCTAATGATTTGGATGAGGGTAGGTTATTTGAACAACACAGTGAAACATGGTCTACCTCATTTACAAAGCAAAAGGACTGCTGTCGTGTCACTGAGTGACTAACTCTCCAAACCTAAACTTCTAGTTCTGAGAGCTAGATAGAATCAGCTTCAGAATGGAAATTAAATAACCAACATAACTAACAATTAGATGATAAGTTTCTAACATGGAAATGAATATCTGGGTGATAAAGGAGAAAATTTGTTCATTTGGACTTTCTAAAAATTAAAGAGCCATTTTTTGGTCAATTCTCTCAAAAGCAGTTTTGAATCAATAGGTTTTCCCAATGGATTTTAGCATTTATGCTTGCATGTCAACAGAAAGAACCATGTTTGGTCTACATGAGGATCACCATCAAAGAAAGGAAGGTATGAATAAGATGTTGTTTATTCAAATCCTAAAGTGGATACTTTAAGCTAAAAACTTATCAGTATCAAGCCACATCTTTCAGACTAGGGGGCTTCACCAGATACAATGACACTGTTACATGGGTACAACAAACTCCCTTCCTTTAATACAACACATTTGAAGGCTTTTTCTGCTTTTCTTTCATTTGAGCTTAGCCTTTTCCTAGTCAGAACAATGTAGCATTTAAAGTAGTACCATATTCACAAAGGCACATTCTATCTGTGTTACTGTATAATTTTAAAAATGGATCTAGTAATTTTTACACGTCAGCAATTGAATTGACCTTGTTACAATATTCCCTGGGTGTCTGGAAGATTGGAATTCAGTGTCTCTAATGCTAATGTAATACAGGGATCTTGCAGAAATAGCATCTACTGCAAGTTCACAGCAGCTGTTTCTCTGTCTGTATTTTGTTAAGGTGCTTCAATATTAATGGAAATTCTAAGGGAGTTATCCCCTATTAACAGATAACAAGAGATTTGAATCTATTACTGAGTCATAATAGCTACTGGCATGGTGGTTTTTTGAGCAGTAAGTGGTTGGAGAGCAACTTCTGGACATGTTCCTGCAGCAACACCCACTCTTCTGGGGAAAAGGATTATCAATGCAAATTAGAGGGGTGTGTTTATTAAAGGTTACTAATATGAAAAATTTGCTGAGATGAATGATTGGACCAAAAGATGATTATAGCAATCATGGAAAGCAAAAGGGGTTTTTGTTAGAAGGGAGGTCTGGAAGCTGAAATTTCTAATTTCTTTAGATTTGTTCTAAAATGCCTATTCAAACCTCCATTTCAAGCATCAAGAACTTTTCTCAAGCATCTTAGGTATTTCTGTTAGAGAAATCTAGTCCATATCCTTGTCATCTAAACTTTCCTAGAGCAGTGTACAGTAACCAAGAGCTTTGAATAACCAAGTATATACATAAAACCTAAACCCTTTCAGGAGCCAAAATCTTGGTATGTCTTTGGAAGCTGTAAGCACATCCAGGTCAGGCTCTGAATAAAATA
Organism: Pithys albifrons albifrons; assembly: GCF_047495875.1. Classification (NCBI taxonomy): domain Eukaryota; kingdom Metazoa; phylum Chordata; class Aves; order Passeriformes; family Thamnophilidae; genus Pithys; species Pithys albifrons. The sequence goes on along the minus strand of NC_092463.1, from coordinate 45,939,508 downwards.
TTTCCCACAACTAGGAGACACAGAACAGTAGTTGTTTTTAATTCCACATTACATAAATCATATTCATCCAAAAATCCCTAGTACATTTTAATTCCTTCTTCTGTTGGTGGATCTTCATATCTGAATCTCCCATGACAAAAGCTTTGCTGAGTGACAGTACTTTAACTTCCTTCTGCTGACTTATTTTACTCTAGCTCATGATAAACAAAAAAGTGTGACACAGAGTCAAGATTTTATCTATAAGTTAAACTCAGATTAGAACTCAAGACTCCCTTTCCCCATGTAAATGATCTATTGGTTGCTTGAGGATTCATAGGTACCCACTGATACATCTTTCCAAGCCAGTGAATAGTTGCACAGCATTTTCATCAAAAAGGAATGAGAGTACTCCCTTCAAAGTTAGAATAACTGAATTTTTAGATCTCTTCTTGAGATGGCAGAAACTTGGTTGCACCTTCTCATTTCAAAAAGGTACCAGGTACCATTGTTCTGAATAACAGCCTTGGATACAATTTGATAGAGCTGGTACTTCTTTCTCCTCGGGAAAAAAAAAAGTAAATTTTGTTCCTTTTTTTTTCTAAGACAGTGCTTGGTCATCCAGCTTTATGAATGGATTCTAGGTCGAGATTTCTCATATAGGAGGAGGCTGCTATCTGCTCTGTTCTAACACCCAAATCTGGCTCAAGGTTAAAGACCTTGTTCAGGTTGTGTGCTGCTGGTTCCTTACTCCACATACAGCTTGCATTTTAAAAATGTAAATCTTATTGAAAGCAATTTTTACAAGGCAGCTCGTTACAAGTATCAGAAATCTACCGTCTCTTTTTTTGGATAGCACTTTCAAGCGGTAAGTGCTCAAAAGATGAACAAGGAAGTACAAAACCTTTACAGAGCTTATGTGGATCATATGAGTCAAAGACCTGATATTACTTCTTTCAACAGGAATTGATTCATACCCAACTGGGAAATGACACTTTCATCTTTATTCTGGTTTTAGCTGGGATAGAGTTAATTTTCTCCACAGTGTTTAGTATGAGTCTGTGTTTTGGATTTGTGCTGGAAACAGTGTTGATAATACAGGGATTTTTTTTTTGCTATTGCTCAGCAGTGCTTACATAGACTTGAGGCCTCCCCCCTCTAACCACCGGTGATGACGTGGGGGGGGGACACAGCCAGGACAGCTGGCCCTCACTGACCAAAGACATATCCCACACCATATGGCATCATGCTTAGCACATAAAGCTGGGGGAAGAAGGAAGAAGGGGTACATGTTCATGGGGATGGCATTTTTCTTCTCAAGTCAGCATTACATGTGATGGGTCCCTGCTTTCCTGGGGATGGCTGAACGCTTTCCTGCCTGTGGGAATTGGTGATTGAATTCCTTGTTTTGCTTTGCTTGTGCCCGTGGCTTTTGCTTTACCTATTAAACTGTCCACACAAGTTTTCTCACTTTTCCCTTTCTGATTCTCTTCCCCATCCCACTGTGGGAGAGCAAGTGAGGAGCTGTGTGTGGCTTAGTCTGGGGTTAAATGACAGCAGTCCTCCAGGAACTCAAATGTGAAGTTGTAATTTGGGGAATGATGTTCTGGTTTTATACTACTGTTGTGCTCTCAAAGCTGAAATGGTCAAGTAGGATATTTTAGATAGTCCCAAGAGCCTGCTTGGGTTATAGAAGCTAATTCCCAAGGACATATACAAATCCTGAGGAAGTGGTATACTCTCTGCTCCTGAAATCACTGTCTTGTGCCCAGCCCTTAACAAAGGGCTTGCAAGAATTCTGCAAGGAAGGATTCAGTTCCTTACACTACTCTTTATCCTGATGAAATTATGTCTGGCCTGATCTTAGCCTTATTGACATGTTAGTCTTTCTATTCAGTGTAAAGCCCATAGAAAATAGTGAGAATTTCCTTTACAAAGGGAATTAGTTCATCTAATGAGTTAGTAGTATTAAAAAGCACAACTTGAGTGCACAGCTGACAAAGTGTAAAAATGCAACCCATGAAAATATCCTGACTTTAACCTCTCCTGGCCTTTTAGTGATATGTGCTGTATTACTTTGATTTTGGGTTTTTAGCACTCATTCTTTATGGCTTTTAGCATGACCCTTCCTGTTCATCTGCACCATATTCCCCTGTTCAGGAATCCCATGTTCATTCCTTGTCCTTATGATGAAAATTCTTTACCACATGTGAATATTTCGTATTCCATCTTTCATCCTAAAGCAGTTATCATCTGTGGACATTTATTCCATAAAGAAATATTTGTAAAGCTATCCCCTGTGTTGTTAGGATCAATTCTGAATATGGCATGAGGTGAAAGAAACCCCAGAGACCTGCAAAGATAGGTAAAGCAGATTGGAACACTATAGGACCTTGAAGGATTTCCGGAAGTTATGCTGTGAATGGCCTATCAATAATAAAGGAAGTAAACAAAGTAGTTTCAGGATTTTTTTTCCCCTCAGAGATTAAGCCTTCTGATAAATTTCTCTATATAGATTTCTGCATAGATTTCCATATATGCAGAAACATGATTAGGGAAAGCTTATGACTTGCACAATGCTGTTATATGGCACAATGCCACAATTTTGGTCTCAATGTTGCAGCTTGAGAACCTTTATCAAGGTAGAGTAAAATATAGACTATATATTATGTAGAGAAATTAAATATAAGCAGGATGATTGTCTTCAGTCCACTGTCTCCCTATGGGAAGAGGTTGCAATGTATTGTCATTTCATTTTATTTGGTAATTAATTTTGTGCAATATGAGTTTTGGATTACACTAAGGGTTACACTGCGGTTACACTATTGTCTACTTGACCAGACATTGTTCTCTTCTGGTCTGAATATAATTAGTTCCTAATTTTCAGTATTGGATAGTTTTGCTTTTAGCATTCCCAAAATCTAGTAGTAATCTGTATTGTATAAACTACTTAAAATGTCTAGACCTTCTCTTTCAAATTTTGCAGTCTTTCTTACTGAGGACAAGAAGTTTCAAACAGGACAAGACATCCTAATGTAAGTTAGTATATGAATTTTTTATTAATAATATTGAACTATTCAGACTCCTAGAACTGTGCTGTTTTAATCATGGTTAAAGTAATAGTGAACATGGTACAATTTCCTAGTACTGTGGAAGTGTTGTATTAGTGCGCAAACCACAGTAGACAGAGATCATGGTCCTATTCACTTAACTGTGCTTATCTACTAATGTTACTACCATTGCTACTAGAGGCTTTCTTATTTAGGTGTCTACGACCCTAATTATATTCTCTCTTGCCTTTCCTACAATTAAATAATTTGTTATGATAATGTTTGCTCTTCCCTCACTTAAAACGCTACTCCCCTCTTATGCTATGGCTTGAGGCTTCATGGACTGAGCTGTCCCTGAAATGCTGCTCAATGCGTTCTCCTCCCTCTATTGCTTTTCAGAAACAGTAGCTGCACTCTTGCTACACCTACATATCTCTTTGTAACCCCATTTATTTCAACTGTGGCAAGCTGGCATGAGAGCAGCCCCGGGATTCTTTTGCTTGCTTTTTTTTTTTCCCCTGGAAACTGGACTTTCTGGTTCGAATAATTTACTCATGCAAGATGAGTAAAAAAATAAATAATCTTTCAGACAGCACTATAGCACCCCAGCCATAAGCCTCTAAGCAACAGGAAGGAACCTGAAGGAAGCAACAGGTGACAAGTGTGACAAATTCTTTGCCAGTAAGATTCCCCAAATGAAAACTTAAAGCACGCAACTGAATTTAAAATGGAGGTCAGAAAACTCCAGCCCTAAGAATTAATTTTTTTTCAGAAACAGCACTGTTGTGTGCCTTAATTTCTAATTGCCAATGTACTTTCTCTTAAGGTTCTTCTGCCAAACTCGTATGTGGACACATCTTCATTTATATACAAGTTAAAAAAACTACCTCTCTTATGAAATCACATTGGTTTTGGCTGTTTTCCGTAGGTGTAGTCCTGAACTCTTGTTTTGTGGTGCATGCAGTACTTCCAAAGTTATCATATCCTGAAGGCGAGGGCATCAAATAAAATGATGACCCCAGAAGATGCCGTATCTTGTTTTTGAACACATGACATGACATAAAAGGAATAATTTTTTTATTGTATTAATTAAGTTGTAGGTACTGTTAAGTTAAACTTAAAATAACCCTTTTAAAAGTTGTTGAGGATAATGAATTACCCAGGAGGAGTTAGAGCCTTCTGCTGCCAACTAAAGTGCTTGGAGACTTAAGATAGAAGGGAGTGATAAGAAGCAGCTTTCATACATTCAAATAAATTACATGTTGGGCTTGGCTTAATCCTGGCATCAGAATAATCTCAGGGGTTTTCCCTACATTATCTTAGTCTATGATTATGCAAATATCCTTTTAATGTAGCGATTCCTTAACAGGAAATCAGTCTCATACTTGCTCATACCCTCTTGCAATCAACAGACATTTGCTTGCAAAATCCTAGTGTGTCTGAAATACAAAAGGCACATTAACAGGTTTAAGTACCAAAATTCTGCAAACACACAATAACAGGACATGCCCGGATATGTCAGGGATGTAGCAGATGAATCAAGAAAGAGCTGTTTCCTAACACAAAAATATTCTTGGGTTTGAAAGTTCAACCAGAATGCAAATGGTACTATGTTCACATTTGGTTTCAAAGATGGTAAGGAAAACAGGGAAGGAGGGACAATTTTACAGAAAAGCAGGACTAGAACTGAATAAAACATGGAAATGAGACAAAGCATAAAGACGAAGAAATGTAATCATTAGTGTTAAATGCCCAGCAACCTGCAGAGCCCAGGTAGTCTCCTGAGATACTATTTTATTGCAGTGGTATTGTTTTCAGGAACTCCACTGAAACGGGGACTGTGAGGTCAACCTGCTTTGTCTGAACAGGAATTTAAAAATGACATCTTAAAAAAGATGTTTCATCTGAGAAGATAGCAGGTATCCTTAGGGAGGTGAGGAATTGAAGTCACAAACATTGTGCTGTGTTATTTGTGGTAATGGTAATACATATCTGAGTAAGCAGGAGAGCTTAGTTCCTTATTTCTTGCTTTTGTAAATTTTTTTTAGGTTAAATTATTTTTGCAATTTTTTCCCTTAAACTACAGGTTTCTACTATGGAAAAAAATTGCAGTTAAGCATTTGATGACAAACTGGGATACAACAGTGATATGTTGGTAGCTTGTACTGAAGGTGACTCTCACTATGCTTTTTTTGTTTTTATTGCTCCTGGTTGAAGTAAAGACAGCTAAATCCTTGGAGTGAAGAGGGGAGCTGGTGAAATTAAACGTCCAATGTTTCAGTGAGATTTAGGGTAGTAATAGAGTCATTCAAGGTCTTTTGAAACTCCCATCAAAGCAAACTGTTCAAGGCGTGACCTTAAGGTAACACTTGAATCAGCCACAAAATCTAGACTTCCAGCTCTATGTTTTAAATGTAAGACCTATTCTTTCTTCTACATCCAGTGTATTCTGTTCGTAATTACCAGAAATTACCATTAGAGAAACTGGAGATAATGTGCGTCTCATTAATGAGTGAGAATTTATCTTTAACTATTTAAAAAAAATGTTGTTGATCTGGTTTCTGGAGATTAAACCTGTAATTTTATCTGTCATAGATGGGAAAAAATTGCTAGTACAATAGCACAGTATCCTAGAGTAAAAAACCCCAACACATATATATATATATGGAGAGAAGGAATATTTGTAAATGCCTTTCAGACTATGTGAATTTCCATGATTCCCCATTAAATCCCATTTAGACACTTTTAGTCCATTTTCTGTACTGAGCATAGCCAGTCAATAGTTTTCTGCTGACTGCTCTAGCAAAAACTAGCAGATGATAAAGTCTGAAGACTATAGAAAAATTTAAAAATTTAGTATTTGGAAATGCTTTTGATTTCAATATATTAAAATTCTAAGACACAGAAATTAGGAAGGATTAACATCAAACTACGTATTTTCTTTTGCTGCTTGATAAAATAATAATCCATGTAAAGTGCTACAGGGGTTTTTTGTCAACTTGCCATCTGTAAAACAGCAAGAAAGTGTTACAAACCTATTTGCCAACAAAGCATGGCAAAAAACAACTCAGAGGAAGGCTACTGGTTCATTTGTATTGTTCCATTAGTCAGTGGACGTTTTTAGATATTTTTAAATTACAGTTTCAGAGATAAAGCATATTGGATGCCAATTGTTCAGGCATTACAGCTTTCACTACAGAACATATATTGGCATCATAACTGCTTACTCCAAGTTAAGAGTTCTATCCCTTAATGTTTCAAGATGCTGTATTCTGCAGTTTTATTTCCTTCTTGGAAAGCAAACAGGATGTTTGCTAGGAAGTCACTTTTATTGAGAAATGTTGGAACTTACTTAGCTTTTTGGATGAGCCACTTGAAATGGGAATTATATCATTTTGACATAAGCCTATCTGGTGATGCTAAATCTAGGTAATTGGCTTTGAGGGAGATCAAGCCTTTGCTGCAAATGTATAAAAATATCTAGCTGGCTTATTAGCCAACAATTCACATCAGAATATTATATAGACTTAAAAATTACGTGAGCTTATAAGCTTTAAATCAGGAGGAATTTTCCTATTTTTGTTCTACATAATTGGATCTGAAGTGCAAGAGCTTTCTGAATACTCCAGAAAACAGTAATCATTTCACAAATTTATGCAATCATCAAAGCTGTAAAGGCATTAATTTCTTTGCTGAGAGTTTACACGTGAAGACAGGAGAAGAGTGCACATAGTTCACTTCCGTATCACTGAGTGGGATTCTGAACATCTTGGAATCCTGTATGACAGAACATAACTATTACTATAGAAACTGGATGTTTTCCACAGATTTTAGAAAGGCTGCAGAATGGAAAACTGTAGCTGGATGAGAAAGAAAGTGTTGGTAATTAACACAAGAGGAATATATTTGGCAAAAAAAGCTTTCCTTGTGAGTGTTCTTTTATAGTTTGTCATTATACATGCAAAACAAACCAACATCAAGTGTAAAATGTGCTTTATACTTACAAAATATCAGTATTATGGAATGACACAACTATGAACTATTCTGAAAGCATCATCAGAATACCACAGGAATTTACTTTTTGCAGAAATCAGGCAGTTTAAGTATTTGCCACAGACAAACCAGTGTCTAGTAATTAAAAAAATATAGATATAGCAAATAACCTGCAGTAAAACAGTGATAACCACAATTTCACAATAACCAAGGTCACCCTCCCCCTAAGGGTTAAAGGTTGCACACTGCAGGTGCAAGTAGGGAAGGACATAATTTAATAATTTTCTTTCCCCAACTCTCACAGTAGTTTTCTTTTAGGCTGAAGAGTTAATTCACCTCATGGTTAATTCCCCTCCATTTCTTTGAGCTCATGGAAGCTCAAAGAAATGCCAGAGATGATGTAAGGGGAAGTGGTGGGAATCCAGGGCCCCCAGCAGAAAACAAGGTCAGTTGGTGCTTACCCTGTCTCAATGACCCCTTGGGAAGAGAGTCTCAGTCAGAAAACTGGTCAGTCAAGGCTTACACTGCAGGGCCATTACAGAAAATTTCGAAAGATGCTGTGTCATATATACGTAAGACTACGTTTTAATGAACACTTGATTAAATCTGCCTTGGAGGGGGCTAATCAAAAGGTCATATAAAGCTGTTTTAAAGTTTCAATAAATAAAATCTTACTCAAAGTGATGACCTAGAGCAGCCTCTCAATAACAAGTACAAAATACACACTATAAAATTATGTGTTTCCTACTCATTATAATGACAATTAGGAGAATTTAAAAATACATATGATACAGGCTTAATTTAAAAAACCCTAAAAATAACCTAGGAACATGGCATGAAAGAATCAACAGTTCAAACAATGCTTTAAGTTTTAACTTCTAATTAAAGGGTTGTCCTCATTTTTTTCCTGAAGAATAAAAGCTACTATAACTTTCAGAAATGGTGACTTATAACAAGTTAAATGATGTAGCATTAGAGTAGAATCAGCCAATCAGGGTTGCTGAAATATCAATTCTTAAGGCACACAAAATGTCACATTAGTTCTCCAGTTTTTCAAAATCTGTTTTTGCATCTGAATTTTCACTCCTCCTACACTAACACTTGACATGATTCATAAATAGCAATGATTGCTCAGTTGTTTTTAACTCTTCTTTTCCTCTTGGATCTGTTTAGCCATCAAAACTGCCTGCTGACATCTGTAAATCCCCTGAGTATAACAGCACCCCCTTCTGGCTTCAACAATGTGAGGTGAAATCTGGAACTCCCATCACTGTGTAGGAAACCTGTATGGGACAAACAAGGTAAAAGTGAAAATCCTCTAAAACTAGGTATTTAGTCACAATAAATAGGCCACTACAGTAGCCCAACCTATTCAACTGCAGGAGCTGAGGAGCAATTTTAGAATGGTTCTCAGGGGCCATGCAGCCAGCATGTACGCAGTGGCAGCATTCCAAATGCCTGCTAATGCAGAGACTCACTGACAGCAAGCCTCCTGTCCCACTGCTTCCCCCTCCAGTGTGGGCATAAAGGCTAATGATCCAAGTTCCTGTCTGTTCTGGGCACACGTGCCCTGAGCAACCATTTGTCATTTCTTCTGATGAAGTCGTGGTGGGTGCAGTGGATTATCTAACAGGACAACTCTGCAACAAGTTAGTCTACCCTGTTTAACTACATCACCACTTTGGCCAAGAAACCCCTTTATAATTTCTGTAGTGGTACCTTTAACCTTGCTTACATTTTCAGGAAGAAGTGTCTCAAACTCTGAAGTGTTATGCTACCACTGTGTTTTGCCATACTAAGTTGCACAGTGCCTTATGTGAGAATTGTTTCAGGTATCCTTCATGTAAAGTACGGCCCGATCATGTTATCTATGTGCTTTTACTTAAAAAAAAAAGACAAATCCACAAAAACCCCCAACCAACCCACCACACAAATAACACCATGAGATGGACTGAAATCAAATGTGATCCTGCAAGCTGAAGAACAAATGTGGGTGTTCAGACATCTCAGTACAGATTAGCTTACGAGGTGGGGCGTTCTTAGCCCTTGGAATTACCATTGGTTTTTAGTGGTAATGCTTGATACCATTTTCTTTTAAAAAGCAATTGCACTCCATGCTATACATAGGTTCTAAATATGCACAGGATATACTTAACTATTAATACATAACTTTTTGGTTACATTGTGTGGAAAAGGAGTGTTACTTCAGGCACAGAGATAATTGCAGTGGTAACGAAGCAGACTGGGGGAAGATGAGCAATACTGATGGTTCCTGAGTGGGAAAGCAGACTGAAACGATGGTGTCATCTGTAGTCCTTCCCTCTAAACAGATCATCTTTACAGATAAATTCACACCTGAATATAAATGTTGTTGACATTTACAAGATCCCATTTTCTCCGGCTGGATGTTTTGAAGGATCTAGCCCGTGCTGCTTCATCTGCACTGCGATATCAAACAAGTAATCATAGCACTCACACCTAAAATTAATAGGGGAACAAAGTGATACGTAAGTACAGCTCAAGTCTTACCATGATACATGAAAACTAGTATTTTCCTTCCTTAGCTTTATATCACCAATGCAACAGTCTGAATGGATAGCTCTATTACTGTTATTTCCAATACTGTGGTATGGAAAGTGCCCAACATTTTTGCTGCAGAGGAAATAAATTCCAAAAATGGTATGAGAGAAGACTACACAAACAGTATTTGGCAGGTGTCAAAGAAAAGCAGAGATTGCCTGCAGGTTTCATATGAGGAGAGACTTGTCCATATGGAAGAAAAATGTTGTCAATCTTACTAGCCAACACTGATGTGAAAGAAATCCAAGCGATAGAATCATGGATGAACCCACTCCCAAAAGCTTCCTACACACGCAGTGAGGCCTTAATGTTCTGAATCATTGTCCATGGGTTGAAAATACACAGGAATTAAGTTCATTAGGATTTTGAGGTATAGTGGCAAAACATAGAACATTTCTAAATTGTACTCACATCGTTTTGGCTTTTTCCCATGTTCCTCCCCATACGTAAACACCATGACGTCTGACCAATACAGCACAAGAGTCTGGGTATTTTTCCATTGCATGTGCCATTCTTTCCTTGAGATCTTTCTCTTCTGGTGTATTTTCAATAATGGGAACCACTAGTGTATCATCATATCTAAAAGAAAAATGAATGTTCAGGTATTTAAAAAAACCCCTGTGCTTAAATCTATGAAGTTTTTCCCTAAGAAAGAGATTCTCCTTTGACTCTGTAAGGATGTTAATAAACTTTCAGCACTAGTGATTTTATGCTCTTCTTTTGTGAGTCATGCTGCAACCTAAGAATTCTCAGGAACATCTCTCACTCACAAACACATAGTATGCTGGCAATACCTGAGCTACACTTGAGGCACAAAAAAATTAACACTTTAATCTATTAGGTGTAGCTGTTTATTCAAATACCACTTTGTAGTTTAGTCTTTTTACAATTTTCTCAAACTCTCCATCCTGTATTGGCATCATCTACAAGCTTTACCTCAGATTAAATTATTTAAAAGAATCATATCATGAAGAAGGAAATTAAGATGTTTGCTTGAGAGCAGAAAAAAAAATTTAGGTAGTCCAAAAAGCCCCTGGAAGATTGTCCTGCTAAGACATATAAACAGAAAGTAGTCAACATGTGAAAAATAAATTCGGTGTGCTGGAGTCATTGGTGGGCTACAGGAGATCTTAAGAGAGCCTGAGAACCCCAGTTCCAAAGACAAGATGATGCATGTTACTCAGTGGAACTTGCCTAAGAGTTTCTTCTGAAGGAGGACTGGGATATTTGGCATTGTTTGAACCTTAATTAACACTGGCAGAAACTTGTTTTAAATAGTTTTAATAAGTCCCCACTCCAGGTTCAGGTTTATCATTGAGATCACATAGATATTTCGTAAGTGGATGCTAGTAGTACTTGTATAAAATATAGAAATAAAGCAAAGGTAAAAAATACCAAAAGTAACAGCTTATACTTCAAATTAGATATTCAGAAAATGAAAGTCTCATCCCTTACAGTTTTCAATGCTGATGCTTTCTCAAAGAAGCCTATAAAAATAGTGAATGAAGAAAATCAGGTGGCATTTGTAGCTTTACTTTGACTCTTATGTATTCTGATCACTAAAACTAGATTTGAGGCCAAATGAGCTAATGGCTTGGCTTCCTAGGTTCTGCTTTCTACATGAGCTTGGAAGCAGGTATAAACAGCATAATTTATTCTTCAGTATAACCATAAGATTTTATCAAGAACTAGTATCTATAAAAATGTCAAGAAGACTCAAAATGAGCTAAATACTTGATGTCTCTTCAGTTTCATTGAAATAAAAGCAGCCTACCTTTAGTCAAAACTTCATTTAAAATACTTTGTGAAAGTCTGGATTTTTAAAGCTGTTTACTACTGATCTAACTCTTCTTCTACAGAAGGTGAACGGAAAACTTCTTTGGCATCACTAGAGTCGTATTTAGGCCAAAAAATACTTCTGATCATCATATTTTTAGCATTTTCCTGGATAGCTTTCAGTTAGAAACAACATACTGTCAATCTCTTTTTTGAAAGGTCCCATTTTCTACTAACAAATTTCTTTGGAATTCAATGGGAAGCCTTGAGAGGCAAGACAGTGGAATCAGTTTAGTATGGACAAATATGTGCTCATGAACCATATAATGTGGAGTTTTGATTTCTTTAGTTTTTCTTATAAATTAACAGGGTGACAGAGATATCTGGAGATATGGAACCCAATAAATACAATGTCTCTTGACTAACATTTAGGAGTGTTTGTGAGTTCAAAGTGCATACCCAAAATAGAAAATTGCTGTGGATATTTTTAAAACTAATGTTGTTAGACAATTCAATACAAGGAATTGTATTTTGCCACATTAAAAATGCACATGGTAATGCTGACAAGAAGATAAAAGTTGGCACGTCAGCCAAAATGGAACAAAATATGCCTGGGCACAAAATCATATACGCCTTGCTCCCTTGCCAAAGGGCAATAGTTAGATACAAAAATTAACATCAAAAAGTGGAAAGAATTAAGCATTTCAATTTCTCATCTACTTGTCACATGTTATATAAATGTTGTTTGCAGATCCCAATTCAACACTCCGTGGGTGGAGACCTCAAAACAAGCCATCACACATAATTTGGAATAACTCAGCACTTACCTCAGAGCTCATCCTTGAAAAGTAATAACACTACCTTTAATGAGCTGTTTATTCTGAATTTTCTTTCAAACTCTGTCAAGTAAAATCTGAAATCCTCTACTCTCTTAACATGCCCTAAACTAGCACAGGCAGTGATACATGAAATCCACCTAAACATAGTTTGTACATGCTATCAATCCAACCTAATGCTGGTTGGCTCCAGTTTCAGTTTAACACTGTATAGATGTGTCAACATCTCAGGACGTAGCTCTTTATTTGGTTTGTTTCTGCAGCTCAACACACACAGCAGCTGTGACATTACATGATTTTATCTCCATCTCTTCCACCAGCTTGTGACCTTACAGAAATCCAATGACTCATTTATTCCAAAGATCTTTTTACTTCATATTCTTAATACCTTATATTACACACTTTAATGTCATTTATTTATATTGTTGAAAACAAATGCCCAAATATCATGCCTCTTTTCTTAAATATAGAGAAGTACCTGTAATAGCCTCCTGAAGTACACTTCTGGATTCCTTTTATCATCTCCTGATGGGTGATACGGAACTCAGTCCCTGGGTAAAGAAGGGTAGCCATAACAGCAGCCTTGGAATGAGTATGGATCACTGCACCTGCACCTAAGAACACAAAAAGAAAGAAATAAAAAAACTATTTGTAGAATTAGTTTAAAAATGTGTCTATTAGGAAAATTTTATTCCTATACTTAATTTCCTTTGATTAGGCATCTTAGCAAATGGTGATCTACTGCACTAGAGGAAAAAGTACACAGCAACCTAAATGAAGGTATGAGATCATTACTCACCTACAAAGGGTAATTACAGATTGTCTTAGGACACCAGTGTTAACTTTTAGTAACAAATTCCGGTAGAGAAACTACTTGCACAAATTCAAGGAGAAACACTATTAGTACTTTTCTTTACATACTGCAATGACGGAAACACACTATTAATTTTATCAGTCCTGAGATTTTTAAGAATTCCCAAACTTATTTGTGAGATGAAAGTTTCAAGACTTTTACTTTCTTTTTATGTCACCTCCAATTATCCACTGATTTTCTGAAAAAATATTTGTTGTTATCTTATGACATGATGAAAAGATAGGTAGACAACAATTATAATCTACTTATAAATTTGCAGTGTTGCCATTCATTGGGTACACATGTAAGCTTCTTGTGCAGGAAGAACAGAAGATATTCCTTAAATCTTTTCTAAAATAACAGATCTAAGTCTCACACAACATGAAATACTCTCAATTACTGTCCACCTGAAGAAGAAAAGATTCATACTTTTTTCTCCTATTCATAATTGATAACATTAATCTCAGCCAATGCAAAAGGATCTAAACCATAGTTGGTGAATAGGCAAAACTACTGGTATAAAACTGCTGTAAATTCCCCAGCTTCCCTTACAACCTACCAATACACTGCACTAAAAATTAGCGCTGAAAAGATGATCACAGGAATAGTTACATAAGAAGAAAAAATTGTAAATGACACGAACAGAATGTCAATACAGATTCCCTTCCATTGTGTATATATACCTTCAATTTATTTTATAGTTTCATGCTTATTTCATTGTAACTTCTACGTATAAAGAGTACAGCATTAAATAACAATTTTGTGGATGTACATTTACAGTGTTTCAGACATAGCTGAACAAACAACATTTGCTTCATACCTCTCATAGTGTAGGCATTCATAAAAAGAGGTGTGCACTGGCTTTTCTTTAGCTTCTTATGCAGTGGAGGACCACTGATGTCCTGTTCATTCATGTCACAAACAAACATATCTTCTGGCTGTAAAAATGAAGAAACTATTTTGACCTGGGATGACTCAGATAGTTCTGTTTTCCTTCTACTGAAACAAATACATATGAATAAATACTTAATACAGAATGTGACTTTAGCTTTATAAAAGTGCCACATTTATTCTAGCTTCTAATACTACTTATTGACATTGTGTAATGGGAATTAACATTAGGTATTCTTTATTCATACTGGTGCCAGGCAGGTATTTGTACAACTACAATTTTCTCAGAAAGGAGACAGCCTGTGCCTAAATAACAGAAAATAGATCAAAAGTAGTTACTGACTAAAAAAAAAAAAAAAGAATTGTAGATGTACTTTTCCCTCCCCACCTAAAGAACCAACAAAGGACATGAGTTAAAACCCAGAAATAATCTATTTAACCTGTAGTATTACTTCTTTTTAAACCTCACTTTTAGTAGCTTTACGTGAATGATACCTTTGCATCAATCAGCTACTCATAATAGTACAAAAAATTGTACAGGGCAGTAATGAAACTTTCTTTTTTAATGTTATTTTAAAAGCCAGCAGAAGATACAGTTGCAAGAGATTTCCTCCATCACTACACTCAAACCACAGCTGGTGATAGCACAGAACAGACTACCATGGTTATCCTAAATACCTTTGCCTGACTTGTTCACATGCCCTGCAAACTCTGCTGTGAAACCCCAAAGTTTCAGGAAAGAGATTCCTTTCACTCCTCCTTGTATTTATCCTCAGATCTTTGAAATGACAAATCCTTTCCACATATTATGCTATTCTGGGGGGAGTTCCTGCTGTCACAAAATAGTTACCATTTACCATTCTCCCCTTCATTTACATTTTGGGGGTTTTTCCTGGAAAGGAGACAGATAGACAAGGTCACCTTTTCATGGGGAGAGCCCAAATATTTACATAGACAAATATTTGTAATCACTCAAATGAAAATATACAGCGATGAGGTGTTAATGCTTATTTACCTACGTGCTACGGTAACTTGAACCTGTAGCCAGACAGCTATAAAGATAATCAAGCTTGACAAAGAATAAAACTGGACTTGAGTAGTGTTTGAATCTCACAGGGGTTTGTGTTAATTTGATGCAACAAGATCACCAAGACTAATAGATACTGGCCACTGAAACACATATTGGCTTGCTATGATAGTGAAATACTGGGAGAAATCATCAATTTTTTCAGTAAGGTAGTCAACAGTATAACAAGTTTTTAACTTACATAAGGAAAAATGAAACTCTAAACAAAGGCACTTTAATCCATCTCCAGATGAGCTCTGAGGTAAAAGTACAGCTTAACATACCTGTATTCTTTCCTTTTGGACTCCTGAAGGAGCGATGTAGATTTCATTCCTATGAAAAGTTGCAGACAGTGAAAATTAGTAAACACAGTTGAACAACAACTGTTCAACTGCACAGGCATTAGAGCTCTTGATCCACTGAAAAGGAAATAGCAAATCTAGCTTCTCATAATTTAATAACTTTCCTGCTCCTTCCATACACTGATATGTAAATGGTTTCAAAATAGAACCAAACTGTACAAGGGCATATGAAATCTCTAACTCGCAGGGGTACAAACCCCTGCTTTCAGCTTTGCAAGAGATCTGAAACACACTAGGAAGTGCAGACTTATTTCTCCCCCTGCTCCCCCCACCACCAAAAAAAAGCCCTCCCTGCAATAATCCAAATTCTAATTCCCAGAATTCAGAATAAAAATTAAATGAGAAATTGCAAGCAGATGCTGATCTGTGATAAAGCAGGTCACAAAACTATTACATAAAAATCCAAGACTACCTATTAACAGTAATAATTATCTGTAGCATTCTACAATAAAAATACTTTCTTTTTTAACTTTTTAACTTTGGTTTAGGTTTTTAGTGCAGTTATATATTTATTTGCATTGGTAAAGAGATATCATTAATACAATAAAATTAAATTAAATGAAAGTAGAAGTGCATCACTTCTTGCAAGGTCCACATGAAAAAAACCTACATAAATTGATATAAATGAAAAGTATTTTAAGATGGTATCTGAATTACTTTCCTTATTAGTAAAAATCCCAACTAGCTTCTCTCTTTCAATTGCAGCCACTATTCGGCTTCAACAGTCACATAGTACATTCAGGAGCACAGAGACATCTAGTGAATAACTAGTCAAGTTACAGACACATTTCCTACGGACCATGAGAAGTCTGTATTTCTGGACAAGAGCAATGGAGCTGGTGAAGGGTATGGAGCACAAGTCTTAGGAGGAGTGGCTGAAGGGGCTGGGGGTGTTCAGCCTGGAGAAAAGGCGGCTCAGGGGGGAACTTACTGCTCTCTACAACTACCTGAAAGGAGGTCGTAGTGAGGCAGGAGTTGGTCTCTTCATTCAGGCAACAAGTAGAGAAATCAAGTGTTAATTTGCTTACTAATGAAAGACAATTAATTGTTCTTAAAACAGACTTTCTTTTTAACCAGAAAGGAAAAATCTGATGATAAAACACAGCCTTCAAAATACAAGATTCCTGACAATGAATTCTAGATCCATTTTTAATACATTATCCCACATCCAAATTGGCTTTTTTTTTTTCTGAGTAGTTGATACAAACCATACAGTGAGTAAATGCTGATTAGGATGAGCTGGTAAAACCAGTTGTTATATATGAATCAAATTTCAATTGTTCACTATTCCTGTGTTACAATTCTAAGACAGTCTGACCTCTGCCTTATAGCTACTCATTTTGAAGCATAGCTACTGTTACTGTAGATAAAAAGCACAAACACGTAACTATTCATAGACCATGTACAATATTGATACCAGGTCAGAAAGGATTTCAAAAATGTATTTCAGTGTGGCCTCAGCAACCAAATAATAGAACTGCTGAGAAGTCAGGTACTCTCAAGTTGGTGTCACAACCCTGTGACTGGGGACAGAATTGCAGGCTCTGTGTAAGGCATTTTGCAGAATGAGGACATTTTTCAGTGGCCACTGAGAGGAGCTCTGTCTCCACTAAAAGCTTGGGAATTATGAATAGAGGGGAGACAAGAAAATTAAAACACAAAGTGGTGCTTCTTAGTAGCAGATGTACACCAAAAATTGTTGCTGTTATCTGTCCTGTTTTAATTACATGTCAAACACGTCTCCTTAGAAATTATCTCAGTAGAATAGTCATTTCCTCCTTAAAGGAAATTACTTACCTGCAAAATGTCTAGGGTAAGATTGATCTCATTTAACCACGGGCATGTGAAAGCAGTGTGCCTGTGTAACCCACTCTAAATTCCACAGTCAATGAAATGAAAGAAGGGGAATGCATTTCAGGTGCATGAAGTCTATAGGTGCACACACAGTACAGGGTTCTTACAAATTAACAGCATTACTTAATTATCATATCTAGTGGGTTTATCCAACCCGAGAGCCTTCTGCCCCTGGTACCACCCTCAGAACTGCCCCGTTGGAGCACCTCCAAGGGTTCTGGGCCTTCTGTCTTCTTTTGCCTTGTTATTCTGGTCCAGGTGCATGTGTCCCAAACAAGATGTCCTTGCTGCAATCTTGTCCATTGAAAAGACAGTTAAACAAAATTTAGGAATGTGACACAAACCATGAGAAACTGTGAGAAATTGTTAGCTGCTACTTAGAGTATGAGAAACTATACAGCTATATAAAAATCTGCAAGTATGTAAAACTCCTAAGGCATCATTTTAAGGACAATTCATCTACCTTAAACAGAGATAGGAAAAGGACAGGAAAAACGTTACTCTAAAGTTGTCTCTCTCCATTTGAAGGGACTATAATGATTAATTCAAACTAGTCACCTCCCTCCTATATGGTTAAATTTGGCACACTGTTCTTCTCCCTCTGCCTTTTTGCTCATTCTTGACTTTCAAGCATTTTTGATGGGACTGAAATGCCCTCAACAACTACTAAACACAGCCAGGCTCTCTCTAACCATCACATTCTTTCTCTTTCATCATGACTTACCCATGTTTCAAGCTGATTCCTCCACCAGTTCCCGTCACCCAGCCTAAACCATAAAACAGTCTACAAAGCTCCGGGATAAGATTCCTTGGATGTAACTTATCCTAAAAATAAATGAAAGAAAAAAAAAGAAAAAAACAGGAGAAACACCACAAATCTAAGAATTTAAATTCTGAAACCGTGTTTAAAGGAGTAGTACTTTCATACTGCAGTACATTTATGCTTATGAACTTCAGTTATAAAATGCTGTGCCAGGGACCTTCACATCTTGAAACAAACAAACAAAACCCCCACATATAACCCATGTCTGATTAGAAAGGTCTCATTTCAAATTTATTTGAATGCAGCAGCCCACAGGTATTATACCAGCAAGATTATGTCATGCACTACTGCCACAAAAGGAAAATAAATGCATCTAACATCAGCCATTTTGAAAAGTTCAAATAATAGTTTTTCCTGTTTTCCATGTTTATTTTGATTGAGTTACAAATTACAATAGAATAGACTTTATTACTTGTAATATATTTTTAAATAGCAGACAAATATACCATAGAAAATATAGGCAAATTATTTTATGAACTTCACACTCCTACATTTTTACAATGTGAGGTTACTTCACATCCAGTTTAGCCAGCAGGCAAATGGCATTATTTTAATTTTTCTTTCAGAAGGGAAAAAAAAATTTCTTAAATGTTTCCAAAATCCATCATTTATTACATCAATAAATAAATCTCTATCTATATATTAATCACAAGTATCTGTAGTCAGAGATTCACTGATAGTTAATATAATACAGAATTATGAGGTTTTCTAGTTAATTATATAGCTAATCTACTACAAGCCAAAACTATTGGAAATCCTAAACATGACTCTGCATAAACACGTGAAACTAAGGAAGCTGGGGCTCACAGTACTGGTCTTTGAAAAGTGAGTACTACACTGGAAAACAAAAAATGTTGAATATTTGAATCATTTACAATCAAAATGTAACCAGTAATCACAGAGAAAGCTCTGAGATGCTACTTTAATCCATGCTGTGTGCTTGAATTAATGCATTTTTATATTGTGTTATTTCTTTTAGCTTGAGAGAATAAAAAGCCAGTCTTTCCTCAATTACCACTGTAAAACTAAAAATCTTATGTCCTTTCAGAAAGACCCTGACACAATTGAACCCGTCATGTAGGAAATTCAAAGTAGAGAAACAGAAGAGTATATTTATTTACATCAATTTAAATCCCAGGAATGGGGCAAGATTTCCACCTACATTACCACAGTAGTGCAGACACTTTTTTTTCTTCTATGGGTTTCATCTGAACTGGGATTCAATACAGATGCTATTCCTGCCCACTCTAATTTTCTTTCTTTTATTTAAAGTATCTTTTAGTGTATTAAAAATCATCTCTCTACTCATTTCAAGCAATAGAAACAAAACTTTAAACAGGACTGCTGGGAACTTATTAAGAAGTTCAGATTTTTAGAGAACAAACCTTCATCAGTTCACATTACCTGAAACAATTAGAACAGCAGATACAAGAGTATAGGAAAGAACAAAGACTCCAGGACAAAGAAGCAAATACCTAAACTAATAGTCAAAAAAGCATCTGAGATCTGCCCCATTCACACAACTGAAAATGAAACCTCTCCTTTCCAGCTGTACTCCACGGAAATAACAAGACACCTGAAGTACAGTCTGACTGGTGAAACATTCCTCAGATACTGACTCTGAAATATGCTGTGAACCTGAAAATATTAATGCATGTGTCAGTTTCCAAATATAAAGCAAAAACACAGTATGTGTTAATTATGAGTCCCTGTTTTGTTGTTCTGACTTATTTGTATGGAATTAGTAGCTGTGCATAATTTTTATCTATTCACCTGTCTCAAACTGAGTCCCACAGTATCTTGTGTTAAGTCTTATTCAAAATTACACCCCTTGTATTTCATTTTTATTTCTCACCTGTACTACACTGGTACTTTTTCACTCCAAAGAAAAATTATATCTCTTCTGTTTTTGAAGGAATAAACTTATATCAAGCAGGTTTATATTGCTGTGGTTTATGGAATGTGCACAGCCATAACAAACCCAGATTACAACACTCCTATAGTTGTTACATATTTCCCCTGTTTGATAAATCCAGACATTTACTGCAAAATTCATATTCATGGGAGAACACAAGTGCTGTTAGCCAGTTATTAAAAAGAATTTCTAGAAGTTCAAATTCAGAAATTCCTCTCATCAAGAATAAACCTAGTTGAGAGATTTTTACTATTTTTCTGCAGATTTCCAAGATTACAAATCAATCCTCAGAGCTTAACAGTATTTTTTCCAGGATCAACGGATAGTGATGATAACCATAAACTATCTAAATAAAAATATTACTGTACTTCATGTCTAAAATTACTGATAATAAAAATGACAGTACTTCCCATAACTACAAAATGGTTCTTGCTGTACTGAGCCAGGGAGCGAACATATGTGAAAGCAGGAGGCAGCTCGACAGGATTATTCTTTGACAAATCTCAGCTGTCAGTACTTAATAGTTGATGTTTAAGCTGAAGTACAGATGCCACTGGTTATCTCTTCCTTCCTATCTCCCTCTCAGGATCTGGCCCAGTAGTTTTCTGATACTGCTTTCATGAACAATTTAGTTCTTCACTGCTGTGCTGTTGTCACATCAGCCTAAACTTGTACACACTGTTAGGTGAGACAAAAACTCCAAGAATTCCCACAAAAAGATGTGACTAATTTTTAAATCCATTAAATATTACTCAGAAAACAAATTTGCTACTGAACTTCTAAACAAAACTGAGTGGAAGCATTCACTGAAAATTTTCAGCAGTCAAATCTTTTAGAAAGAATTATTTTATTCTACAAGACTTGGGTTACTGAAAGAAAATATTTTTTCCTATTTTATTCAAATCACTGTACCTAATATAATTTAGGAGCCTAAAACCCAAACTGAAAACCCAGAAAACAATATGGATCTAATATAATGAAAATCAAGGTGGTCCCAGGCTGCTTGTGGAACAAACAAATTTGTAAAGGTTTTGGAGGTAATTGGCAAAAGGTGTAAACTGAACTACAGTGCGGATATGGTGAAAGATTACAGTAAATAAACAGTGTACAGTAAATATACTATATCATAGCAAATAAACTATGCATCCCCCCTTCAGAAATTGCTGAGAAACCAGTGTTTTCCTCAGAAATAAGCACAGACTGCACAGATGAAATCACACCATTGATGTATCTTATCAATGGGTAGTAAACCATGATGGGTTTCCTTGAATAGCCATGAAATGATAAATCTGATGTGGTAAAACAGGTTTGTGCTACACTGTACACATAAAGTCAGAAAAGCATCATCAATAAAATATTTCTGGTTAAAATATATCTTCAGTATAGAAATGGATCAAATAAATCAAAAGAGCAAATATAATGTCATGATCCTTTAAAAAATTATTTTCTACACCACCTTCAGCATCACACAATGATTCTATAATGCAAAAGGAGGGTATATTTTAGTAAGAAAAGAAATAATTCTACGGGAGGGATAGGAAAACAATGTGGTAAGAATTCCTCCTCTGCTTAAAAGTTTTGAACTGTCAGTTTTTACAGCAACTACAAACCTCCCACTAAAATTATCATTTATGGTGTGCCCTTCTCAACTTTTTTTTAATTGTAGTAAGTAGAACCTTTAATAGTTTTTTAAAATGACAAATGATTTGCTGCCCTATTGCCCCCTTTAGTCATTTATGCCCATGGAAGGACATTTCCAAGACAAACATTCATTTAGCAGCAAGAATCCACATTAGGGGGGAGTACTTTGCCAACACCCACTGGAGAGAGCAAAAGCCACAGCAGCACAGGGCAAAATTGGCAGGCAGGTTGTTACTTTGTGCCAGTATCTCCCCCTTGAAATATTTAGAAAAAAGGGCTGCTGTGCCTGCTCTCCCTCAATGCCACAGCGACTCTAAGGTTGAATCCTGCATGATCCTTGACTGTTTAAAGATTGTAAGAACTAAGCAAAGGGCAACTGGGATTTTGAGAGCCCCACGAGATTGTCTCCTGGCTCACAGAATCAGGGCAAGCCCAGGCCCTGCCCATTGCAGTCCCTCTGCACAGCCAGAACACCTGCACATTCTGCAGCTGCCAGAGGAAAATGCTTCCAGCTGGTGTTGGACTTGCAGGATGAGGTGTGGGGAAGCAGCGTGGAACAGGCACAGGTGCCAGAGCACAGCAGGGAGACTGAGGCAGGAGACAGGGAAGGGGAATTTATGGAGATGGCAGCCTGGGGCAAGTTTGACAAGGTCTGGAACCTTCTACTTTAAACTCCTCTGTACAGCCTCCAATGACAGTGAGTCACAAGATCCTCAGGCAACCTATTTAACTGTCCCAGGTTAGCAATGTTTTCTAATGCCTACCCTAAATCTTGCTTGCTGCAACTTTAATCTGTTCTCTCTGCCCTAACAGTTATGTTAAAAGTTAAAAAAGAGTCTCCCCTTTCATCTCTGTAACATTTTACATATTAAGACAACAACTCCATTTGCTCTTCATTTTTTTTTACAACTAAGTAGATTCTTTGCCTCTTTCCTGACAGGCCACATTACTCAGTCTGCTGATAAGTCTCGTCTCCCCGCTGTAGGTTCATGCTGGTCTCCCGCCCAGTGCCACACACAGCCTGGAGAGCATTCCGAGCCCCATCCAGGTCACATTCCATGGGCTCCAGGGCAGTGTTTGCTTCGTTTGGTGAAGCACAGCACTGCCAACTCACCTCCAGGTTTTGGCCATGTATAAAGCCCCGGTGAGAGACAAGAACATCAACAAACCAATCAAACAAAACCTCCACAAAACGAACCTAAAAAAACCCCGAGCTACCATAATAAGGCCCACAAGTCCTGCAGCTGTAACCAGACTGACAGCTGGCAACACTTTGGGAACTGCAGTCACTTTGGAAGGGACCTCTGGAGATCATCCAGCCCAACCCCCTCTGCCAGGACAGGGTCCCCTAGAGCAGGTGACACAGAAACCTGTCCAGGTGGGTTTGGAATGTCTCCAGAGAGGGAGACTGCGCGACCTGCCTGGGCAGCCTGTTCCAGTGCTCTGCCACCCTCAAGGTAAAGAAGTTCTTCGTTACGTTGAGGTGGAAATTCTTGCGTTTTACTTTATGGCTATTACTTCTTGAATACAGCTGGCTGAGCACGCCCCGGTTCTGCCGGCTGGATTTCCCCCTGGCCACCACAGTCAGCCTGTCATCCGCCGATACTCCCAGGTCCTCTCTAACATGGACAGCTACGAAGTTCCCGGGTGACTGCCCCGTTTCCGCGGCAGCCGCAGCCCCCGCGCCGGCCCCAGTACCTGCTCCGCGTCCCCCGCGACGGCCGCCATGGCACGAGGACCTCGCTCGGGGGCTTCTTGCGGATCCGCGGGGGCGCCTGCGGAGCGCCGGGCCTTCCCTGTGCGCGGGCACCGGCCCGGCCTGGCCCGGGCGGGACGGAGAGCGCGGTGCCCGCTGCGGCCGAGGGGCGGCAGCGCCCGGGGAGATGTGGAACAGCCCGGGGGCGGGCGGGCAGGGCGCGGGTGTCCCTGCGGGTGGCTTTGCCCTGCCCGGGCGATAGAGGCGCTCAGAGCGAGCCTGGTTATTTGTGCTCAGGCACAGAGTAGGGCAGCCCCGACTCGGCAGCGGCAAGATGGCGGCGTCCCTGCGGCTGAGCGGGGAGCGGGTGCGGCGGCTGCTTC
Source organism: Pithys albifrons albifrons (assembly GCF_047495875.1). NCBI lineage: Eukaryota > Metazoa > Chordata > Aves > Passeriformes > Thamnophilidae > Pithys > Pithys albifrons. Next base: position 45,915,813 of record NC_092463.1, on the reverse strand, counting down.
GGGCCGGGCGGGCGGCGCTGGGCGCGGGGCTCGCCCTCCCCGCACGGCCGGCGTGGAGGCACCTGCATGGCACCCGGGACCTGCGGGGTGAGTGCGGGCTGCTGCCGTGACTGCCCTGCTGCAGGTGTGCGGGCGCGGACGCGGACGCGGAGCGGGTGAGGGCGGTGTCGGGCTGGGCTGACCTTGGCTGGGTGTCAGGCACCGTCCGGAGCCGCGCTGTCCCTGCCCGCCGCAGCCGGGCACGGCAGAGACGAGATAACAGGGCTTGTGTGTTGAGATAAGGGCAGCGAGAGGTCACTCGCCCGTTTCTGTCGTGGGCAGGAAAGACTCGAGTTGGGCACATCAACTGAATGTATTACCGTTCGAAATCAGGGCAGGATAATGAAAAGTAAAATCTTAAAAGCAGCTTCCCCCCAGCACTCCCTCCCACCGGCAGCTGCACAAGGGGCCGGGAATGGCGGCACGGCCAGGCCATCGCAGGGGGCTCTGCCGCTGCCCCGGGAGAGGAGCTGGAGCCCGGCCCCTGCTCCAGCCCGGCGTCCCTCCCGCGGGACACGATTCTCCACGGACTTCGCCAACGTGAGTCCTTCCCACGGGCTGCAGTTCCTCCTGAGCTGGGCCGGGGCGGGCGCGGCGGGTGCCGGTGCTGCCCCGGGGTGTGGGTGGCCAGGCCGGGCAGGGCCGGGCACGGTGAGAGGCCGTGACCGACCCGGAGTTAGTGCAGGGGTGGCTTCGTTTGGGCTCCGCAGGTGCTGGGAGTACATCGGGGTGCACGTGGGCTGATAGGAGAAAATTGGGAGAGAGGTGAAAATTACTAAAGGTCTAGAAAACAGTGTCACTGAGAAAACAGCTGGAGGGGCTGGATCTAGCGAGCAAAATGAGTTGATGGGAGATCAGGCCTTCAAATACGAAAATATTCTGTTGTGAAGAAGGTAGAAAGTTCTTACCATGAAAAGCAGGGGAGTGTTTTCTTGGTGTAAGTATAGCTAAGCACTGAAAAGGACAGTGTTTTATTTGTTTTTTGTTTGGTCCATGTTTGGAGATTCCACCACACTTCTGTTGTCTTACTCTCCAGGTAATGTTTCAACTAAATGGAGAAGGGTATATTTTATGTAATTATTTTTACCTTTATAAATTTTTTTTAATGGAGAAATACACAGGAGTTAAGATCTGAGGTTATGATAACAAGCTTTCAAGATGCATTTTTTTGAAGTTTGTTACAGAATTATCAGGCAGATCATCTATTTATGTTCCGTATCTTTGTCTGTAAGAGATTTGGGAGGATTTTTGGATGCTGAAATGAAATGGGATCTTTCCCTACTGGATCTGTAAGTTACAAGTCGTAAAACATTTAAACAATAATCAGGTGCATTGTTAGGAGGTCGTGGTGTGATACTGAGCATGAAATACCTGAACTCTTTGGATTTTAATGCACTTAAAAGAAGTGAGCTTGTGTAATAAAACTCCGTAGTAGTTCAGAGACTTTTTAATCATTAGAATTTAGATCTCAATATTCCCTTCCTTCCAGCATTGTTCGCCTTTGTGCTTTGCAGTATGAAAATCTTTTCCTTTGCAAACCTGCTCTGTGTGATACAGGGAAGTCTATCCCTTTCTTGAAACAAGTGTTACTTGTTTTCAAATTTTATTAGAAAAAATTTGTTTCTTCATATAATATGTTTGTCTTTTTGCTCAGTGCAGAATTATCTACCTCTAAGTTAGTCTTATTATTTAACTCAAGACCTCTTGTCTACAGTCCTTCCAGACAATCTGTTTTAGTAGTTTATATATACTTTGTAGTGACGGTATTTAATATATAGTAGAATTAAATTTCTAAATTTGGATATGGAAATGAATGAAACCTTGTTTACTTCCTTACAGTAAGCTTTTGTGTATTAAGGATGTACTGAACTCATTCAGTCTTCCCTGACTGAACCCTTCTAGTATTCCTTACAGCTTTTCAAGGTGGAGCATATCTTGGTGACACTTTCTTAAATGTTTATTGTGGCCTCTAAAATGAAAACAAAGAGAGAAGTCATATTTTTACTGGTAAAATACAGCTCTTTGAACGTAAAATTCACTCTTTGCCTGTAGTTTGAGAATTTAAAGTTAAGTTAATTTTATTTTAATATTAGTCTAATTTTTCCACTTTTCTGTTTCTGAAAATACCATTATTTGAAGTGTCGGCTCATGTGGATCTAGTTGTGTTACTTTAGTTTTTTGTTTCTCTCTATGTTTCTGTCCTTGTCTGTAGTGGTGGTAGACAAGAAGTTGTTTTGCGTAATTAAAACAATTAATCCCTTGTTTGTTGGTCACAGGAAAAGAAGAAAAATAGAAAAAATAAAATTACCTCTTTATGCTAAAGATCTGTCAATTTTTCTTTGTTTTTAGTGTTTCTTAATCTTAGAATTGGCATCAAGTTGGAGTAAATCTTTCAGTTCTCTACTGACTGCAGATCATGGCTTAAGAAGTTACAAAATATCTCTCTGTGAGCCACATTATAAAGCTTTTATCTTCAATTCACTGCAGGGTTTTTGGTTTGAAAATGCTGTAGCTGGTTCCATATTAAAAGGGAACAAAAGGAGGTAATGTGTTGTGCTGAATAAGTTTAAATACAAAATTCACTATCCTTGAGATTCTTAGATTGTAATATATAGTAAATGATAGAGGTCTACTGGTCTGTTCTTCTCTTAAAGCCCTGCTCTTCACTGTGTTTGATATACAAACTAAACATGCATTGAATCCCTTCAGGGAGAAAGTGGAAAGCTGAGGAAGGATGAAGGAAAGAATTTTTTGAGTTACCATTGTGAGTATTTGTCTGAATTCCCATTTAGGAGAGGCTTTGCAGTTTTTATCTAGTGTCAAGTAGGTCTGTTCTCTGTGACTGGTTTTATTTTAGTGTGACTGTTGGTAATTGGCAGTGAAGTGCCTGGGAAGGCTGTTAGCACTGCCTTGGCTGTTAAAGGTGTAGTCAGAGACCTTCTAGGTCAGCTTGAGTTCTGCTTCTCTGTTACAGCTACCAGTCCTGCAGTAGGACACAAGAGTAGAGAAAGTGGCAGCTTTTCATTTTCAGACTTGACATGTGCCTTGATTTTTTTTTTAATTCTTCCTTGTGCTTTGTATCCTGTTTAATTTATTTTTTTTTTAATTTGACCATTTCATGCCTACTTGCTGCTGGATCTCCCCTCCTGACTTGATCAAAGGACGAGAATGGATTGTATGTTTTGTGTTAGTTGCTTGTAACATTGAAGGGAAAATGTTACAGTTGCACAAATTTATTACTCCGTTTTGTATTTATGCCAAAGTATGGAGTCTATTCTGGGAAAAGAATCAAGTGGCTCTTCATGGTAGTGCAACATTTAAACCACCATGTTTAAAAACTGATTTTTTCCATATTAAAAATGTGTATTATTTTCACTTTCTTTCAGGGAATTTGTCCACTAGTTCTCAATAGTTGTAGACATTTGTGGGATGTGACTTTAAAATAATGTTTTGATTGTCAAAGACTCATCAAGTTAGACCAATGAAACTGAGAACACTTCTCTGCATCCTCCAATATATTCTTTTCTAGTTGCTGTTATCAGTAAATATTATTTTTGGGTAAATATGTATAATGTAAAGACAACTATTAACTCATACTATAATCTATCAATCATTCTTCAAATAGTGCAAAATTATATTTGGAAAATGAACGTGGATAAGCATTCACATACTTAATGTTGGTCCATTTTTCTGTGTATTAGTCCTGGATGAGAGATTGCAAGAATAAAATTTAAAATCCCTGGAGGAATTCAGATGGGACTTGCCAGTATTACAAGGAACATTGTCTGGATAAATTTCTAAACGTTACAGTAATGAATAATATTAAACTGAAAATCTTTTAAGTACCATGGAAAGACTTAGGCAAAAAATATGTGTATTTGCTCATGCAGTCTTCTGAGAAGGTGAACTGTGCAACTGGGCTCTTTTCCACGAAGTACAAGTGTTCTGGGGAGCCTGATCCTGATTGTGTTGCTATCTGGGGGCTCTAGGGAGTAAATAACTCCCTTTCTGCTCTTGATACATTTTAAAGTGTCAGAATCATTGATGGTTGTTTGTCAGTAGAGGTTTACTATAATGTTTCCATTTCACATTTTTAAAAAAAACATCTCAAAGAACTGTTTGGGTTGGAAGGTACCTTTAGAGGTCATCTAGTCCAACTCCCTGCAGTGAGCAGGGACATCTTCAACTTGATCAGGTTGCTCAGATCCCCATCCAGATCGACCTTGAATATTTCCAGTCATGGGGCATTTACCACCTCTCCGAGCAACCTGTTCCTGTGTTTCACCACCCTCATTTTAAGAATCTTCTTCATTACATCTGGTCTAAATATACTCTATATATACTCTTGTTCAGTTTGAAACCATTACCCCTTGTCCTGTTTCTATAGGCCCTATTAAAAAGTGTGTCCCCATCTTTCTTAGAAGCTCCCTTAAGTGTTGAAAGACTGCAGTAAGGTATCCCTGGAACCTTCTCTTCTCCAGATTGAACAACCCCAACTCTCTTGGCGTTTCTTCATAGAAGTGGAGTTCCGTCCCTCATCATTTTTGTGGCCTTCCTCTGGACTCCCTCCAACACATCCATGTCTTTCATGTGCTGAGAATTCCAGAGCTGGATGCAGTGCACCAGATGGGATCTCACCAGAGCAGAAGGGCAGAATCACTTCTCTTGGCCTGCTGACCACACCGCTTTAATGCAGCCCAGGATACCGTTTTCCTTCTGGTCTGTGAGCCAGAAGGCTCACACATGACCAGCTTTTCATCCACCAGTACCTCTAAGAGGTATTTGTTACTGATGTCCCTGTGGGGTGTTGAGACTTTGACCTCTACCCTCTCGATGTGACCAACCAATTCCTCATCCACGGAACGTTCCACCCATCAAATCCTTATTTCACCAGTTTAGAAATACAGTGTTGTGGGGGATCATGTCAAAGGCGTTACAGAAGTCTGGAGAGATGACATCCACAGTCCTTCCGTTGTCCATGATGTAGTCACTCCATCACAGAAAGCTGCTGGGTTGGTCAGGCAGGACTTGCCCTTGGTGAAGCCGTGTTGGCTATCCTGAATCACCTCCCTGTCCTCCATGTACCTTAGCACAGTTTCTGGAAGAAAAAGGGCAGGAAAGGACTAGCAGAATTTTGAATTAGAAAGCAGATAACGAGTAAAAAATGTTAAAAAGAATTCTTTTCTATGTTTTTCTTTAGCCATTCCTGCTCACTCTATGCAGTATAGCAACTGGGAGCAATGTGGTGGTGTCTCCTGTTGAATGATAATAAACCTTAGTGCTGGATATTAGAGAAAAGGGAATATGAAGGAGAATTGAACCTTGCCATTGTATACAATGTACTTTCTTTGTGTCTGTTTCTACTCTCTAACAGAATACAGATTCAGACATAATAGTTCAAAAAAGAGCCTCAAAAATCAGCCTGGTACTGGAAAACTGCTTTTACAAAATTAAGTCTAAAAAGATATTTATCAGAAGAATCCCACGAACATGGCACGCAGGTTGCTGTTATGTGGTCCCACTTCTGCACGAGTGTTGAGAGAGCCAGTTCAATCAATTGAAGTGACCTGCCAACTGGCTGTGTATGGTGCAGGGTGTTGCAGGACCAGAGAGCTTGTGTTGTTGTGTTCCTTAAACACATCAGGCTCTTCAGAACTTTTTATTTGGCTTGTCAAAGGAAAGAAGAGTCTAAGAATTTACCTGTTCTCTCTGTAGACACTCACCCCTGAGAAGCAACACTGTCATGAGAGAATTTTCCAGCTCTTTTAACAGATGTGTAAGATGAAAGCACTGAAACTTGAAATTAGGCAATTTCTGCTAAGTAGATACAGTTTTCTAGTAAAAAGTATAAATAAACATTGGACAATATCATTGAAGGAGACAGATCATCAGTGCCTGGAGTACTAGCATCATGAAAGCTTTACTAATTAAAAGAAATGCTTTAAGCTGGAAGAAATTCCATGAGCTGGGTCAAGGAGGACAAGGGCAGGAGAAAGGAGGGTGAAGTGCTTCTGGTGGATTTCACTAAAATCAGCAAAACTTCAGGTCTAGGAATTCAGAATTACGGAATTTCCATTTTTTTTGTAATGTGCCTTATTTTTCTGTGTGCTCTTTGGAGGGCATGCTTGTATGTAAGCTTTAGAAAAAGAGCATAATAGTGAATCTTTTGTTCTATCTTTAAGATTTGTGTACTTTCATTTGTGTTAAGCTGTTAATTGAGAAAATGCTTACATTGAAAAAGTATTTAGATGACAATGTGCTTGTTTTGCAGGTACGCCTGGTATTAAAGTTCTTATGCCTGCACTCTCTCCTACAATGGAAGAAGGAAACATTGTGAAATGGTTAAAAAAGGAAGGTAAGACAGCATTTTCTGTGGCCATATCTTTCATAATTTTTAGCTATGTAAGTCTCTTCTATAAGAATAAGATTGTTTTTTCTTGTTTTTTCCTTTAGTTGCCTTCCAAAAGGTTTTATTGATGATATTTTTTAAGAGTTTCCATTAGGATGTTCCACACTGGGTGTGTTGTTTTTAATTGCCAGGGTTGTCAGGCTGGTCCATAACTTTGAAATCCTGAGTGCTGTTGACTGAGGAGGGTCTCTGTTTCATTATTCTGCTGTGACATGTATAGTTGCTTATTGGGCTTCCTGTTTTAATATCTTCATTATAGTCTGTAGTCAAGGCTGATTCACAACCCTGATTCCAAATTGGGCAATTTTTCCCTAAAAGAACTCAAACAAAAACCCAAACTACTCCTCAAAAAAAGAGCCCTAACAGCCTTAGTTATTTTAGTTTCTCTGTGCTCTGACAACAGTGTGCTTCTGTTAAAATAGGTTGGAGTAACTGGATAAAAGGTCTGTCAGTTTTGTCTTCACATAAGTTGAATGTAAATGAAAAATGATCTGTATAAGAATCAGCGGTTTCTGTTCTGTCAAAAGACCTTTTCCCTGTCTCCTTCTACTGTTTCCCCTCTTCAATTTAGTATTAAAACTGAGTTTTGACAGTAGCTTTGGATTCTAGGTAGCAGTTGTCCATTTTTATAGGATGCATCACAGAGTTCTACATGACTGTAGGAGTGTATCTTGTTCACAGTCATTTTTGGTTTGCTAAAGAGATGAATACATCTGGAGAAAAGAAAATTTTTTACAGCTTATTATCTTTAACAGACACAATTTTAATAGCTAAATGTGTTTTTACTATTCTGCCTAAGCAAGCCATTTCCTTTGGCTTGTTGTTTCAAGTGTTGCTGCAGCTTCCATCACTGTATTACCAGAACACTTTTGCTTTTACACATTTTGAATACATTTTGAGAGGTGACTGGAAGGCAGCTGTTGCTCCTGTAGGGGATGTGGCCTTTTGTGCATGAAACTTCTAGTAAGAATTTCTGCAGAATTTACCAGGAACAATATGTCAGTTTATGCCTATTAAAAGAAATTGTATCGATGTTCTGAAACTTGAGGCTTCAGTTAATCAAGTCTAAGATTATGCAGAGAGAAGGGAGCGATTCTTTTTCTATTTTTTTAGTTGTCAGTAATTTTAAGACATTAAAAATCAGCAGTGGCCTGTTTGACAATAATTATAGAGTTCAAAATTGCAAAGAAAGCGAAGAGAGCATGGTAGGAGTTGAAGTAGATTCCTCTTTGCTCCACAACATGAATGAAATAAGCTTTCCTCATAAAAGGGTGTTAGGATAAAAAGCCATACACTGGTTTTCCTCAGTCTTTCCACTACATTTCTACCTTAACACAAAAGGGAAAAAAGCTCCGCACCTATTTTAGTTAAATTAAAATCAAATCTTAATTGACAGTTGGACTTTGAGAGAAACCTGTTTTAGTATTTTTATTACTCTACTTTCTATTTAGAAAAAAACCCCAAAATAAAATACAGCATGTTGCTTTATTTGGCCACATCTGTGACCATAAATAGTTCCTATCAATATCTTTTTTTCTTCTAATAGTCTGGAAAATAAACATGGTGACAACATTAAAAAAAAAGTCAAGGTAAATTTGAAGAGCGAAGTAATTTAATGCTTATACTCCTGTGTAAGGGATGCTCTTAACTACTTGCTGAATATAAATGTTTGATAGTTAGTATCCAAGAAAATAAATACTTTCTAAACAATTGATAGAAGAAAGCTGCTTCCATATGAAGCATATTTCCCACTGTATAACCAGAAGAGGTCAGTATAATACTATTTTGATAATTTTTCTTGTTCTTTTTATAAATATCAAATGTTTTCATTTTACACTTTCACAGCATGGACAAAGGATGTCAATACTGCAGAGGGAAAGGCATGGCTTTTAATTGACAGCTTTACTTTTCCTTCTCATTGTTAATGCAGTTTCATATTGATTCCTATGGGTAATAAAGTCATTCTCACAGAAATAAAAACTATGTTTTTAAAAACTTGTATTTATTATGTATGAATGTAATGTTGATGAAAGATGATAGACTGACAACCCAAGAGACCAAAATCTTCTTGTTATTGTGGGCAGGAAACAGAATATAGAAAGTGATAGCAGCTTCCATGTGCAGTGTAACTCTGCCACCTTTTGAGACAGCAACTCCAGGGACTTCAGTCTCTACATTCAGTCAACTCTGATTTGATTTGCAAAGAGTTCATTAAGGAATGCAGTTTGTATCTTGTGATTTGGATACTTCTCTGTCAGTAGCCGAACAGAGCACATGAGTTATTGAATGCAATGGGGTGGGATCTCCTAGACAGGAGCTGCTTCAGTGAGATCCTAACCCTTCAGCCCAGCTCTAAGAAAGTACTTGTTAAAAAAGAGTTAAAAAAAGGCAAACCCCACCCAAGATATTTCAAGGGCATTAGATTTAATCTCAGAGAGCTGCCATTCAAGCAGCTTCTGTTGCAAATACTGTGCTCTCAGTTTCAAGTGTAATAGCAAAGATGTGCTTTGTAAAAGTGTTCTTTCCAGCCCTTGGTATTGGTAAAGCTGATTTGTAATTGACACCGAAGTGGGCATTGATTAGGAGCTATTGCAAATTTTGCAATCTCTGCTGAAAATAACTGTCTCTTTCTATTGCACTTGGGTACTGATACAAGATTTGAATGCTGCTATGAAGTCTTCTTAAAAGTACATATAATCAGTTGCCTTCCAAATTTGTGACCCCTTTATGGCTGCAGCAGTGACGTGAAAACAAAAGAAATAGTGGAAAAGTAGTTTCTGGTTCTCTGAAGACTTTTCCTTTTGCCTCACTGTGCAAGGGAAAACTTAGTTTTCTGTGAACCACCTCAGATACCCAAGTTAAGAGATGTCATGTGTGACAAACCCATGGATTAAGGTATTTGCTTTGACTGTCTATGCTGCTGGAGGTAGTGCTGCGGGTTTCTTAGCACAGAGATTTCTTTTTAATGGTGCAGAACATTTACAGTCTGATTGCAGATTAAGATACAGAGTTAAGCTCCTTTCTGCTTGCCAATCTCAGCTCTGTAGATTACAGAATTTATCCGACAATTTGATTCCTTAACAGCTAAGAAGTACTTGCCTAATGAGCTGATATATGGGCTACGTGAATTAATGATCCACTGAAATTAAAACACTAGTGTAGAGCCTGGAATTCTCACTTCCTCTTATAAACTATTTATGCTCCAGTTACTGCAAAGTGGAGTGTGGCTGTTACATTATTACATTAAAAAGATCAGGTGCCACCTTGTCTATTTTTCTGTCAATTTCTGTAATCGGACCGTTTATGACTTAAAAAAATATGTGACTGAGCGTTGAATGTTTCCATTGTTTCCTACTGCAGAAATCACAAGGATCATACAAAACCTAATTTTCCCCTTCTAATTCATGTAGTCCTGAAACAGGAAATAATTATTATTTGTTCTTTGAAACATTTGGCTCTCACCTAAATACAGGTGGTAACCTGCACTTGATTTATTCTGATGCTTAAGTACAATAGAGTGACATCAGGAATTAAAGTAAGTGCTTGGATCAGTAACATGGTTGCAGCAGTTGTGGTAATGAGGAAATATTAGAATTTTACTTCATATAAAATTCTAGGCATGTTTTAGTCATGTATGTATTGTCTCTATGAGGGAAGAGTTGTATTTTGTTGGAGGCCAAAAGGTTCAACTACCTCAAAGTTTTTAATGTAATTTCCATTTTAGTGTTGACCATCTAGTCAGTATCAATTTATTGAAATAATCCAGACTCATAATACCTTTATCATCTGCTAGCAGATACAGATATTCTTCAAAAGCAGAAGAAGAGTATGCATCAGAATTAATAATGGATTTATGTAATGTAGCAAAAGCAATTTCTAGCACTTGTGCATATTTTTATTTCACAAAGTAAGTTCCTAAAAGACCCTTTTTTACTATATAGGAGCTTAAACAAGCTTGCAGATATGCTTTCCCAAAGATTAAAATTCCTGAGGCTTTTATTTGACTGTCTTTAATAGTGTAGATACCAATTACAGAACTGTGGTGCTTAAAAGATGTTGCTGCCTGTGACCATTGTCTTACACAATTTTAAATAGCTTGCTCTGAGTGGTGGCTGGCAATGAGTATGGAAGGGTTATATTTTCTTCATGGCAATGTTACTGAGTATGCGGTTCTGTAAATAAATTTCACTGTGTGTGTGCTTTCTCTTGGAAAACCTACTGTAAACATCAGTATTTGGAACATTTCACAGCATTTTGTGTTTCTTGAATCTTGGCAGTTTTATTTGGAAAGAAGAGATACAATATAATAAATAAGGGTGGGGGAACAACTAACTTTAAAATATATTAGAGACTAGTGACTATTTTATGTGGCTAGATCACTATCTTTCATGGTTAAATAGATCTGAAAGGAAGTTCAGGATAAATATTCTTAAGTTCTGTTGTATTTTGCAGGTGACACAGTGAATGTTGGAGATGCCTTGTGTGAAATTGAAACTGACAAAGCAGTGGTTACCATGGAATCGAGTGATGAGGGCATCTTGGCTAAAATACTGGTAGGGATTCTGCATTTCTGATTAGGATGACCTAACTTCTCTTCAGACTATTGATTAGCATATTACCTCAAAAACTAGTTTACCTAGCTCAGTTTTTGCTCAGCTTGGAAAATAATGCACTTACTTACATTCCTAGGGAGAACTAATTGCTCTGTATGTTTCACACATGTGCCAAACCACTGGTACATGGGACATGATTCTGTATGTATATGTAATGGATTTTCAGTTACCCTGACTGAATTATGTTGTTTTGTATGTTTTTCACAATCAGTTAGTTGGAATATGGAATTATGGATGAGACTTTATTCAGGATGTGTGGACACTGTGCTGGGTTATCTTGCACTAGTCATTGAGGAGATTATACAAGACCTGACCGAGAGGTCAATTCCCGGAGTTCATAATTTTTCTATATTACATTAGTTAAGGTTAATAAAAAGAACAAGAACTGGGATGCTTAATATAAAGAATGAGAACTGAGATGAGTGTGAAGTTCTCTGAAAATAATTTGGGAGTATTTGTGTTTATGTGCATATATAACAGAGGTAATGCTAAGTTTGTTTGGGTTGCTTTTTTATCTTTGACTTTAAATCCTGTTCTGTACCAAGCTGGAAGTGGTAAAAACTGGACAAGAGAGATCAGGATGAAGGACTTGGTTCTAACCCTGCATTGCTTAAGGTCTACTTGCAGGTCCTATGCTGTGGTTTACGTACAGTGGTCTAAAAAGACAAGTTAAATTCTGTCTCTTTTCCTTTCTCCTCCTTCTTCTCTTTCTAACATTTAAAAAAAATGTTTCTTATTTTAAAATAGCCTGGTGCTAATTCTCATCATAATTAAGAAGGGTGGGGCTGTAATACTGAGAAATTCTGTTGTGCTTCTAGGTAAAAATAAATATTACATTTTTTGAAAGGTCATATTTGATGCTTAAAAATCAAGGGAGACTTTTCTTGTGCATTAAATATGTAAAATGGGAATATTTTCAAGTTTCTTATCTCTAGGGAAAGGAGTTAAAGTTATTAATTGTGTATAAAGACAGGGTAAGTATTTCAATATTCACCACTTTTCTAAAATTTTCTCCAAACAGTACTCCAGTCTGTGGATTTTCTCTCATGTGTCCTGTGAGGACTTAAACTGCCCACTGGCAGGCAGCACTTCCAACAAGGACAATTATATCTTTTCTCCTTTTAGAATTGTGCAGATAATAATGGATGATCTTAAATAGTAAATTTACTTTTTGTTGCAAAACATGTTTTCCAAATAATCCTGGTGCTTATAAACTAGTCTGTGCCTCACTTGAAAAGAAAAGAGCACATGTAAATTGTAGCCTCTGTTTCTTACCCTCCAAGATTCCATCCTTGGTTTAATTGGGAGGACCAACATTTTGTGTCTTCATTTCTTATGCTTTTCTCTCTCAAATTCTTCACTTTGAAATTTTCCAACTGTTGCATTTCTATGCTGGTGATGTATTCCAACTGTTTCTTCTCTTGCTCCACAATAATTAAACAATTGCGTGAATTGGAAGAACTTGAAATCAAGTAAAAATTAGATACGTATTTATAGTAAATATTATGTAATTTGATCAGGGAGGTCTCATCTAGAGATTGTCTACACAAGAAGTGTGGATTGCGTAATTATATATAGTAGGCATACTGGTATTAATTGCAATTCAGTTGCTTAGGAAACAGTGCCATGAGTACGGGCTGGGTCCTGGAGCCAGGACAAAATTCTACCCTGAGCACAGTGAGACACATGTTTCTGCTGTTATTACAAAGCTTTTTGTTGGTATATTAAGTTGCCTGTCTCTGCTACAGTTGCATTTTCTTACAGCAGCAAGTATTTGCATAGTCGGCCTTTGCAGAAACAGATAAGGGAGGGTAGTTTTCTGTGGCAGCTTCTAGGAAGTGATGTTCTGTTTAGTATCTTCCTTTTTTGTATAAGCAAAGGCAACACGCTTTGCAAAACTCAAAGTATCAAAATGGGTGGGGGTCTAGGCAGGGAGGAGAGGTGATGAAAGATGGAGCTCAGCTGCAAGTGAAGTCTATCAGGATTTACATGAAATTGTCATTAGTGTTTAATTTCTACAGGGTAACTTACATTTAAGCTCTAGTAATATAAACAAGATTCATGTAAGTATTTTCCTTCTTTTAATTCCATTTCTAAATAGTATTTTTTCCTAGATTTTCAGTTTCTTTGTAGCATCTTGAAACTTCTGAGATTTTGTGTTCAACTGTGGAGCAACACACAAGTTTCAGAGAATCTATTCTGCTATCCCAGGATGAAGCATCACATCAGATGTATATTTTAATGTGATTTTAATCTCCACATAGTTATTTAAATAATTGCTTGGTAGTGCTTTATCTACTTCTATGTCTTTCTTCAGCTTTGAATGTTTCCAAAAAAATTTTTTTGTACTTGATAGCTGTGACAAAAAACTTGTGCAACCTATTCTGCATTTGCAGACATTGCTTTGTTAGATTATGTGAGAAAGAGGTGTGGGGATTGTCTCTGTCAAAAGCATTAATGAATTAATCCTAGAGAAATGTTAGCAAAAAAACTAGCAAATTCCAATATTGATTAAGTTTCTTTAATAGTAATTCATGATGACTACAAATAATATAGAATTTCAGAAGCTGTGTTTTTCTGTTTCCTGTCTTGTATTCCAAATGCATTCCAAATTCCTAAATTTCTTGGGGCGTGTGTCTGTTCTGGCATGCTTTCTGATAGATGTAAGCCAGACTTTGCAGCACCTACATGATACCAGTATCATGGAGTAGTGACATTCAGCCTTAGCTAAGATATTCATATCATCCAGTAACAATCCTATGCCAAGAGCTGAGTCTGAGAAGGAGTTGCCAGGAGGTAGAAAATATCTTTCAGATTAAGGGGAGAGAGACAACTCTATTGGAGGAACATGAACAGATTATTATGCAAAGCCAATCTTTAATGGATTTTTTAATCCTTGGGATCTAGAGATGGTGGGCCTAAGTATTAAAAGTACAAAACAGGAAGACTTTTATTCCAGTCTCCTACAAAGTACAGAAGAAACCAAACCTAATGTTTTGAAAATGGGAATACTACAAGAGCAATAAGATCAGAAATTTTCTAATTTTTTTTTTGTTCTGTTTTTTTTTTTTCCTAGCTTAGGTGTGATCCTTGGTAGTCTTTCTGCAGTATCCAGTGAATATTTCTACACTGTTGGGGTGTTCAGTAATTGTTTGCATAAAGTTTATAAATGTTTTGTGTCTCTGAGTTAGCATCTGGCTGAATTTTACTCAATTCACAAAGGGAATGAGAGAAAAATTTTGTGTCTTTCAATTCCAGCTGTAATTCTGAACCATCTTGAGTGAGTTCAGTATGGAAGACTGAGTCAAATTAGGATTTTGTCTGCCTTAAGTTTTGGGTTTTATTTTTAAAGATAGAAGGTTCACTAGGTTAAATTAATTCAACTTCTGTAACCCTTCTTGGTTTTTCTTGACTGTATCTAAGTATGTATGGTTTGAGAAAGAGCAGGCTAACAGTAAAATAGAAACTCATGCATATATATTCCTTTTCTGTCTGAATAGGTCTTTTAATGATCACTTATTATTCAGGATAAAACCCAGTAAAAGATTAAATAACTGAATGAAATATTAGGAGGGTAATTTCAGAACGGTGATTATTCTTTCAGGAGTGTTGCTTCTTAAATTAACACTGATTTCCACCCCCCACACCCCCAAAATACTTCAATGCAATTTTGAACACAACAGATGGTGATTGTCTAAGAACTGTATTTAATTGTTGAGTACAATTAGTGCCGGTAGCTGGGTGTGCAGTGCAGTGTGAGCTGCAGGTTGTGTCCTGCATGGAGGGAGATACTGGGAGTCCCAGGCCAGGGGCTGTGACCTGATGCTGACCCTTTGCACGACAAAGGGCACAGGGGCCTGTGTCACCAACTAGATGACCAGGCACTCGGGGACAACAGGAGCCCATGGCTCAGCAGGAAAGACCCCAGGCTATCAGGGCCACAGCCTGAGGATATAAAAGCCCAGGGATTTCTTTGTTTGGGGTCCCTCCCCAGAGGGATCAGCTCCAGCTGGTTTTGTGTTACTGCACCACAATTAAAATTGCTTTAAGAATACATTTGTCTGAGACTCTGCTATGGGAAACCGAGGGTTGAGCTGATAAGGAAACCTTTTCTGACTGTGTGAGTGTCGAGTGTGCAGGGAGTCAAGTGAGGCACTCATCAGGTCACTGGAGCTACTGGATGAAAAGGGATTTCAGTCCCAGCAGTAAAAGTCTGGGCTAGGCCAAGTGTGACTGCCAGAGTGGTTCCTGGATAGTCAGAGAGAAGTTTCCTTAACATTAATATCCATGACCATTTTTGCATTTAAATGAGAATTGGTATGAACTGGAACTGCTTTGTATAAAAATTCCACTGCAAAGTGAGCCAGCGTAAGTTCTGCCCACCTTTCTGCCCAGTGGAGGAAATAAACATTTACTTCAGTATATGTGTGTTAGTGACTATGTTGCAGTGGCAACAGCTCCAAGGAAACTATTTCTCTGTGCATTTAATCTGCTCCAATTTTTTTCTCCCTGTCATGGTCACCTGTGCTTTGTTGGTTTGTCAGCGAAGTCAGCATCTTTTTGACTCTTCTTGGTGACGTGTACATGCAGTAATAGAATCATAAAATTGTAGATTGGTTTGGGTTAGATGGGACATTAAAGATCACTTTGTTCCAGCTGCCCTACCATGGGCAGGGATGCTGTTCACTAGATCAGGTTGCTCAGGGCCCCATCCAACCTGGCCTTGAACACTTGCAGGAGCAGGCCAGCCCAAACTTCTCTGGGCAACATGTTTTTTTTACTGATGTAAAGTGCTTCATCAACCTCACAGTAAAGAATTTCTTCCTAACATCTAGTCTAAACCTGTCCTCTTTCAGTTTAAATCCATTGCCCCTTGTCCTGTCACTAACTGCATGTACAAAAAGTCTCTCCCTCCTTTTTATAAGTCTCCTTAAGGTACAGGAAGGCCACTATAATGTCTCTCCAAGGTCGCCTGTTCTCCACACTGAACAACCCCAGCTCTCTCAGCCCATCTTTGAAGGAGAGGTGCCCTAGTCCTCTGGTCATCTATGTGGCCCCTCCTCTGCACCTGCACTAATAGGTCCATGTCTTTCCTGTGTTGAGGACCCTAGACTCAGACACACCACTCCAGATGGGGTTTCACCAGTAGAGGGACAGAATCCCCTTCCTCAACTTGCTTCTCATGCTGCTTTTGATGCAGCCCAAGATGTGTTTGGCTTTCTGGGCTCTGACCACGCACTATTTGCTCATGTCCAGTCTCTTGTCAGTGCAAACTCACAAGTCCTTCTACTTCAGCTCTTTCTACATCTGACATTCTAGTGTTTGTTGAGATTTATGCAGAGGTTTTTCGTTATTGTGAATAATGAAAATGAAGCAGTGACTCACAAATTCAGGAGATGAAAAGTTAAACAAAATTTTTGTCTATTCTAGTTCTGAGCTGTGAAGGCTGTATGTTTAAAAACTTACTTTGATTTCTGAATGCTAACTTTGGGTGTTTGGGATTTGGGGCCATAAGTTAATATTCCTCACCTTATAATAGAAATTATAATTAATTTCAATCTTGAGTCATCTTACTAATAGTAGCAATAAAATGGGATATATTTTATCGATGAATTGTCACCAACATGCCTTAAGCTTGCACATCTACCATTTTTAGTCATATTAGAGTAGGCAGCACAATATCTAACTTAATGTTCTCATTGTTAAATTTAGGTAGAAGAAGGCAGCAAAAATGTACGCTTGGGCTCGCTAATTGGTCTACTGGTAGAGGAAGGACATGACTGGAAGCAAGTTGAAATACCCACTGATGGTAGCGATCCATCTCCGGCTCCACCGGCACCTGCGCACACCTCAGTTCCTGCAAGTTCTTCAGTTTCAGCCCCTCCTAAGATGGAACCTCAACCTGGAAAACTGCAGTGGGTTTCTGTGTTTGTTATGAAATGGAACTTTTCATTAGATTAGTAGATGTCAACGAAGGATAATCTTTTATCCTTTCTTACCTTAAGTAATGAGCTGTTACTTTAAGAGTGTTTCAGTATATGTGAGGCAATAAAGTTTGCATGCCTAGAATGTTTCTTTGCTTGTAAGCCAACAAAGTCAGTTCAAACAAGATAATTTTATTAGAATGAAATGTGCTTTTATTCAGACATGCAACTGCTTTACGAAGGATTTTAAGCTTACAATTTGGAAGAAGTTATGGCAATATACAATGGACATTAGTGCTTATGCATCAGATGTTCAGTGTACCTATAACTTACTTCCTATTTCTTTTTTTAGGAAATAAAAATCCCAAGCAAATGGCACACTTCAAAACTCTTCCAAGCTCTTGCATTTTTTACATTCTTCTCATTTTCATAACAGTGGAATAGGAAAAACTCAAAACAAGGGTTTTATGTGATCTTTGTTTGTTTTGTTTTAATCTGTTAGGGTGCTCTAAGCACTGCAAAACATCCTGGAGGGGGTGTCAGCCCCAGAGTATTAGTCAGGTAACAATAATCTATAAATCAGTTTCATCTCACAGGATGTATCTGGTTTGGAGATAATATTAGAGCCTGTTAAAAAAAAAGATAGGAAATTAATTTGGGTAGCATGTGTTATGTGAAGTTTGGGTTTGGTAGTTTGAGTCTTTGTATTTTCTTGTTTGTGGGATTTTTCTTCTTTTCCCCCAACCTCACTACTTTTTCAGTCTGGTTTGCTGTGCTTAATAAATGCTGTAAGCATTTTGACTTTTCTCATTCAAGTGGAAGACAACTAATTGAGGTCATTGCCCAAGCCTCACCCATAGTAGGAGGATGATCTACTGAAAGGTTCCTTGAAAGGATTATGTCTTGCATTTTAGTACCAAAGAATATCAGACAGTGATGTCTCACTGCAACTGTTAATTAGAGATTTATCTACATGTTCAGAACCAAGTGATCATTTATGACATGCCTTTTTTTGGCAAGGGCTTAATAGACAGTTCTTAAAATTCAATAAGGTGCAAATATAGTCTACTTTAGGAAATAATGAATGGGAAGTTTTGTGGACAGACTTGAAACCAAGTATTTATTCTTTTATGAATACATTACTGCTTTTGTATCTGAGAATTCTCAAGTATCATATCTACATGTTGGCTTTTTCCTCACTTCAGAAAGCAAGTCATGCTAAGGTGCATTGGGTTTTCTGCTCTGTAGTTAATCACGTCTCTGTTTTCAGTCAGAAAAGTAGTTTCTCTTGATGTACATTGAATGGAATAGATTGATCTTTTCTTTTAAATAGTTTATTTCCTCTCCTCATTTCTTTAGGGTTCGTTTAAGTCCTGCAGCTCGCAACATTCTGGAAACACATGGACTAGATCCAAGCAATCTGAGACCTACTGGGCCCCGAGGAATTTTCACTAAAGAGTATGTAAATATTTTGGTAAAGTTGCAACCCCGTATTCCCTGAGTTTTTCCTTTGAAAACAGAGTAATCACCACAAGAAAAATGTCAATGTATTTAAAAAGCCTAGTCTTTATTTCATTTTTTTCTTACAGTTTGGCTTGATTAAATTTGAAAAACCTAATGAAAAGATGAATATTAGGAAAATATTAAGAAATATTTTAAGAAGCCTTAATTAAAAAAAAACAATCAAAAAACCCACAACCCCCCCCAATGCTAATATTTTTTATATCTGATCTTAGCTGTGTGGTAATGCAATCACATTTCCTGCAGCTCAGCCTAATGATGACTATTGAGTCCTAAGAGCCACTCTGAGCTGCCATTGTGGATCTCAAGAATTTTGCTACTCTGAGATGAATACAGAGCCAAAACAAAATACCAGTGGCCTGTTTCCTGCAACTCTTTTTCTTTGAGGAGTCCAAATCTTTTGCTTTTTGCACTGAAGTTCAGTTAGGAAATCTGTCAGGGTTTCATATGTTCCCATTTTTATTAGACTGGGGAGAGCAATGAAGTGTAATGATAAGAAAGACCAGAATTCTGTCCTTATCCCATTTTTCCTTTTTTTCCTGTCTGTGATTAAAAGAATATTTGTTAACAAAACTGTGGTTTGTTATGATCAGACTTCTAGTAGTTTATGATACTTTTTGGGTGGTCTGATGTAACGATTGGCAGTCAAGCCTTTGAGTGGGAAAGCTGTATATAAAACCATGGTAGATCCAGTGCCTTTAGTCTTGAAATGATGCATTATCTTCACAGGAGCATGTATGTTATTGGAGGTGAGGATTTTGACAGAAGTAAATATTTTTGTTCCCAGTAAAATGATTCCTTTTGACAAATGCCATCATTCGCTTACACAGACCTTTCAGGCTGCTGTTGAGTTCCATTCAAAGACAACCAGGACAAAGTCAATGTAGCTTGGAATTGAACCCAGAAAAGCAGACAAGTTTTTCAAAACCTTTTTTTCTTATGATTGTTGCCTGAGTTGAGACAAAATAAGGAATTTAATAGATATAATATCCTATGTAACAGAAATCATCAGAGATAATTTTTTCTTAATTATGTAACTGTAATGGTAATTTATGTTGTGTAACAAGGCTATGGCAGGTGGAAACCCTCCAGGACTTTGATCTAGTGAATTAACATTTTACAGTTGTCATGGAGATGTAGCAAAGATTTTTTCTGTAGTTATGAGAATTATCTAGGAAAGTAATTTCTTTTTAAAACTGCTTTCTTTCATACAAAAGATTTGACTGTAATGTCATTTTAAGGTACAGAATGCCTGGGGTTTTTTAACTGGTTTTTTTTTGAAATGGGGTTAATCTTTCATATGCCTGTGGACTCTTGTGTTATATTCAGTTTGAAATGAAATGTGTGCAGATCTTTATAGAAAGCTGCTACAGCTATTCAGGGAAATAGTTCCTTTGCTATGCTCACCAGATTATGAGAAACAAAGAAAGATAGTGAGTTTCATAAGCAAGCAAGGTTCTTTCCCCTAACTTTGTCTTTAAATTCAATTCACTTTAAAACTTTTAGCAGCAATGGGAATTTTCAAATAGCTTTCTCTGTCATAATCTACTCCCTTAGTAGGCTAATACTTTATTTATTTATACACTTTTATTTATTTATATTTTTCATATGTGTCTGTGCAAAGTTGAATTACTGTTGTTTTCTTCCTACTTGTTGTTGGTTTTTTGTAGTGGGCTTTTTGTTTTATTTGTGTTGTGGGGTTTTTTAATTGAGTTGGAGGGCTTTTTTTTTCTTGCTTAGCAATACCCTCTGCTTTCTTCAAAAACATACTAGAAAACTGGTGTGTCAGTATAAAGTAACTCTCACATTCTGTCAAAGATTATACCATACTTTTACTTAACAGCTCAGACACTGTGTTTGGGAGAGCTGTGTTAAAATTGATTGTTCCAGGCCATTTCTGTCCTTTCCCATCCTATTTAGTGATCTAGGGATTTATAAATGCAACCATGAAAAGGAGGAGAGGCTAGTTACTGAGAACTGTGTTTTTCTGAGGCCATGTTCCTCCCATCACTGCCTTCCTACCAGCTCTCATTAAGTTAATCTGGTCTGGGATCTCTGAGCTGCTCAACCATTTTCAACTTGCAAATAAAGCACAGTGCACACATGTAGTGCTGTTTTTCTGGCCATCACAGTCATGAGTATGTGTTGGGTACAGATGGGTACAGTGTGCAGTTTCTCAGCTGCCATTGTGGAAGAGTGAGCTCCTTCTGTAATGCTGATAGTGAGTAAATTTGATACCTAAACGTTTGGTGTGTAGCATTCTCTGCTCACCATTTTCCTTATTCCAGGATATCCTCTATGAATTAACAGATGTTCAAATGAAAGGGATTAGGGACAGTTTAGTAACAGTAGCTGCCACCAGAGAAAGTTTGTGTCAATCCATGCATCTCGTGTGGCACCTTAGGTCCTCAGTAATTTTTAGGTCTCTGTGTAATTGCCCATATTGTGCAAAGTATACACTGAACACAAAATACTCAGTTTACTTTCACTGTTTTTTGGTATTTTGGCTAATGACTGTATAAAAGACTATACACTTCTGTAGAAGTGGTAAACTGAAGTGTAACAGAGTTGTGAGAATCTAAATGCTTCTAATAATAACGGTCTGATATGGCATGTTTTTGTTCTAAAAGTGTTTATCAAGCTGTGACAGCTTTTCTGGGGAGCAGACTGCTCGTTCATGTTTGTTCCCCCTTTCTCTTATCATTTCCTGTTGCTATCCTCTGATGATACTTTATAGAGTTGTAGGAAAGATGTGGCCAACCCTTCCTTTTCTAGTTCTAGTAAAATATCAGTTTACCTGGCTTGTACTAAAACCTGTGTAATTTTATTTGCTTTGCATCAAAGCCTTTGAGGAACCTTTGAGGAGGCAAACATAAGAGTTGCTACTTATGTTCAGGCTTGCAGTCTTGCAACTGTGACAATCATAACCCGTTTCTCTTAAGCAATTAAATAATGTGGAATTGGAGGGGGGAAACTATTCATGTGTATGAATAACAAATATATATGAATGTTGATTTTTGTATATTATGTACCTGATTGTATGACATACTCACCAATGAGTTTCAAAAAGTCTTAAGTGAGTCCTCTAATTTAAAGATAAATTTTGGCAATGCATTTTTCAGTTAACACACTGAAAGCCACCAAAACCAGATGGTCTCTTTTATGACTGCCATGTTAAAACCCTTAAGGAATTTTTAGTAGCTTCTTTTTAGCTACTTTGGTAGCTAAAAAAGTTGCATTGTGTCATGCAGGGTTTTTTTTTGTTTCAAATTGTAATGGTAAGAAATTATTTTCATTCTATGAAATCTAATTTTTTCCCTGATTATAGTAGTGGTGTTAAATACTAAACAGTTAATTTTAAAACAAATTTTGGCTAGCATGTTAATGTGGGAAAGCAAGTAACAACTCCTTATTATGTCAAATTATATCTTGATCTCAGTCACTTTTTTATTTTTCATACAATTTGCTGAAGTATGTGTTGAGCTAAAAATAAATTGAAGCAAATCAGCAATTGGTAAAAGGCATTATGTAGAGGTTTTCAGTTCTTGGTGCTGGAATGCTATTTTTCAAGAAGAAATAATTAATGATTTTCTCAGATTTTGTTTTACATTTAATTAATAAATTTAATAACAAACTCTTGGCGCTCACTCAAGAGTAGACTCTCAAACAGTAATCTACTGAAACTAGATAACTTTGTTTAGTATTTATGACTTGTGTTTCAAAACCATGGGAGGGTTTTAAGGAGTTTGATATTTTTAAATTTATTTTTAATTTCCTCTGCTAAAGTATGGAGTAAAACTTTATGTACATGCTGTGGTGATGTCTTAAGGAAATGGTAGAGATTTACACAGGGTACCTGATACAGGCTTTTCTCATCAGATCTGGGGCATAAAGAGAGAGGATCTGCAACTTAGTTCTCTTGCAGTGGTGGTGTAAATGCAGTCTTTTCCATTCGGCCTCATAGGTGCTAATCTTCAGCAGGCTGCTCTATAAATACTCCACCTGGGTAGGTGTCGTATCATGGCTTAAAGATGAGAGTTACTCATGTCTGCATGCAGTGTCCACAAGAGGGAAATTTTGTGGTGGTGGTAGCTATAAATTCCTGGGAGAATGTGAGTAGACAAGGTGCAACCACACCTGGGACTGTTAGGTGTTACCCTGGTTTTGGCTTTGTTTCTCTGGTGCTGTCTTTCACATGACTTATACCATGTGTACCTGACTGTGCCTATATATATCGGAAAGGGAGAGAGAAATGAGTGATAAATATATTACTCAACTTTCAATCAGTACTAAGTAATTATGTTAAATTCATATTATTACAAATATAACAGATGAAACAACTTTTACTTGAGACTTTATAGCCTAAGTGTACTGTCTTGTTTAGAATTGTTACTGCGATTCACGAATCACTTTGTATGCTCACAATTGTTGAGGATGATTGTTAGGCTTCTTTAACACAAATGTTTTCTGTTACTGCCTATTCAAGCCCTTTTATTTACAGAAGGTAATGAGACTTTCCTAAGAAAATAACACAGAATCAACACAAAATTATTATCAGTTAATAATAATCACCTTCTTAATATTTGGTTTGACAATAGCAATTTAAATGTACAGAAGTGGCTAATTAATTAGAATAAGTGATGGAATAGTAATACTTAGGGTCTTGTCAAATAGTTTTCTTTGTGGTCAGTATTTTACTGTATTTAATTGCCAGGGATGCTCTCAGACTTCTGCAAGAGAAGCAGAAGGGTAAACCCAGTGAACTGAAACCTATGGTTTCCCCAGCTCCTCTCCAGCCTGCTGCAGTGCCTTCTGCTTCACAAGCAACACCTGTGACTTCTGCTTATCCAAGGCCAGCAGTTCCACCAGTTTCCACACCAGGACAACCTGCTGCTCCGGTAAGACTCCTGTTAAGATTTAGGCATTCCTACAGCTGAATAGTGCAGTGGCTATTTAAGTAGCTCTATGAGATTTCTAGAACTGGAGAGGGTGGGAACTAAGGCCCCATCCAGATGGCCTTAGAAAGCCCAGTCATTTGCAGTTATTAGTGCATTTCAGGGATTCTAAAACAGTGTAATTCAAACTGTGAAATTTGAAATTATGGTCTGCATAGTACTTTGTGTAGCTTGAAAATTGAAACCATGGAAAAATTTACACTGCAGGCCTTGGAAATGGGAAAGTCAGAGAGGCAGCAGCTTTATATCAGTCCTGAAACAAGGTGGGAATTTGGAAATCAACAGTATTCTCTTTCTCTCAATCGGTACAGGATCAATATGTCAGTGTGTTTTTTCTAAACTTGGAGAAACTGTATTTTTACTGTACTTCATTCATTTGCTTTCCTGCAAGATGTAAATGCCCATTGATGAGTTGTCAAGAAGTGAGGAAGGAAAGTGCTTAGTGGTTGTTTGAAGAGTAATTTTGAAAACTCTAGCACCTAAATACAGTTCTGTGTTAAATTAAAGTGTTAGAAATACCAGATTTTTTTTTTTAAGAATAAATGACTTTGCTGAAATAGTTATTGAAATGGAAAAGCTTTTGTGAGAAAACATTCTGGCTCTAGAACTAAAATTGATATATCTTTGTAGGCTGGAGTTTGCAAAGTAGGTACAATTCATAATATTCAGAAAATGCTGGGGTTTCGTGGCTTTTTTTTGCACTGTACAAGGAAAGAAACAAAGAACACGAAGCTCAAACTTAGATATTTTTCCATTACAGAATAAAATGTGTCTGCGATTGTACTGGAACTTACAAGTTGCAGTTTGTTGTGTGTTGAGTACTATTCAGTATGTACTAAATATTCTATGAATCCTTACATGTTCAAGAGATAGGTGTTAAAGATTAGGTATACCAAATAATGTTTTGCAGAATCACTTATTTTCTTGCTTTTGGTAGTTACTGATATTTCAAGATATTTCTTTCAAGTTGTCTTCTATGAAGAAGTTGGCCATTGAAACATTAGTAAATATATCTGGAAAGAGAGAGAAGAATTACAAAAAAGGTGCAGTCAAGCCTGTCTTAAGGAACCACTCAGGGATCTGAAAGAGCAGTAGCTTACTGAGGATAATATTCTATTATAATTTAAATGGAACAAAGCATAATCTGAGCAATATACCGAATCTGGAGGATGGAATAGTACTTAGATACTCTGGCTGAAAATTAATGCCTCAGTATTTAGATGTTTGTTTGTTTGTTGTTTTGTTGTTGTTTTGAAAGAGGATTCATTCTGTACTGTTGTGCTGGTTTAAAGGTAAACTGGCAGGAGAAGTGAACCCAACACAATAGAGATTATCAGTCAGAGTTACAATTTAATAAAAATATTACAATAAATGCAATGATACAAAGAGAAATTGGTTTTAACCCACAAAACCCCAGACGTGTAACCCAGCACCCTGAGGCACAAACCAAATGGTGTTCATTAGCCCCTGTGCTGAGACCCACGTGGCTCCCTTGAGTCCAAAGTAAATGGAAGGGGAAAAACCTGTTGGTGCAGATGATGGTTGCAGTCTGGTCCAGAGTGGTGGTCACAGTCCTGTCAAGGTTTTGGTCCTCCTCTGGATCTTACAAGGGTTACCAGAAGTCCCCAAACCGCAAGATTATATACCCTCAGGTTCAGGTGGGAATGCCCAGTACCTTCCCCAGGGCAGGGAGTTCCACAATGGGTGATCTGACTCTGTGACTGATGGGGTATTTTTTGGAATCATGGATGGTCCATTAGCAGACATGACGCTCAGGCTGGGTGTGAAGGTGCTAGCGACTCCCCAGAGGGGAGTTATCACAGCTCTTATCTCACAGGCTTCTTTACCACCCAGCTTGCAGCCTGAGGGGTCAGGTGTGCCCTGAGCAGCTGCTGCAAATGGTCCATTGTTACCAGTTCATGAGAAATTATATAGAGGGTTTAGAACACACAGCTTTGGTCACCCCCACACAGTGATAAACTGGGTTGTGTTGATCCCAGTTAAGAGGAATAGAGTAGAACACTCAATGGTCTTTTTCATATAAATTTCAGTAATTGGAATATATCACTTTTGCATACTTACGGAATGTTTGGAGTGAACAGGAGTCACTGATGTTAACACAACACATAAGTGCTGGAGTACTATTTCAGCAGAGAGGAAGTATGTTAGCTCTCTTGATATTTAATATGCAGCATGTGATTTCTTTCAGGGCACATTCACAGAAATCCCAGCTAGCAACATCCGAAGAGTTATTGCTAAGAGATTAACAGAGTCTAAAACTACGATACCTCATGCATATGCTGCTGCTGACTGTAACATTGATGCTGTTTTGAAGTTAAGAAAAGAATTAGCCAAAGGTTAGTAGTTTAAATGATTTTCTGTAATACATGTTACTAATGCACAGTTTGCCTTGTTTACATGAACTTCTCCAGGAGGTGTAGGTTTTCGTGTAGGCAGATGACTGTGCATTCAGATATTTTTTTGGTATTCCATATGTTGGACTCAAGCTGTAGTCCCCAGTGATTATTGAATTGGGCAACTTACCAAGATAGGGGAAGACAGAGGTGTTACTTTGATGACTGACAAAGCACTGTAGACATCTGCAGTTTGGCACAGGACTACACATTGTCCAGCAGGTTTTTGTTTCCTTCCATCTAGATGCAGCAATAGTTACTTCTTAATGGTTAAAATATCAATTTATTCATATGAAAGATAATGGGGGAAGCTTTGAATTAAAATACTCTCATGCTCTGTACTTGTAGGTACAATGCTAAGATTTAGTTTTGCTGGCCTCCCTGTGGAACTAAGGGGGAAAGGAAAGCTATTGCATCTGCTCAGATGTTGAGTGAGAATGGCTTTATCCATGGTGAGCAAAGAAAGTTTTAGTACATGCCAGCCAATGCTTGGTAAATTCTTGTAGCAGGCAAAGTAATGGTGTTAGTGTGAAGTAAATAGGGTTATCTCTTTCACCAAGATTTATATGCATTTGTACAGCTTGTGCTAAACTGTTAGAATAGAAATCTGACCCACATAGAATGAGGTGATTTTAAAATTGAGAATTAGATTAAAAACTATAAATGTCAATATATATGTGTGTGTGAATTCCAATTTTCATATGTCCACCCTGTCTTATTTATACAGAAATGTTTAAGATCAAGAAGTTAAATTTCCCCTTTTTATCTCAACTCCTGTTCACTGAGATGACTTAATTAGAAAAAGTTTTTGAGGCTTAGTCGTAATCAAAAATTACTTTGTTTTTGCTAAAACTGTTTTTGTTTTTGCTAAAATTGGCTGAGTGTACTGTGCAATAGATGTTTTAATAGTTTCAAAATGAACTTTGTAGACTAGAATCTTCTTTTCCAAATATCAGTTCAGCAAAGTATGTATGATCTGCCTTTAAAAAAATAAGCAATAGAATTTTTCAATAGGGTGCTTTTCAGGCAGGTTCTTCATTTTCATGCAAAATACCATAAAAGTGGTTTTTGCTTAGTGTCTTTTTGTTTTAGAACTTCTATTTAGCTGGGTAAAAATCCTGAGTGGGTTTTTTACTTTGCATCATAATCTTCTGAATTTAAATAATTTTTATTATATTTAAAATATTTAAGTGTATTTAAATATATTTTAAATATATTAAAAAATATTTGATCTATGCACTGAATTTAATGTAGTCTAGAGGAAGTGGTTCTAATTTCAT
Organism: Pithys albifrons albifrons; assembly: GCF_047495875.1. Classification (NCBI taxonomy): domain Eukaryota; kingdom Metazoa; phylum Chordata; class Aves; order Passeriformes; family Thamnophilidae; genus Pithys; species Pithys albifrons. Next base: position 45,888,658 of record NC_092463.1, on the reverse strand, counting down.
GGTTCTTGAAGATACTAAACCAAAACCTGTGGAAACCCTTTAGGAAAGCTCTCCCTTTTACTCTCAGGATTTTCTCCCGCTTTCCTCTGTGGGGGAGTGAGTGAGCAGCTGCCTGGTGCTTAGTTGCCACCTGGGATTAAACCATGACACACCTGCACTTATCTCCTAAACTCCTTGCAGAGGCTACAGATTTTTTTGGAGATAATTTTTCTTCACAGAAAAGCTGGATTAAACAGTTGAAAACATCCACTGCTTGTTTTTGCCTCTCTAGTATCTTCGTTCCTTCTGATGCCAAAACTTGAGTTATTTTAAACTTTCCCAATCCATGGATGCATTTTGGCCTCAGACCTGTAAAACTGTGATACAAACCAAATTGATGTGGTAACTGCAAAGTGGGAAGCAGTGGCTGAGGGGAAGGGAGACAGGGCAGGGGCAATGCCTGGCTGCAATTTCCTTCTTCATGGACCTCTAATTCTAATACATTGAGAAATGAGGCTTGTCTGCAACAGTCCAAGAAGAGTAGCTTCCTCAGGAAATCTTTCTGGTTTTAAGGCAAAACTTGGTAAGTCAGTCAAGATCGTGTGTTATTGCAATATCTGCAAGGGATTCTTCTGGTCTTAAATTTCTGTAAAATGTGAATTGTTCTTAAAATAATCATATTTATTTCAAGTGTTGGAGATTAAAAATGTTGTTTATTATATTGACAATATCTTATCTCTGCCTAAAATGACATCTATCGCCTTTTATCTGCTGGAAACCAGTTGAGATCAGTTGATGTCTACTTTACCAGTTGCAGCCAAACTAATTAAGAGTAACATTTTAATTACTTTTCATGCTTTTAGAGGTGATGTCTCTTTTCAAATCCAGTTGGGAAAATATCGATTGCTTTTTCTTTAGATACATTTAGCTAATTATGCTGGTGAAATAAGAATTTATTTGTTTACAAAACTTCTCAAGGCCTACAAAATTTGGGTATTGCAGGCACACAGATTAATCTCTGTCACTTTATACATTTAATTTTCATTCGTCATTAAGAAATACAATTTTCTGCAATGTAGAGGGTGCTTAAGCAAGTAGTGAAGTTCTGTTTGCTGAAGGAGACATGCAGACATGCACCTTTATACACTGGTATTAAGTCTGTGACTTGAGTAAAAGTATCTGTAGGCCCATTTTTTTATAAAGTGAAGAAACAGTGGGGTGGTTTTTCTCCTATTATACTATTTTTTTAAAAGACCCAAGATCAATTGTAAAGACTGATTGCATTGTTGGGAGAATACAGCTGTCTACACAAGAGAAAGGTACACAAACAATTTCACATGGGTTCTTTGTAGTGTGTTGTTCAATTAGTTCTTTTTTTCTGGTATGACTTATGTAGTTTGTTCTCAGTAGTTTAGCTTTGGGATGATTATCCTCATTACCACAAGAATGAAAACTGAGTAATTGTAGGTCAAAGGCACTTCAAGTTTTGATCTAAAGCTTCATCGTTGCTATTGTGGTTTGAAAGCTTATAGGTTCAGATGGTAGCTTTCCAGAGCCTTGTGTCCTCTGCATTAAGAATAACATAGCAGGATAGTCTTCGTTTACATTTTTATTGCTGTACTGATTGAGAAACCAAGGGCAATTGTGCTGTACTGGTGACTAGCCCCTGCTTGTTTATCTGTGTGGTCCTAAATTAAATTTGGCTGGTATATTCAAATTTTCCAAAAGCCGCTTCTCCTTTCTCTGAAGTTTTGAATGACTAATTTTTAATGCAACAATACTCAGGTAATTTTTCTACCATTTTTTTTCCTAATGATACCTTATTCACAAGTTAATGTCAAAAACAATTTATGACGCTGATACTTTCTTTAAGCAGCAGCATGTCATAAGAAATGAACCAAAAAATTGTCTCACTTGTAATTTTTCACACCTCTTCTGCTGCTGTGGTTTGTTAATGAATTTTTTTTAAATCTAGAGGTGGGAAAGAGCCCATATGGCTTTGGATGAAGTTGAAGAGATCGTCCTGATAGATTTTTATATTTTCTCTGATGGAAATTACGGTGTTTTCTACTACTATAAACTTAAGTGATTCAGGGTAAAATATTATCAGACATACATCATTTAACTGTATTCCTGCTCTCTGAGTGGACAGTGACATTTTTGCCAAGAGTTCAGAATGTAGTATGTAAATCAAAGCCAAAACATATTTGATGACCCAGATACAGATTTGTCTAATGTGAAATTTCATCAGTGTAACAGAATGTTATGTTGGAATGTTGTCTCTCTTCTTACACGTAGATTGCTAATCATGGCAAACGTTGCAGGTCAGTTATGTGGTAAGTGGATACTTGGTTAATTCATTCAAATTTGTGATCACTTAAGGATATTAAAATATATTTTAAATAAATTTATAAATACAATATCATAGATATTAAAAATATGTAACAATACTTACTATAACTATCTCAAAATTATATTCTCTTTGTAAAAATATTTCTAAAGGTGTGTGTGTTACATGTCATAAAACAGATTTGAAAATTAAGTAATTTTGCCGCTTGATCTGTTCAGCTGACAGTGGTGATGATGGTAGCAGAGTGAAGTAGTTTTTTTAATGTGAGAATGGTGCATTTAATGTTGTGTAAATACCATGCATTTCAGGGTAATCTTGTGGCATGAGCTGCATTGTATTTATCGTCCTTGCTTCTGCTGCCACTTGTGATTTTAGTTAGCACTTTCAGTCTCCTAAAATTTATAAAAGATAAGAGAGAACACCTGTAGGTGTTGTTTCCATCCCTCCTTTCTCCTGAGCTTTTGGGGAAAGAAAGCAGATATGTACTGAGTGTTACACAGTATTTCTTAGGCTCACATCAAAAAAATCCAGTCCTCTTGAAGTTATTTTATCTGCTTCTGGCTAATGCTGCTTTTTTTGTTGTTGTGTAGCTTTACTTTTGATTTAACACCTTTGTCACTGTCATATGATTTTGCAGTCTGCTTTATAATATGTTGTTAACTCATTTTAGTGATTGACAGATGTCTTTCACCTTGCTAATTTTTGCATTTTAAGACCCCTAGATATCACTGGAGAGTAACACTGGAGGGTGATTTATAGCTGAATAAAAGCTTATCTCTGCCATTGTTCCTGTTAATGCATTACATTATGTAAAGAATATTAGTCTCCAGTATTGTCTCTGTATATTTAGATCCTACTGTAAGTTTCATTTAAATCTGTAAATAAGTGAAGCATAAAACACGGATGGCTGCTACATCTAAGAATGAGTAGTGATACTCAAGTTTGCAGGGTTTTTGACCACCTGGTAGCACCTGGGAAGAATGTCTCTGCTTGAGACTTTTTCTTGAAAATACTCCTTTTGTCCCAAGGGGAAGAAAATTTTTCTTACTTCTATGATTGTAGTTTGAAGATGAATGACTTTTTGGCAATGCTTCAAAGAAGTAAATCTGCTGAATTTCTGGAATCTTGTCTTCACAGAAATGCTGATAAACAAATCTTAGGAGCAGTGATTGTTGTCTTTTTTTTTCCTTTTCTTTTTGTAGATGACATTAAAGTATCTGTAAATGATTTTATTATCAAGGCCACTGCAGTTACTCTGAAGGTAAGCAAATAATTGGCTTTTAAAATATATATTTTAATAGTCAATTACCAAAGAGACAAGAGTATTTTGTGAGCCTATGTGGAGCTATGAATGTGATCATACCAGAGCTGGTAATTTGGTATTGCTTATTGTCAGGTTTTTTTAGGTCTCCAGGTACAATTCTCTGCTCTGTCTGTGCTGTGAACTGAAAAAAATGAGAACTTCATAGTAAAGGTCTAGTTACTATAGTTAACTGCAGATAACAGTAGTTCCTTTGTCAGCAGACTCAAGCAGTTGTCAGAATAAGTCTTCTCTTCTTTGTTGCATCTTATTTCTCTTATAGTTATAAACAAATACTTATCTAAGTCTTATACCAATCTTGTGTATTACCTCAGATGTATTCTGATGGCTTATTCAGTGATATCTGCTTTGAAATAAAAATTCTTCAGGCAACCAGTCTTTCTTTATTGCTAAGAATTATCATTGTTGCCTTTATCACATTTTATCAATGTAAAGCTTAAATGATTGCTATGCATCCTGAAGTTAAAATTTAAATTTCATTAGTATTTACTTATTCCATACCGTACAGAGGCTTTATAGTAACTCTAAGCTGTTTGTGTGTTCTCTGTGTAGAACTGGATACATTACCTTCCAATTTGTGTCTATTGCTCTGCTTGGAAAGCACTCCCAGGGCCACTTAATTTTTTGATACTGAAACGTTACAGAAATCCTTCTTTAGGAGAGCTCCATTGCTTTGGAACTAGTCCAAGGTGTCTCAAATATAATCACTTGGAAAGCATAATGTAAAATTAATCTTATTTCTGAACTTACAAAAAGAAAGAACTGTGATGGTTTCACTTAGGTATGGAAGGTGTTTGGAAGGGTTTTGGTTTAAATTCGGTTTGTACTTATTTTAGCAAGGGGATAGCTGTGACCAGCCTAAAGGCCAGTAAGAGTCAGGAGGAAATAGTGTCTTTTAGTGAGCGCTAATAGCTGGAATGTAGAAAGATAATAAAGTGGGACACACACTTGATCCTTCAAACTGTCCTATGGAGTTTGCTGTTGTTATCAAGACAATATACTAATGTGTTACAAGGAATGAATGCAGATTTTGAAGCAAATTGGTGTTGCCATGAATTTATTGCCATACCTTCTTGAATGCACAGTGACAACACCTTTTCGCTATATGTTAAATGTCTATAAAAGCAAAACTGTTCTGATATCAGTACATTATTTGAGCAGCCATTTCTGAAAGCTAAAGACTGTCAAGATAAAGCAGAGCAAGGATCCAGACTAGTTGGATTACCTCAGCCATATAAAAACATTGTAAAGGGTGTGAGAGCTGTTTTTCTCATTTGCGATGATTAATTTAACTATTCCAAAGCTGAGGGAGGAAGTTACGTTTAAGTTGGGGAGCTAATTCCCATAGATGTATGGAATTAAGACAAAGTATGGACTTGACAAATTTCTAGCCAAACATGTTCTAAATAGTAATGTATAATAGTGAGAGCTACAGGTTAATGTGTAATTGCAGTCTGTACAGAAAATATACAGGATTCTAGGCAGTTTCATAAGCAAGTGCCTGAGAAAAATTCTGGGCATTAACTAGACTAGCAAAAAACTCCAGAAGTTACTCAACACCAGAAGCAGAAGGAGAAGCTAAATATGTGTTTTTGTTAGATGTATACATAGCAAGAAGCTTCTTTTTATGGCGTACTGAAACCTTACATGAAGATGGGTTGCATCCAAAATTCACTGTTAACTGCTAAGTGTGAGCATGGGATGACCTGCACCAGAGAGCAGGTGAAAGGAGTGGGAGACAGAGAGCAAGAGGAATGAAATACTAGGGTTTGTGTTGTTTTCTGAGTGGGTTGTTATTGTTTTCATGGTATATTAATATTGTGTTGATATGGAAGTAATCAATTTATTCTGTCATCCTATTGCTGTCTTACAAATCTATGCTAGCATTTGTTTGACTATTAAAATAATAAATTTTTAAAAAAACGAAAAGATTTAACTCTATATCAGGAAGCAAGTTCATGATCAAGCTCATGTCTCAACTACTTTCTGTCAGCATTTCAGGAAGACATGTGGGCTACAAGTTTAAAAAAAGAAAACCCACTTTCACCTGCACCTCCCCACCCTTTAATTTGATGCTGTGAATATATTTGCAAGATTAAATTCCAGACAGTGTTATTGACTCTTTTCTGGGCACTGTTAAAAGCATATTTTGTTAAGAGTCATGCCTGAGACACAAGTGGAAAATAACACCAGTATAGTAGGATGTCCATTTCCATGAATTTTGATTCAACATCGTATGATTTATTTTGTGTAATTGCACTGCTTTGAAGCTTTATATGCTGGGTAACCGTAGGGTGGTATCAATGAAGAAATTTTTGGGCTTTTGTTAATTTATTTTTTTTTCCAACATCAAAAAACCTGTCCTGCCATTTTCAGTTTCTGGAGCATACATTCAGGCTTTTAACAAAGTAAATTTAAATAAAATAAGGGCAATCTAATTAATTTGGTGAATGCCTGTAGGTAGCTATGTGTCTTAAAGGAATTTCTTTTTTTTAATAACTGATTGCATCATTATTCTTTTAACAGCTGTCTCTTCTTTTATTCTCTCTCCTTTTTAGCAAATGCCAGATGTGAATGTAACATGGGATGGAGAAGGCTGCAGGCGGCTGCAGTCCATTGACATATCTATTGCCGTGGCAACAGACCGAGGTCTCATTACACCAATCATAAAAGATGTTGCTGCCAAGGGAATAAAAGAAATTGCTGCCTCTGCAAAGGTAGGTCTGAAATGTGCAGTAGGCTGAGGAATAGAGTAGCTACACTGTTTTGTGTAGCAGAAAATGTAGCATGACCCAAATACACATCAGTAATAGCAAAGGCAGTGGATATAAAAGGAGTATCAGCATTACTTATACTTCAAAGTTTTTTTCAACTCCATTCATTTTTATTTAACCGTAAGTTTGTCATTATGTCACTCAGCTGAATGATGGCTAGACTGCTTGAAAAATAAACCTATACAGACTTCTGCGATTTCATATAATTGTATTTCTTTAACCCTCATTAAAGCTAGATAATGTTAATTTCAGTAGTATTTCTGGTTTTGGGGTTTGAGATTTTGTGAGGTTTGGTGTTTTTTCCCCCCTTTTCCCAGAAATTTGCTTGTATCTGTGCTACACTCTTTACAGTTATATTATGGAACTTCTGTCTGCGTTTTTTCAATATGTAATTCAGTTGAGGAGGTCACTCTGTAGGTAACATTAAAGTCCTCAAACTAAAAAGCAGTATTTTGCATAGACCAGGTGCCCGTTAGAGTGATCTGTGACCACTGTTACCAGACAAAAAAAGAGGAATTTTTGGCTGGCAAAAGTACAATGAATGATGAAAGGCTGCAACACAAGCCTTTTTCAGTCACATTCATAACTGGATGTTACTAACATTCTTCTACTCCATATTTCTTATTTCATGTGTTGTAAAACCAATTTTCACTAATATATTAGCCAGTGGAGGGAGATGGTCAGCTGAGTTTGTTCTAGGATTATGACAGAATGACGACAAGAAAAGCATTATAAGAAGTAAAGTGTATGTCATGCTTTCCCTATGATCCCCAATACCTGTAATATTATGCAGTATCCAAACCTCTCTTAACATGAATTACAGTGTCCTGCAGTTCCCATGATGGAAATGCATGCTTGCATCATGTTTAATAGGGCCATGAGAAAGTGATAAATCTTTCTGTTTCAAGTGGAATGTGTGTAACATAGGTCATGCTACTCACTGTAAAAGACACTGGGTCACATAGGTTGCAGGTGTCCATACCAACCTAATTTTGCTTTTCCTTCACTGAATTAGTGAAATAAATATGTAGCTGACGTGCACAGGGGGAAGGCACAATCTGAAGCTGCAGCTGCTTCTCTGTCAGCCTCCCTGTAGTTTGGCAGGCACTTCTTTTGTTCAGTTGCTTACATATCCTCTTCTACTGCATGTTAATTTTAGCTTCTTTCCAGGTCATGTACATCTTTGCAGCATATTTTCATCATTCATATATTGCAATTGCACAAATGCATTATGCTTATATTGACCCTATTGTGTGAGTGTTGTTCCCATGGCTATTGTCTTCTGACTCACTAGTTATTCAGTGATTAATAAAAGCCTAAAATAAAACTCAATGTGTCCTTGTAACTTTGACACCTTTATTATGAATTTTAAACTTGCTACATTTCAGTTTCTTTAAACAAGCTGTTAAGAAGAATACTGTAAATTTGTCTCATCAGTATTTTCTTGGATAATCTAAAAACATCAGGCAGAATGGTGGTTCCATTGTAAAAACTGGAACAACCTTTGGAAGGTGAGAGAAGGTGAACAGCCAATACTGTGGGCAAAAGAAATGTGCTAGTCTCTTTGCTGTATTATTACAGATATAACAACAATGTTGCTGAGGTGCTTTCCTAAATCCAAAAGCAGATGACTTTTTAATGGTTGTATGGTACTGAAGTAAAATGAATTAGTCTATTGCAACACACTAATTTTTTGCCTTTTTTTCTTTAATTTTCCTTAGGCTCTAGCAAAGAAGGCTAGAGATGGAAAACTGTTACCAGAAGAGTACCAGGGAGGATCTTTTAGGTAAAACTCTTAACACCGGTTAATACATGCAGCATGGGTTCAGAACTGTTTTCTCCTCAGCTATTCCACTGCGTTTTAATGCATTGCTTTTAAAATTTTGCTCACTCTATTGAAGGGTCTGGAGCACAAGTCTTGTGAAGACTAGCTTGGGGAGCTGGGGTTGTTTAACCTGGAGATAAGGAGGCTTGGGGAGGACCTTGTCACTCTCTACAACTATCTGAAAAGAGGTTGCAGTGAGGTGGGGATCAGTCTTTTCTCCCGGGTAATAAGTAACAGGAGGAGAGGAAATGGCCTCAAGTTGCCCCAGAAGCAGTTTATATTGGATATTAGGAAAACATTCTTCATGGAATGGATTGTCAAGCATTGGAACAGGCTGCTCATGAAAGTGGTTGAGTCACCATGCCTGGAAGTGTTCAAAAAACATGTGCATATGGCACTTAGGGACGTGCTGAACATGGTGGTGGTGCCATCCACCAGCACTCCCAAGTCCATCTCTACAGGCATGCTCTTGATCAGTTCACCCCTCAGCCTATGTTACTATCAGGGGTTACTCTGACTCAAGTGCAGCACTTCACACTTGGCCTTGTTGAACCTTATGAGATTCCCATGAGCCCAATTCTTGTGCTTGTCCAGGTCCCTCTGAATGGCATCCCATCCCTCAGGTTTGTCAACTGCACCACTCAGCTTGGTGTCGTCTGCAAATTTGCCAAGGCTGCATCCAGTCCTACTGACTGTGTCACTGGTGAGGGCATTGAACAGCACTGGTCCAGTCACAGACCCATGAGGTCATAACTTGTCACACACACAGGTTGCCCAGAGAGGCAGTAGGTGCCCCATCCTAGAAACATTCAAGGTCAGATTGGATGGGGCTCTCAGTGACTTGATCTAGTTGAGGATGTCCCTTCTCATTGCAGGGGAAGCTGGACTAGATGACTTTTAAAGGTCCGTTCCAACCCAAACTGTTCTATGATTCTATACAGTTTGATTGTTTTTCCACTCTTCGCTATAACTATAACCAAAATGGGGAAATGGTTTATCAGCTTTCTCAGTTGACAATCTGTCACAAAAGAGTCCAAGCCTTTCATAATATACCACTTCACAGCTGGTGACACAGACAGAAATGTTCAGGGGAGAAAGGCACAATGATGCTTTTCTGTGCCTGAGTGGTAACAGATGCCCAGATTGTGTCACTTGGTATCAGCAGCCATTGTAACTTGAAGTTGTGAGGTTCAGTCTAGAAGACATTTGGCTTGGAACAGGGATAGGCGAAGTGTATTTAAAGTCATTACTTTGCTGGTCTACTTTCCGCTCTTAGTGTGTCCAGAGGAAGAATATATTGCTGTAAAGAAATGAAATTTTTTTAAAGGTACATTATTTGTAATTGCAAAAATCCCAGACTCTTCAAAGTCTAAATGCGCTCAACTGAAAACAGTTCAGATCTATTTTTAACTTGATGGATTTTACCTTGGAGGAGATTTACATCATAGTAGTCAATGACTGTAGATTATTTCTTCTAGGGAATGTGCAATTTCTGATGTTTCTGATGAGTCTTTTCTCTTTCATTCAGTATCTCCAATCTGGGCATGTTTGGCATCAGTGGTTTCACTGCAGTCATAAACCCTCCTCAAGCCTGCATTCTAGCTGTGGGCCGAGCAAGACCAGAGCTCAAGATTGTGGAAGATGAAGAAGGGAATGAGAAACTTGAACAGCATCAGCGCATGACAGTGACTCTTTCAAGTGATGGTCGAGTGGTGGATGATGAACTGGCTTCAAAGTTTCTGGAGACCTTGAAAGCCAACATCGAGAATCCAATACGACTTGCCCTATGTTGAACTTGGTGAAGATTGGTTTCTGTTTTGGCAATATAGAAAACTATTATATACTTAGGAATGTTTTTCTGTATAGAAGAGCAAAAAACTGGAGACGGACAGTTAAAAATATTTAAATTATGAATTATCATGAAACACTTCAGTTTCATGCTTTTAGTTTTCTGTAATGACCAGGTTTTATACTGTAAAGCTAAAAGACTTTAAAGTTAACATACTACATTTCTTTAAACTCTTAGTACCAATGGCACATGTTTGCATGGAAAAGTCAATCTCGTCTGTAAAGAAAAACTCAATAAAACTTCATGGAATTTAAAAGGAAATAATAGAATAATTTGGGTTGGAAGAGACTTCTAAGGGTCAGAGCCCTGTCCAACTGATCTTGAATGTTTTCAGAGACGGGTCATCTGCCATCTCTCTGGACAACCTGTTCCGGTGTCTCACTATCCTCATTGTAAAAAGTCTTCTTCCTTATATCTAGTTTGAATCTACCCTCTTTCAGTTTAAAACTCCTTGCCCTGTTGTAACAGGTCCTGCTAAAAAGTTTTTTCCCATCTTTTTTAGAAGCCCCCTAAAGTATTGAAAAAAATGCAAGTTAATTGTGCCTACAGTGTTCTCATAGAGGTCCCAGTATCAAAGGTCAAATTTTGCACACTGAGTGTTTGCTGATTAATGCTGTTCTTTGCATGGTTTGAATATAGATATAAGTAGAAAGTGTTTCGTCATCTGCGTATATTGAAATGTTAACTCGGAGGCTCAAGTGCTGTGGCCAGAAGTTTAAACTAGCAGAAGTAGGTTGGTATTTCTCTTATATGTAAATATAGAACCACATATTGTATGTATTTGTCATGAAATAACCGTGTTTACAGAACTTCATCAGAATATAAATTGTCAATAGAATTACAGGATTTTGTCTGATTCTGGTTTGTGCAAGTACTTTTTTTTTAAATCATTTCTAGGATTTAATTATGGCAGCACCTCTGCAAGTGAAAACTTCATTCAAGATGAAACCTTTTAGTTAATACTAAGTTGGGAGCTCTTGCTAAATGAGCTTGCTTTTTTAGTTTGTTCTGATATCATAAATTTCATGGATTATTGATCTGACTGTAGGGAGAGATTTTGATTACCAGATCTAATTTCCTGTCCAGTTATGGACATCCATTCTGTATTTCCAGGTGTTTATCACTGATAAAGTATATTAAAGATTGGGTGCTGAGGATTAATTTGCAATTTGAAATTGCTAACTGTTAATTTTTCCAAAGCTGTTTGTCACTCCCATATTACTTTGAAAAAAACCCCAAACTGATTCATATATTTTCCTTAGTGTACCAGAAGCTGTCATTATGTGTATGGCTAACTCTGCCCAAGAGATTAATGCGAATTTAAAACCTTACATACTGCTCTTTGTTTTTGTATGTGGTGCCCTAGTGGTGCTGTGTGCTCCCCAGTGTATGTCCTTCCCACAGAGAAGGGTTGCATGGCTGATGTGTGCAGCTGTGGTTTTGCATGTGTGTGTGTTCACATATTGCAAGTATGTTTTATTTTTGCTTTTGGAGCCACTGGAAGGCGCTGTTGTATGTAAGTATGGATTGTTTGTCATGTCTCATTTGTGTGGGTACTCATTCATTCATTATGTTTTCCCTGCAGACAATGCAGCCTCTTCTCCAGGTTAAATAAACCTTTGTAAAGTTTGAACTGGGCAAATCTCAGTAAGGCTAATACAGACTTGAATTCCAGTTTCTTTATACCTGCCTGCTTGCCAGCATTGCCAGTTGAAATGGATATAATTTGTCAGTCATCAGTCTGGGCAGGAAATGTATGGAATTCAGACATACGATAGCAGTCAGTTCTCAGTAACTGAGAGTAATCTTACTGTTTGTCAACATGTTCCACTTTAGCAGAAGTGAGACAAAAAATAGTTGCCCATACAGATTAAAATTAAATGTTCAGTGTCTTTATGATTTGGGGATGGGGACAATTGGTAAAATGTCCCAGGAAATGAATAATACGTAATGGTTATGCTTACTTTTGAAGAAAATTTGCCTCAAAGTAAAAATTTCACAGATGAAAAATTTAGCTTTTCATGTTTTATTCTTTCAAATGTCTTCTGTCAGCCTACTCAAAGCAAGAAATACAATGAAGACATCTAATTTCTTGAGTAATTTAGAAAAAAACCAACTAAGGAGTATACTAGTATCTGCTGGAAATGTGAGTCTTTAGGATACTTACTATCTTTGTACTATCTTCCTTTGCAGGAGGCATGATTAGGAAAAATATAAAGGGTAGCTATTTTGGACTTTGTGATTGTTGGCAAATCTTGAACTGCGTCCTACTTTAATCCCTAATTACACTGTCAGAATATTTGACTTTGGGGGATTATTTTTCATGCAATGTATTCCATGTGAAATAAAATTTCTATAATTTTATCTTCCTGCTTGATTCTGTATCCTGCACTCCAGGATATAGTTGGCCATTTTGGCTGCCAGGGCACACTGCTGACTCATATTCAATGATGTTCTGTTCCATTTGTCCCTAAAATGTTGAAGGCTTAGAGAGCAGCTTCCTCTAAGTCAGTGTGGCAATTGTGTCTGTAAGAGAGTAAACAAAAAAATCCGATTAGCTGAAAGTATCTTTCAGCATGTTCTTAGTTAAGCCTAAGTTTTAAACTTACAACTTCTGGGAATTTCTTTCTTTGTAGTCCTGCTTGAGTGAAGAAGGAGAATCTTCACAGCAGCCTGCTAGAGATGTGTAGAAACATACTAACCTATAAACGTTCCAAGAAACACAGAAACTTGGGATTTGGGTGAAACCATGTGTTGATTAAACTGGGGTGAAAATCACTTACTGGAAGCTTGACTGGTTACTTTGCATGGTTACTTCATAAAGTCTATCTGACCTCTATCAGTGGAAAAACATTGCTGTTTGCTTGAATTCAGTTTGTACTCCTTCCCTTTTACATCAATTTTGTTTTAACTTGTAGGTAACATAGTAGATAATTATTCAGATACAATAATGATATTGTTCTTTCCTCACTCCATAGTAATGCTCCTTTCTGGGAAGTTAAACATTTGTTTATGAGAAATAACTAGATGGAAAATGACAGATTTTTCTCTTTGTTCAGTACCTGTTCTAAAGAAAATGATTCATGCTATGTTAATGAATACCACTATTTGTCTCCTTAAAAGATTAGAGATCAAGAGAAGATTCTCTTTCATACCTTGGACATTTCTCTCATGTGGGCTAGACCTAGATAGAAAGAAAGGGCAGCTGTGAACCTTTTTTTTTTCTGTTCACTGTTGTGTAAAAAATATGCTGAATTGTCAGAGCGGCAGATCTCCTACACTCATGATTTGTGCATTGTCTATGTGACATTCATTACAGCACATTGTTCACTTTGCAAGGGATCCAAGCAACTGAACCTTGTAGGATACTCTCCATTGACATAGAGATCAGTTAATTCCTGTTGCAATTGCCTATCTTAAAGATAACTTTCATTTTGTAACTTAGATGCACTTTTTATTTTTTTCTCTGCCAGATAAATTACAAGCTTAAATATCCATGGGGGCTGTTTGCTTGTGCAAATGCTCATACTTGTTATGTCATGTCCCAGTCTCCATTAGCAGCATGCTCTGACTTTCTCCAGGTTTCAGCAGAGTAGCACATTGTTTCTTCTTCCTTACATGGAGAACAGGAACTGTAACAGATCCTTTGGTTGATCAGGAAAGGAACTCTTCTTACACTCTTCAGAAGTTTGAGAATTCTGGCTTACAGTGTAAAATTTCAACCAAATATTCTGAGTGCAATACATTACTTACTCACCTGTTCATTCTAGAATTCTAGGCTAGGATTCCAGAGCACTTTTACTAGTCAAAGTGGAAACATTGCACAGATTCAAATGAAAGTAACGTTGATTTCTTTTTTTTCCTGAGGAATATTTAGAGAAACAAGTAACATAGGAAATTATTTTGGTATCAATTCAGAAATTAAGCGGTTGCGCCTACAGAAATTTATTAGATCTTATATTACATTTCCCACTTGGTGAGTATAGAAGAGTTACAGCTTTTTCAGGTAGATTTGGAGTCTTCCCTCTCTGCATTCCTATTTTGAACCTAGTATAGCTATTATAGCATTCAAAGCAGATGATGTCTTACTTAATATCATAACAAGGGCTAACAATTCTGAGTGACTCCCAGTCTGGAGCAGAAGAAACATTTTGGGATATGCAAAGTTAACCTAAATAATGTTCTAAGGTACCTCCTTGGCTACTCTTCATATATATTTGTATGCTATCTGGTGGGCTTCAGCTACTCTGACAGCTGCAAATGGAGGCCACAAACAGAGGGTCTAGGCCCTCTTACTGCAATGGATAATACCAGCAAAGGAGAAGAAATGGGATACTTGAAATTAACCTATCAAGATACCGCAAATATGGCTTAAAGTAAGTGTGATCTGAGCAGAGAAAGAGGCATTTTAGTGAAAGACTACATTAGGACAGTTGCAGGAAGACATCTTAAATTTCAAAGACAGTTCCTATTGTGCAGGGTAGAAATGTCAAAAGAAAGTAATCTTTTTCATCTGTACTGGAACAGCTTTCTTTGTATAGATTATTGGTTATCAAGGAATGTCTGGATTTCTTTAAGCCATAAAGTATAAGCATGATCTCTGTCCATGTGATTGTCATAGGCAGACTGAAGGAAATAATACTTCAAAATTTTAATATTCCATAATGCATTCAAGAAAGGGAATTTTACTTCTCAGACCTCCTTTTAAAGGAGAGACATGCTTTGAAGGGGGTGTGTGTGCCTGTGTATAATCTCTGTATGTGCAGAGATGAACTGGTAAAGTGAGCCAGCTGCTTCAGCCATGCTTGGTAAAGCCCTTCAGATTCAAGCTACAGGGTGAACAGAGGCAGCTTTTGAATTCCCCTGCTGAGACTTCAGCATTCTGCTTTAATGTGTGTGTGTGTGTGAGTGTACATGTGTATGGGTACAACACTGGGGGAGGCCTAAGGAAAACTTGCCCTGATTGCATTTGAAGAAAGTAATTGCAACATTGCATCTGTTGCTCAAACACAAGGGATGAGACAGGTGCAATGATAGCTAGGAGCAAATACTCTTGGCTCAGAGTGACACCCTGAAGATCTATGAAGCAAGCTTTGTGTGAGAACGCAGCCATCTCTTCCATGTGCCTCATCACAATGTTTTGGGGGATATGGTGGTGGAAAGAGTTCTGTGAAAATAGTTTGTCCAGTGTATTTGGAGAGGTTTTAAACATGTGTTTTTGTTAAACAATAAAAAGACAATCAACTAACCAAGGAAAATCTGCAACTGTTGCAGAGTACTTTACTAAACTTGTTGACAAATCTAACATTGCAGAAAGGATATTCTAGAAAACATGCTGTTGGGATTGATTTAGGCATAGGCTGAACCATTATTTGTCTCTGCACTTTTCTAAACACGAGTCTGATTTAATTTAAAAGCTATTTTATGTGGTGATTGTCCACCTGTGGATGTGCACTATATCCACCTTGGTATTGTGTGTATAATTCAAACTAGTCATGGATGGTAACTGCCAATTTACTTTTAATTTCAGAATTGACTGGACAGGTATCAATGCCACAGGAAGTGCCATCTTTAAAAAAACCACAAGAAAAACCAAACCAAACAAAAATCTAGCCAATCAAACAAAAACTCCCTACTGAGTAGCAATAGTGTTTGCTCCACTAAGACATCAGTTTGCCTAAGTAGTGGCAGAAAGAAAGAGAGATTAGAACAGGAAAACTATCTGTAGAGAACTCGGTGACAAAAGAACTCTGGATTCTTGCATACCTAAAGACTGGGGGGTGGGGAGTGTTTGTTTTGGTTTGAGGTGTTTTGGGTTTTTTTTCAGTTGTCAGATTAATTAAACAGAAAAATGTGGCATTGTCCTGTTAACTGACTTTTTTTTTCCCATAGCAACCACAAGTTCTAACTATAAACTAGAATGTGTTCTTTTGACTCTGGAACTTTTAGGTGTTTCTTCTGAAGTTTTTGTGGTATTAAAAATAAGTGTTTTCAAGTGGTTTGCCATTATTTTAGTGGTCATTTAGAATGCTTGGTATAAGTTTTGTAAATGAAGAGTATATTAAACAACAATAGATTGCAATTTTCTTTGCTTGAGGTATGCAGCTGCAAGGTAAGTTTTCTGGAGTAGATGCCCATGTCACCAATGGTAGGAAATGTGAAGATGGTCTTTTTATAGGCTTTCAACCAAGAGAGAACAACATCTAATTTTACTCAATTTTCTTTTTTTTTTTTCACTTAAAATTAGTTTCAATGTACTGAAAGAATTAGTGACCTAGTTTACCAGAACATTTATAAATACACTGATGTTGTGGATGTTTTCATTAGAATTCCTATGAACTTTTAAAGATGCTCAATTGCATGTTTTGTCTTAGATGTAGGTTTATATAAATAATAAAGTGTATGCATAAAGATTATTTTAGTGTTGACCACCACTTTTAAAATAGGAGGTGATTTATGTGTCAGTTGTTTAAATTATTTGAAGAATTTCTTATCTGGAAATGCTTAATCAGTTTTTCTGACAATTCCAGAAAGTCTTGACTCGCCTCACCATGAATTGCTAAGAACTTAAGGTATCTCTGACATCCTTATACAAACAGTCCTTTTTACAATGAGAGCATACTTGGACTTGAAAGTAAACTTCAACTTCTTTTGAAACCTGTGAGGAGTAAACTTTCTCAGAAAGAGTTAAATTTTTTATGAGTTTCTGTTTATCCTTTCCTTATTAACAGATTTCTTGCTAACATGCAAATAGAATACAGAGTTCTGAAATGAAAGTAGAAGATACAGAAAATAGTCTGAAATTAAAATAGTACTGGGACTGTCCAAAGAGATGCCAAGAGACTGAAATGACTCAGATAGCAGCTCCAAATACATCTTAAAAAGCTGCCTTTGGCTTCCAGTGATGCTGTGAAATATCAGTGAAGCAGCCTTTTGTATTCATGTGGTCTCCTGGCACTCGGTCTTATGTCTTTCAAGGAATCAAATTGAGAGCAAAGGAAAAAACTGACCACACAGCAGAAAGCTGAAACAGCTGCCAAAAGATTACCAGCAGTCCTGGCTCACCTGGGAGGTCCCAGTTGACTGGAAGTCAGCAAAAGTGTTGCCCATATACAAGAAGGGCTGGAAGGCGGATCCAGGGAACTACAGGCCTGTAGGCTGACATTGGTGCCAGGAAAGGTCATGGAGCAGCTTCTTCTGAGAGTGATCGTGTGGCACATGCAGGACAACCAGGGGATCAGGCCCAGCCAGCATGGGTTTGTGAAACGCAGGTCCTGCTGGACTGACCTGATCTCCTTCTGTGAAAAGGTGACCCACTTAATGGATGATGGAAAGGCTATGGATGTTGTCTACTTGGACTTCAGTAAAACCTTTCACGCTGTTTCCCACAGCATTCTCATGGAGAAACTGATAGCCCACAGCTTGGATGGGCATATGCAGAGTAAAAAAAAAACTGGCTGGATGGCTGGCCCCAGAGAGTGGTAGTGAATGGAGTTACATCCATGCTGTTAAGGATTGGAACAGGCTGCCTAGGGAGCAGTTGAGTCACCATTCCTGGAGGTATTAAGAGACACATAGATGCGGCACTTGGGGGCATGGTTTAATGCTGGACTTGGCAGTGGTAGGTGTATGGTTGGATTTGATGATCTTAAGGGTCTTTTCCAACCCAACTGGTTCTATAATCTAGTTCAGCTACTTAGGGACATTATATAAAGGTTCCAGAGATTAAAGGTGAGAGAAATTTTACCAGAGAATTAGATTTATGTTTACCTTGTGATGATTTCAGCACATCCCTGTACTGTATCTTCAATTATAACAATTTCTCCACTATCAAAAAGGTGAAAGCTGGGTAATCCTGGTGTTGAGTTTATTCTGACTGTGACTGAGATGATCTAGAGTCACTTGGTTTGTGTTTTTTGGATGTGAATCTCATACAGTTTGTGAATCATATTCTCAAGGTAAAAAAACTCACAGCCCTGCTGCCTCCTTTTCTGTCAGCTTGGGTTGCCATCGTTTATCAGTTGTTAGGTCATCTTCCCACTGATTTTGAATAATCCTTGCTGGTCCTGGTTCTCCTTGAAGCTATCTTCTGTGCTGACAAGCACCGTGACAGAAACTGGGTGATATTTATCTTCACTTTTATCAGATTCTCCAAAGGGAGTCAAGCAGCAGCTTTAAGTAAAATTTGTGATTATTTATATATATTTGAGTGTGTGTGTGTGTGTGTGTGTGTGACTATTGTATTCATTTGCCTAGCCGGAAAACTCTTTAAATGGTTTGTTTTGAGCTAACTACTGAAAGCTGGTGAAGCAAGAAGTAGTATTAAGACTACTTTATTTCCTCCTTTGTAAACTGTTCATGTAATCCAGCAGGATTTGCCACTCTTTCGAAAGAATTCCTTTGTCCATCTGTAAACTGGTTTAATTCTTAAAGTTTCACTAAAGCAGTACTCATTAACAACACAATGTTTCACATTTTAGAGAAGGGTACCAGTGACTGTTGCCAAATTGCCTTGTTAGAGACTGTTCCCAGAGAGATATATAAAATACGAGATGGTTGAAGCCAGCATGGTTTATAATTTTCTTTTAGAATTTTAATTTATTTTTTTTTTACCCCTCAAATCCTATGTTGGGATTGTAGTGGCCTTTCATATCTGGTTTAAAAAAGAAAAAAAGAAAAAGATAAAGAATAGAGGACAATAGCTACTGTTCAGAAGTGGAAGCTAGAGCCTAGATGGGATATCCAAAAGTGTCTAAAATAACACTCAGGCTTGCATTTACACAACAAACTCTCATTGCTGAGTTACATCACATGTAAGCACAGAGAGAAACCACTGCTAGGTTTTGACTTGCTGCTGCTTGTTTCTCTGGAGAATGAACTCAAATGTGTGGGGTTTTTTTAAATTGAATAATTGGGGTTTTTTGACAGGATCTTTGTACTTTCACTGCAAAAGGCAAGAAATCATCTTGCAAGTTACTCTCAAACTTTGAAACAAATCACTTGCAGGAGAACAGCTTAATTTTATTATCTCTCTGATGGGTTTCAGATCATTTCTAGCAGTGAATTGAATTTCAATGAAATAGAACGAGACACTTTAGTCTTCACTTTTGATTAAATCTGATCCAATCTTCAGCATCAACTACTGTTATCTATAATTTGGAGATTTGGATCATGAATCAAAGAGTAGGGAAGTTCTTTCTAGTAAGTCCTGGCACAAAGCTAAATGTATAGAGATGAATGTTGAGTTTTAAGTTTAGGTGCCCTGGAAACTCCAAACTTCAAACATAGTATCACTCCATATTTCCAAGGACTGCCTGTCAACCATGTGCTTACCAAGTGATTTACTTAGGCATTACTAAAATTGAGTAAGATGCGTGAAAGCAAAAAATTAGAAGCATGCTCTGATTTCATATTGGACACATCCAGCCAACAAGACAATTGGGACTCCTTTATTGAATATTTAGAGTAGAAATAAAAATTAAATGGTGCTCCTCAGTGTAAGTGCATTACATAGTAAATTAATATAAAATATAGTTACTTCTTCTGTATGCATTCTTTGATTTTTCAAAATGAAAAAGCCCTCAACCTAGACATAAACAGGTAAGTATACAGTCTGTAACTATACAGAGTTTTTCCTGCATACATCACTTTCCAAAGCCTAAGAATATTTAAGTAGGCATCTTCTAAATACATTGCATGTACACAATAAAACCTTTGTTTAGTGAATAGTAGGCTCACACTATGGCAGGAAAACAGTAGGGGAAAAACAGCAAGAGATGCATGTACATGTTAGTGCTGACTACAATACACCAGCTTTGTTGTCTTAAACTGAGAACATCATCAAACCAATGCCTTTGATCTTAAACACCAAGGCAAATGAATTGCTATAAAAGACTATACACTGGATTTTCCCCAGTACCGCTCCAACTGATTACTTAGAATAAGAATTAACAATTAATTAACATCATTGTAACTCAAAGTAATGTAATTAAGTCTGTAACTTGACCTGATTTTTAGAATAGATGAGAATGCAATTCCTATTATGTTCCAAGGAAGACAAATTGTCTAGAGGGGGAGTACATGCTAGCAGGTGAGACAAGAGGTTACAGAAGGAGACCATGCTAAGAAGGTTATGGAATTTCCAAGAAGAGGGGCGTATGCCAGAGATTAGATGGGGGTATAAAAAATGGAGATGCAGGTCAGTTGCATGGCACTGTAGGAAGCACAGAAGGTCTGGCAAACTGAGGAAGAAGCTGTTTGCTGCCCACTTCTATATTCACCATGAGAACATTGTACTTCAAAGACTTTCTGCCTTTACTTCTCCAGCTATTTTATTAAATTTTGACATTTGAGAGAGTCAAATCTCTTATCCAGACAGCGACACCCTGTATGGCAGATTGTTTTATGAAATTTCTATTTCCTTTAGCTGGAAGAACAAATAATCTGTATTTTACAGAAAAGACGGTCTTTTCAGAATTATTAGCAGTAAGGTGGGTACTTGAAGAAAAAAAGTGTTTCTCTATAATAGCTAAATACATGTTATTCTATGTCATCCCTAAGGTAGCCTGATTAAACTCCAGTGTGGGTGTCAGCCATTCTTTTTGGAACTTTGGAAACGATGTAACTTTCCAGGTTGCATTGCAATAGTGTATCATTTATTGTTAATGTGCCAGAATTTTAAGTGGGTGTAACCTTGTATTTTCATGTTAAAATATTCTATAGTATGTACTTCATCAAGCAAATTCAGTTTAATTTACTGTAAAGTATAATCTGTTTTCTGGAGTGCATCAAGGGGTGTGGAAAACTGTCCAAATATGCCTACACTAGGGACAGAAAACAGAATTACACACGAGAAAGAGACATGCTGATACCAAAGACTGTTCCAAAAAATCCACATAGTAGTTTACTGTATTTCCTTATAAGAGATGGAGTGATGCAGAAAAGGATGGTAGGAAAATGAGAGTCATTTGCAATTAAGTATGAGCATAGATATTAGATACATCACTCAAAAATTTTCAAGTTCCAGTGTGGAGAGAAAGAATAGAATTGTCCCCTAGATTTGAAAAAACTTGTTTCTTATTGTGACCTGAATTTTCCACTGGCCTTTTTTTTTTATGTCCATCATACAATAGAATAAAACATTTACTATCCTGAAACTTTAAGAACTTTAAGAAAGTCAGGATTTCCATCCTTGACATTTAGACCCCCTGCCAAACCATGAAACTAACTGTTATCCTTAACTCAGAAGATAAATTCCAATGCCAGTGAGTAAGCTAAGGAAAAAACCAGCAGTGTATTAGATAGCAGGTAAATACCACTGTTTCTTCTTGAGAAAAGTTCCATTGTGCTTCATAAGTAATATGCCTCATCTTTGCTGTTTCCTAAAGTGTTACTGCCTCTCACTGAAAAATTATTTACAGTTTGTTTTTAAGAAAGAAAAGTCTTTGCTCTTGTCTCAGCAGCAGAATTGTTATAATATGCCAATATGTTTGGTGGCGTGCTAGCAATTTCCAGTTTCTAACAACAAAAATGCATTATGACCTGCAAACACCAGACTCCTCTGCAGTTTTCATAGACTCCAGAAAGAACAGAAGCTTGCTTTGCTGTGCCTGCTGGGTAAACATATGGTGGTCAGCCACAACATGGTGACTATTGACTACAACTGAAACAAGGTAAGAGTCTGTTATTGGCATCTCCTACTGAATCCAAAACACAGAACTGTACCAGCTACTAAAAGAAAAATAATTCTATCCCAGCCAAAACAGGGCATGTTCTTTTCTCCCTTTGTAACAACTGATGCCACAGCTGACATATTTTTTTAGAAACCTGCTTAGTGATTTAATATCAAAGTGTGCTTTTGAAAAATTATTTCTAATAATGCATCAATTTTATAGTCCTTATTTTTTTCTTTACTGTATTTTATTTGTCAGGATGAATTTGGTCTACAGTAGCATAATTTTTTTAATGCATTATTATGCAACACTACAGTCAGAGCTGTGTTTTTCCTTGATTAATTTTCAGTAATTAAGGCACATTTTTATCAAGTCAAATGTTTCAAAGTGTCTTTTTGATTTTCAGATATAAATGTGGAAACTGTAGAGTCCCAAAGTTCAGGCCTGCACTCTCCTTCCCTTGAGCCTATTAGCAGGTGCAAGACAAACAAATTTTTTCAACTTGCTATGGATGCATTTGCCTTGAAGTTAGCCACAGTAACCCTACAGCATCTTCAGGTGTTTTCCGATCTAGTTGATCAGACACGTCTGCGGTTATTGTTTTATGCTATCTCCACTGCCTTCTCTTCTGACACCTGTCTTTGGTTCCTGACAACTGGGCCTGTTTTCAGAACTGCAAAGCTCTTCTCATTCAAAGCAAAGTTTTTCTAATTCTGACCAGCAGAAAACAGTTACAGCCTTCCACAGTGTTGCAGCTCACCCATGGTGCCTGATGCAATGATCTGCCTGCTGTCTGCTGGCAGTTCTACAGTCTGATCAAAACCTGTGGATGACCTTCACCTATGTGATTCCAGACCAGTATTCTCTCTAGTTTCTTTTGTGGCTCCCAGTCTCTAAGCATGGAGGTAAATTAAGTTATCCTAAGTCTTACGTTTTATTAAGTCTTTTCTGAGTACAAAAATATTCAGATGCAGAGAGCTTATGTTCACTAGGATGGAAACTCCAGCCACTTCTTTACCGTCTAGCAATTTAACCTGGGACATAACAGCTCATCTCTGTGTCCTGTTTTCAGTGGTGTGGTATGATAAATGAGGTAAAGTAAAACAGGAAGAAGATGCAGGAGGAATATATTCAAAGTTATTTAGAGAGATGGGGAGAGGGTGGGAATTTTCCAGTGATTACCCCCTGGCTCGTGAGACTGAATTATCCAAAATAGTCTGATAACTAATAAAATTTGCTTAGCTAACTCCCCTGATTAGTTCTGAGGAGGCGTGCGGCGTTCTTTCCACTTCAGGGAATTTCTTGTATAAGTTTCTTCCAAAGGTGAAAAATATTATGTGTTCCTAAATGCAGCTGGCTGTGAGAAACAAACTGAGAATCAAAATCTGTGTTCAGCAACTGAATTTTCAGTTTCATGGGGTTTGATGGTTTCATCTCCTACAGAAGTTTCTTCTTTTCAATACATACCTTGTAGAATTTGTTAGCTCACACTTCAGCTTATGCTATAGTACCTTTAAAGTACACCTTTTTAAGAGTAAAACCATTCAGCTGTGGCATCTCATTCCAAAATGTGTCTACATAAATCTCTGGCATTGTATAGGAAAAAGCCAGATTTATTACAACCACTAGTTTGAACGGAAAAAACTTTAGAACACCAATCTTTTTGTCCAGAAATTATATGGATTGTCATCTAGGTTTGGGTTTGGTCTTTAACAGTTCAGCAAATTGTAGTGTTCATGCATGGTGATCTAGACTGTAAATCATTCAGTACAGAGACCAGTTCATGTCTGGACACCAAACTCAGCAGGTCAGTTCCTGTAAGATCTCTTGTGTAAAGTAATTTTTAGGACCTTTTATTTTGTTGTTTGTTCAGTTCATCTTGAGACATTTCTAAAGACTTATGAAAGAATGATGGTTTTTCCATTCTGAAAGGAAAGGTCTCAGCCTGGCATGGTATGAAAGTTAGGCAAGCTGAGTGAAATCAAGAAGTTTTGCTAAAAGCAAAGAAAGTAGAACATTAATAGTTCCTCTTTATGCTTCTCACGTCTGCTTTGTAGGTAACTATTTGCAATGCTGACTGCAGCTCAGTATTTACATGGGCACAGAAAGAGAGATGAGTTAACACTTTCACTGGTTTAATGTCATGCTGGACTAGCTACATTTTAACAAACAGAACTCACGAAATGTGCTACCTCAGTTCACCTACTTTTCAGACATCGACACTAATGCAACATTTGCTGGTGTCTGTCTGCATATATGTTGTGGGTTTTGCAGCCATAGTAGATCTATGGCATCATAATCAGGAGATTACACTGTAGTGGTTATTTGATTTCTCACCTGAAATTGTCAGGAAATGTGTATATAGAAGAAAGAAACAGAGTATTGCATGGCAGCTGACAAAGCTCAGAAACCTCTTTTTTTGTGCTTCTCAAAGACATAAAGAGGAAGAACCCACTCGTCATGAAAACAGGATGTGACGCTCCTCAGACGCACATGCAAGGAGGTTTCTCATCCTGGTGAAATCTTGTGGAGTAAATGATAGCTGCACAGAATGGAAGAATACAGGTTTTCATCAGGTTCTTATTATAATTGTAATCGTCTTGCCTGGTGAACTTTGAATGCAGAAGTATTTTTTCATGGCATCCAGCAGCTGTGTTATGCAGAGGCAAATGAGACATCTCTTGGCTTACAGATTTAGAGACAAAATGCACTTCCAAACATGGAAATTCAATTCACTGTTTCTTTCAGAAGGAACAGAGAGACTTTGGTGCATGCTTTATATTCCTAATTCATGCCCTGAGATTTCTTAGTCTTTTGGGCTGTCAAAATTACTGAAAATCTTGGAAGCTAATGGCAGAAGTCTCAGATGAAAAAAGGAGCATATGGGTGTTAACCATCTTGCAATACATGTAAAACTGGGCTGGAAGCCAGTCTGGTTGTTCAATGTAGAATGATAGGGGCCAGTAGAGAAGTAATTCTTAAATCTTGCCTGTTTTCCTGGGCTTGGAATTCTTCTTTAGTCATTACTTGAGGCATACTGAAACCTGAAGTTCCTGGTAAGAGTTCAGAGGCCCATTTTCCCTTTCCATCAGGATTCTGGCTCAGTGGTGGTGGAGTTTTCAGCATGCATTCCTCTGTAAGGACTTACTCAGACAGTAGGAGATCTTGGATCAGTGCTTGCTTTGACAAATGTTCGCCTTTTCAGTAAAAAAGACAATAGACCAGAGGGTAAACTGGCATCTGGTTATCTTTATCGTATCATGAAAATGAGCCACTAAGTAGCCAAGAACATAGCATTCAAAAGCAAAGAGTCAGACAGAGAGGCTAATGTGCAAGGGCATCCTGGAGTCATGGTTCTCAGGAGTAAGCCTATGCCTTTTTAATTATTATTTCCTAGAAAGAAAAATTATCTTACTACCAGTAAGTACTGGGTGAACAGTAATTAATATTTTCCATCAATGACAAGAAATTTTGCTAGCTTTCAAGCTCTTGTGATCTCAGTGAGTTTTGCAATCGGGTTTTCTGAGCATATTCAGTAGCAGAAACCAAAATCATTTAACTGACGCATTCATATACCTACACAGAATCAAAATGCTGAGGTAAGATTGTTGTCACTCAGCCTTGAGCTGAGACCCTCCTGAATCCCTCCTGGTTTGTATGAGTCTATTTTGGTCTGATTCTTTGTAGGTATACTTTTTTTTGTTTTGCTGTCCAACCATGAATAACTGCTCTGCCTTTTCAAGTCTCAGAGAAAGGAAGGGCCAAGCATTTGTCAGGGAAAGTAGACATCCCTCCTTCCTGCAGCATGTTTTTCAGAGAGAAGTGATGTCTCCTGCAAAAACAAGGTGTAAATATCTTATTTGCTACCTTTCTGTCATAATACTTAATGGGAGAAGGTGAAAATGTCTTCTAAATGATTGGTGCCACTTTCTACAGATGTTTCTTTGTTAAGCACAGCAATAGAAAAGTTAATATTTGAAAGTGCCAGAGGAGTTCCAGCATACTGTGGCTTCACTATCTGTCCTTCTGTGTGGAATAATCCTGGCCAGAGATGAGATGTGTGCTAGTGAAGGAACGTATCATATACTATGTATGGTATTTCACAGCAAGTAAAGCCAAGGGAAGTCTTGGAATGTGAGGAGCTAGACTGAGATAATAGCAAAGTCTGCATGTATGAGTTACATGAGAATGATTATCCCCCTGTCACAAAGTTTTCCATGATTATACTACGTAGCTACAATGCATGTAAACGTTGTCCTGCCATAGCAACATGACTCATTTGTTCTTTTAAAGACATTTCTATTACATCAGTGAGACAATTTTTAGAAATTTGATAGTTTTCACTGAGTCAGTTAACCGTCTTGTCTTTTCCAAATGTGCCTGGTTATCTTCTGAGTAAGCTTGGAGAATGTGAGGCTGAGTAACTTTGATCTGTCTGTCTACTGGCAGAAAATAACTTGAATAAATACAGGGTTTGTCTGCCATGCTGGTATTATTTGTGCACATACTGTCTGAGAAACAGAGCAATTTAGCAAAGCAGTAATCTATTTTTCCAACAGTAAATTGAAGAATGCACACTGAGGAAGAGAGAACTCTTTTTCAGAGGCTTGCAAAAATAATTCTTAATTTGGAACAGAATAAATCCATAAACAAAGTCCAAATACTTCTTTATGATATACAAACTGCATTTTAGGAAAAAGCAGCAACTTTGTATCACAAGAAATAAATTATAAGTAGTAAGCTCTAAAGATTTTTAAATGTTGATACGATAAAAAGATGACATTGTCTATTGTCATTTTGTCTATTTCAAAATTAGATCTGTTATAACTATATGGTCCAAGGTATTTGCACTGAATTTCTGGAAACTTCTTAACTAGAGTATTTTACCTGAAGTGAAGTGAATAAATCAGGATTGTATCTACTTCTATGTATGCATAATTTTATTGGAAAAGCGTGTCTGTGTGAATGTATGTTGATATGTGTGCCACTTAGAAGAAGAGACAGAATATCTTGTTAATGAAACATTAAGCCTGCAGGAGTCATTTGACAGAACTGAAATCAGAACTGAAAAAATTCCCTCTGGGTAAATTGAAAAAATATCCTGCCTGCATACTGTCCATATGACGTGTGTGTAAATGGACAATGATATACCCTTGTCACTTGAAAATTTAAAAATTGGAGCAAAGCAGAACTAGTTTTATAAAAAAATTTATCTTGTCTTAAAATGGCTGTAAGGAGAATATAGGCACAGATTTTTAAATACTCTTGTGGCCTTGTTGTTTTACAATTCCACAACAACAAAAAAAATCTGTCTGTTTACTATAGTCATAGTGTGCTCAAGAGGAATACAGGCGAGGTTTTAATTTTCAATTTCAGGCAAATCTCAGCCGAAGTACTTCTGAAATGGTTCTTGACTGCCTTGAAGCTGCTAAGTTACTGAGTGGAAACTGAACAGCAGGGAATTCCCCAGGTTTGGTGCTTGCTAACTTAGAGACACTGATCCCCCTAGTTTAAATTGCTTAAAAATGTCTCCTCCTTCTCCGGAAAACCGAGTTGTGCAAGCTGAAGGCCAGCAGAGCACTGCAGTCCTTACGGGTAGTCTGATGTATTGCTGGTGCTGTAAACATTGCTGTGACGGGAGCATGGAGCTACAAAGTGGGAGGTTTGCTCAGCGGCACAGCAGGCAGAGGCAGCTGAATTAATAAGTTCTCAGTTATTACTGCTACTCTTACAGGATCACCATAACCAGCTCGTAAGAAGTAACATGCCTCAGCTTGCTGGGTTGCCTTTAGTTTTACTTTCCTGCTTGCCAGGGCAGCTTTTGCTGCAGCAAACAGGAGCTTTTTGGGCTTTGGATTAATCTTAAAGTACTCATAAAATTTGTAAAGAAATGATTCTTTAGAACTCTTCCTCTATTCTAGAGACTTTCATATTTTTATTAACACAATATATTTATGCAAATTCACACAAACCAAACACCTGTGAAAACTGGAACAGAAATTGCAACTGCATGCAGTTATATGATATCTACCTGGCATTTATGTCAAGGTTAAAAATAACAGAGAGGTCCTAATTAACACATACACGCTGTTTTAACAGCCAGCGACTTTTGAAATATAAATTCATTGGATCAAGCTTTCTCAAATCTTGTGTTCTTGCTACTCCAACTCTATATGAAAGACACACATGCAATTTGTTTTCTGTATTTATTTACTTTTGTTTAAAAACGTAATATGCCTACTATCCCCACAGAAGTTTGGAAGCAAATCGTCATCTAAGATTCTACTTTTCTAGGCACTGATTGGTGACTTTTGGCTGGTGTTTGGAAACAGAGTAATTGGAAGAGCAAAGGAAGTTACATCACCCTGGTTTTTATTCAGAGGGTACCACATGCTTTAATCTGCTAATGCAAGCCAAAAACAATGTACAAGCCTACAAGAAGACATAGAAAGTACCCAGAAAAGAATAGCATAGGGACTGCAGGTACAAAAATGTCTATGTATGTATCTAGGGGCTAGTTTTGTATTTCTGCAAAGCAAACTGTATCTTAAAATATTTATCAGTGGAAAACAAAACAGTTAAGATATTTAGCACTTCAAGAGATACTCTCTTGTTTCCTATGTATTTTTTTTTCAATGCATCATAAACTGGTTTTGGAAAATTTTTAAAAATTATTACCTGGAATATTATTATGGGAACAGCCAGAAAGAAGCAATAATTATATAATGCATTGCAAAATAAGGAACTGTTGAAACCAGAAAAGAAGTAAAGTAACCTGCTTGTGTCTTATTCCCTGGGTGAGAAAAACAGCTCAGGGTGTGACTGGGAAGAGGAGGTTTATGCCATAGAAAATGTAGTAATCACCACCCATGAATAAGGAGCTGTTGAATAATGGGCAGTGAAGTTTTGGGGTGCAGATGACTAACAGCAGACCTAATTTCATTCTCTGCATCCTGCCCATGATTCTGAGAAGTGTTCTCCATTATTTTTAGCCCATCTGGCTGTGTGTTTTGCTTTAGTCAGGATTAATCAACTGCATACAGAATGCTGATGACTAACTTGCTGTAACTATGTGATGAACATTTCTTTCCACTTAAGAGCAGGACCCAGAATTCCAATCAGATTCCAAGTCACTGTGTTCTTCTTCCTTAAATTCTCACATATGTTCATCTGAAACAAACAATTGTCAAAACAATATGCAATATGTATTGCAGTGACAAATTTATCCTTAAATGTAACCTGAAGTTACAGTCAGTTGATGACGGACTGCCAAATGGATAGGAATTATAAGTACCCATATAATAAATATTACTGTGTAAAGCTGGGGGATGGAGAAAATGAAATTGATGTGGTTGGTATTTTACTTGGTAGTTTTAAAGTTGAGGTGTAAATTATACAGTATATATGATATGGATGCCAAAGAGTATAATAATTTATTTTGTTTCATGCCAGTTAAGAGGTAACAGAAAAATCATGTGCATCACTAGCTATCAAATATGAAGGCTACTAAAAATAAAGTTCTTGTCTCTTAAAGAGGCAAAACTGGTGGTGCTTGCAACATAGTAATCAGGAAATGAAAATATTAAAATATTGCTAGAATGGAAAGTTAACCTACTAGGAAAGTGAATGTCACTATTAGAGGCTACTAAATTAAGTTTCTCTTGAATAATGCTGGATTGGAAGCTTGGAATGTGAAGGAATTTTTAATTAAGAAAAAAATCACACACAGAACCACACAATATCCTGAGTTGGAAGGGACCCAGAAAGATCATTGAGTCCAGCTCCTGGCTCTGCACAGGATCACCACAAGAGTCCCACCATATGTCCAAGAGTATTGTTCAAATGCTTCTTGAACTCTGTCAGGCTTGGGGCTGTGACCACTTCCCTGGGGAGCCTGTTCCAGTGCCCAACCACCCTCTGGGGGAAGAACCTGTTTCTAATATCCAAACTAACCTCACCTGACACAACTTCAGGCCATTCCCTTGGGTCCTGTCACTGGTCACCACAGAGAAGAGATGAGTGCCTGCCCCTCCTCTTTTCCTCACAAGAAAGTTGTAACTGAAATGAGGTTTCCTGTCAGCTTCCTCTTCTCCAGGCTGAACAGACCAAGTGACCTCAGCTGCTCCTCATGCAGCTTCCCCTCAAGGCTCTTCATCTTGCTCACTTGAACAGTACTTTAGAAATGGCATTATTAGATGAGTAGTCTTGAGCTCTAGAGTAGATAAGTACCTTGATTGTTTGATTCTTGGTATTTGGAAGAGTATATGTTGCCGAGTTTCCCTGTCACTTCTTGGTCACTTAAGGACCAGATATTACACTGGATGGTCCTCTAGCCTAATTCTTGAATTCCTTTAAACTTTCAAATTTTTATTTCCCCTTCATGATTTTGTTTGCAAGCTCATGGTTATCTGAACCATAGGAATCTTTACTAGTTCTTATTTTGGGGTGGGTTGTTGCTGATATGTAATTGGATTGTTCTGCCTTTCATGGATGTTAATTAAGGGGAAAACCATTTAAAGCACCTGCAGAAGTTAGAATTTTCCCTGTTCGGTGGAATTTCCCATTCTCAAGATAAGGCTGTTAGAGTCTAGTGTAGTACTATGAGCTGATCTCCACTCAGATGAAATTGTGTTATTAATAGTCTACAGAGCCTTCCTCAGTTTCTCTCTCTGTTTCTCTCTTGATCAATGTGATCTGCTTTTTCTATCTCCTTGTGACTCCCTAATATTAAACTTCTCACTAATTGTATCAGGGCATTCCCCAGCTGATACAGGATGCTGGAACTGGTAAATGTCAAGGATTTCCTCATACTGAGCAGTACAGGAGGAACATTGTATTGGATTTACTTTCTAAAGAGCCCAGATACTGTCTAAAAAAAAGTAGCTGAGATATTATAGTGGTTTTTTATTTGAAAGAGTCTCTGCAGCTCTGCCCAGCAGTGGTGCCTCAAAGTGAAATTGGTCTTTGGAGGAGAAAATCACAGCAGAAATTTCTAAGCTTAGCTGGAGATGGTTGAGTGCAGGCAGAGCAGTTTCAGTCCTTTAGCAGGAGGATGTACTTTACTTAAGATCAGTGAGATAAGAAGTTTGTGGGTGAGAGAGGCTCCAAAGTATGGAAGTGGTATCTGTTCAATTCTATCTTGCTGGCAGAGGTTCTTGGAGGATGCAGCCAGTTTGACTGGTATAGACTGTTTTGCTTAAAAGTGAGCTTGGTAAATAGTCAGGAAATTCCAAGGAAAATGACGGATTTGGGGTGTTTTTTATAATCTCTCTCGTTACTAATCATGTACAAATATGCTCGTCTCAATAGCTTAAAACTCACTTATTTGCTGGCTTGCCCACTGTCAAAGTCTTTAATCTGGCAATAGATATTTCCAGGTGCCCTGCTAAGTATCATAAGAAACAATTAGATGAACCACTTGAAAATAAACAAACAAACAAACAAACTGATAATTATATAAACATTAAGTTTGAAGAGAACACTATGATAGTATCAAAGTCAAACATTTGAAAAATAGGAAATAGCAGAAGCAGGTTTATCTGCACTTTCATTATTTTAGCTTCCTTATACATCTTTATACATTACAATTCTTTTTTTCAGTGCATGATCATGTTATCTGCTCTCCTCATCCACCCAGGATCCCATACATACTTACTGCATGACACCTTTTCAGTGTTTTTTTATGCCTTATTATTCTGTGTTTGGTCTGATGACCAAGAAGATAAGTGCTTTGAGATTACTTTAGTTTTTCTATAGTGCCTAAATGCTTTAAAAGGAGTAATTTGTCTTTACAAAGGCCCCTGAGACAGGCAAATTGTATCACCTCTAGGAGGTGTGTTGCTTTAAAAAAAGTAATTAGCTTAATTTGAGCCACTGTAGGTCTGACAAAACTGAGACACGTAGGAAAGTTTAAGAATGTGTAGGTGGAGATTGAACTTCATACCTTCAAAGTGTAGCTCTCTCAAACTTCACTTACAGCTGTGAACCGATGAGATGATTTTTTTTACTGGAGCTGCAGCTGCAGTTAACCCAGAAGTTAACATGCAGGCTTCACTTGTTTTACAAAAATTAAATATTAATTCAAGCCACTTCTCCAGTTTCAGGCAGCAAATATGTGGCAGAGAAAGGAATTCAGTTTAGCCTTTAACCTCAACCCTGACCACATCTTTTTCTCGTGCAGTCCCTTAGCCCAACTGTATCCATCTCCCAAGCTCTATGAGGATTATGGTTGCAATCAACACTAATCACTTTTACTTCAGAGCTTTCTTGCCTTCCCAGAGGAACTGATGCATTAAGACTGATTTATGATGCTGGTGTTGCCTCATTTTCACAGAATCAATCATAGAAAGGCTTGGGTTGGAAAGGAACTTAAATAATAATCTAATTCTTATCCCCCAGCCATGGGCAGGGATGGCATTTGCAAGAGTAGATTGCTTAGGGCCCCATCCAACCAGGTCTTGAACACTTCCAGGGATGGGGCATCCACAACTTCTCTGAACAACCTGTTCCAATGCCTCACCACCTAATAAGCAAATAACTTTTTCCTAATATCATATCTAAATCTCTCCTTTTTTAGTGTAAAACTGTTCCTCCTTGTCCTATCACTGTCTGCCCATGCAAAAAGTTGTTCTCCCTACTTTTTATACACCTCTTTTAAGTACTGGAAGGCTGCTATGAGGTCTTCCTGGAACCTTCTCTTTTCCAGTTGAGTTGTTATCACAGTCTTTGCATTAGTTAACAATACTGTATGTCTGTGGTAGGTTTATGCTTGGAACCAGACCATCACTAAAGGAAGAATGAAGGAGTGGTAGCTGACAGTGAGGCCATACTGTAGAGTGAGTATATTTCTAGAATACATTTACTGTACATCCAGTGGGACATTTCTTCTGGCAGGAGAAAGGAATATGTCTTCAGAGGAATGGTATGAGTGGGGACACTGCTGCAATTTTTATTTATTTCAACACAGAGTTGAGCTTTTCTATTCCTTCTATTCTACACTGCAATACCCTCTTGCTTTCTGTCCTGTTTCCTTACTGAATCAGGTCTGCTTCTCTCCTTTCTTTTTGTATATTAGGTCAACACTTGTCCTCTCCTTAACTGTGACAACTTCTCTATTTCTCTGGAGTTTGTGTGGCTACATGAAAGCTTCAGGGATAGTTGTGCTTAGCCCTGTGCTTGATAATGCTCTGTGGCTGTGGAATATTTGGTAATCAAAGAGCCACTGGGTGTATACGAGATGCAGTTATTACTCTTAGAATTTTAACAGCCCAGCACTTCTTTGGATTGGAATATGGCATACTCCTGATGCAGCAACCATTCCCATGTAAAACTGTAAAGTCTGTGGGTGTTAGAAGAATTGAGGAGAATAAACCATGTCAGAGTATAGATTTTTGAATAAAATAATGTGTTACTTTTTTATATTTTGAAAAGGGCCAACTGTTCTGTTTAAAATTTTCCAAAAACTAAATTAATGTTATACAGCAAACACCCAGAAAAAAATTTGTTTCAAAATTTAGCAGACTTTTAAATTATGATTTTTAAAAATAGATGTTTTTACATGACTTTTATATTTGGAGGAACCAACAGCAGCTACTAAGCCACCAGCAAATGGAACTATGCTTCTATCTACATAGGACTGACCTGGAACCCAAGCAATAGTCTAAAATTATAGGACTATGTGTTTTATTTCCAGTCTCTGATCCTTAAAACTTATTTATTTATGGATTTTGTTTTTCTTCACTAGAAGACACTTTCCTACATATCCACTCTTCCCTCTCTCTCTTTTCTTCCCCTTTCCTTACTATAATATAATGTTTTTATTGATCTACAATATTGAAATTAAATTGAGCCCTGCACAGTATCCTTCAAAAATAGAGATGGAGAAGGATATTTGAGCTACTAGTTAAACCTTGTATATAAAATTTTTCCCTTTCTTTTGTCTATGCTTTGCCATTTTCTTAGTGCTTTTTGTTCTTCATAAAAACATGGCTTAAAAATAATTCATTAAAAAAAAAGAGCTAGCTCCTTGAATGGAAGAAGAAAAAGAAAATATTCTTGCAAGGTTATGGAACTTACAGGCAGAGGAAATGAGCCAGATTTCACTCTCCTTTTGTAGATTTTGTTTCAAAATAGGTGGGAAAGAAAAAAAAAAGTCTTGAAACTTCTCCAGATTTCTAAGGATTACTGTGAGCAGCCAATGTTTCCTTTGAATTGCCTCAAGTAATTTTGAGTACACCCTCACAACAAAAGAAGTCAAATATACAATAGTGGTCATAGTGCTAGTGCACAGTTATTTGTACCTAAATGTACTCCAGTATTAATACTCACTGGAAAGATTTTAGACTCTTTCTCCCCATCATTTTTCTTTCTTTTCTCTTATTCTCATACATTTCCCCTTTTTCTTTTCTCTCCCTGTCTCACACAACTCTTTACTTCCTCTCTATGACTCATTTTTATTGCTCATATCAAACAATAGATTAGGTTACTGAGTTTCTATGCCATTACATGTAAGCCAAAAGAGTATCTCTTTGTTAAATACAACCAACTAACCACCGAAAACCCAACTCTCCACCAGGTAAAGAGCTTTTTATGGATTTATATTCCCTTCCAGCACATTCACAGAGAGGCACATGCCAAATGCATTTTTATGACCATGAAGCAAAATTTGTACTTGTCTGGAAAAAAAAAAGTTCAAAATGTAACAACACAGCTGGCAAGCACACACTTCACTGTGAGTATTTTATAATCTGCCTTTCTGGGTCTGGGTGTACAGTAATAAAACTGCAGGGCAATTCATAGCAAAAAATGCTGTGTGAGAAAAAAGACAAAGAGGCCCTTTCTAATATTCTCCCTCTTTCAATGCTTCTGCAAAGGAAAATTAATTGCTATTTGTAGTCTTTTTTCTATGACTAAGAAACTTGGAACTTTTGATCTGTAAATCAGCACTGAAATTGGAGGTTAAAGCAAGTCCATAGACCTGCTTTTTCTGAGCCAAATGGCCTGTCAAATGCTGCTGAAGGCAATTTTCTCACAGCAGTGTTGACTTACTTTCCATTAAGATACTTAATATTTGTGCTTCACTATGATAATTATTCAGAACTTCATGATATTTGAAATACAAATTTAGAAACATTTTAGAAACCTTGGATAACTGCACAGTAAGAAACTGTTCAAGATTCATTGCATTTTCTTGATTTCTGTAGATACCAAACCACTTTTGCTACATATTCCCATGCAAAGAAGTTGAAAAGAAAGAAACAAACAAACACAAGAACAAAAACCAATATTTGATGTTCTGTATTCATACAAGGTATTGTGGTCACTATATGTTCTTTCCTGGTTATTGCTTGTGGTCCCCCTAATGTATTGAGGCATCATTTTATGATGAACTGTAAAGAGACATACAGATGTTTCCTCATCCCCAATAGGTGTACTACACTATAAGAAAAAAAGCATGACTAAAGCCAGGAGAAGCAATCAAGTACTTAAGTCAGTTGTCAGCATGAAGAGCATTACAATTCTGTGGCTTCATTCAGTTATGAGGTTGTAAATCATAGATATGACAGTGGAAAAAAATTCTGTATTATAATGCAGATTTGGTGAGACAGGATTAATATTCTGTGTAAGTTGAGGGCTCACATAAACTGCAAAAATTCTAGAGTAAGGTGTGGCAGCAAAAATGACTGTGGTCTGGACTTTGGAGGAAAATGTGAGATGACAACTTGGAGAGAATCGTGATAAAAGTCTGCAAAAGCTGATGCATATCAATGCCAAAGGAGGAGAGGAATTTACTGTGATGTAAAGGAAGTACTATAAGAATTAATGAGCTGAAAAAGTTGGAGGAAGTTTAACCATGAGACTGCAAAATGCTTTAAAGTAGACTGGACACGTGTTCAGGAACCAGTCTGAACATTGGAACTCGATATTCTACTGTTATATCTGGGCCTTATAGACTTGCTGCTAGCACAGTGTTTTTCTGCCACTAATATTATCCCTCATGCAGAGCTGATACATTGCATTTCTGAATGCTTTATTGCTGATTAAGAATAGGGCTATGATAGGCCTTGTAAAAAAAAGATAAATACATAATGGTTCACCTACTTCAGATCATCTTCAATCCAATTACCTGGAGAAATCTCTGCAATGATAATGAGATGTACAAATTATAAATGAAAGAAGAAAGGAAGAAGGTGGGGAGAGACCTATATGATCCCAAGCCTTAGTATTTACTCATCAAAAGTCTAAATTGAGTAAATAAACATGAAACAAAATGCAAAAGAATACAATCAGTGGACAGAAATACAGCAAATGGAATATGCAGATGAAAACAGGGAACAGTATAGGTAGTGAGGAAACACCGTGTCACCTCAGAGAGTGGGTGTAGCTAGTGAGAAACCAAATATTTATATACCAACACTGCAGCCTGGTAACACAAGGGAGGAAGTTGAGATGGTAGGGGAAATGAAACTAGACAGGCTGAGGATAAGTGGAATATGGTGGAATAAGAATCATGACTGGACTGTTGGTACTGACAGGTATGCCATAGATAAAAAACACTATTTAGCTGTTGTTACATTTAGCTGGCAGATGAATGCAGCACACTCAGGACATTATCAGATATAAACAAACAAAAACAAACAAAAAGAAGTGGTGTGACTTAAGTAGAATAGGTTTGAATCAAAGGTAGATCTATTTTAAAATAGTAAAATATTTTATTGTAGGATAATACTGAAACGTGTATAGATTTTTTCAGATTTCTCATGGTTTTAGGAAATACTTTTGGAAATTACTTAACTGATAATTTTGGTTTTCTTGGTAAGAGCTGGAAAATAAGTGTTACTTACAATGATGAGCCTTAGAAATTCTGAGATTTGATAGCTAAAATATTTCTTTATTGTTCTCTGAATTAGATAGGGGTGATGTTATTTAGCTTGGTTTGGGTGCATAATAAAATAAGCTACAAAGATAATACAGAAGAATTGGTCAGAGAAAATACTTGTGAGCTGAATTATGCCACCTGATCTGCTATAAATGAATGGGAATATAACCAAAAGAAGATCTATGAATAAGGACTTCAGTTTTGAGAGAGAAAACAAAATAGTTTTCTTGTATAAAGGATGGAGATTAGTTAGTCATATTATTTGGGCAAGAAAGCTGCAAATCTTGCATGTAGACAGTACTGGCACTTGTTTAATTAAAATGTTGTGGACCTGTCAATATGTCCTATCTCATGCAAGGGAAAACTTATTTAAGGTACTTTGTACTTAAATAGATAATAAGTACCTCCAAAGATACGTTATCATATGTAGAGAGCTGGGAATGAATGAAAAGTGGTCTGCTTACCAAAAAATACCCCATGCCTTAGTCATAAAGTATGTGGCTACAGTAAGACCTTTCTAAGAACATATAAAGTAGAT
The DNA here is from genome assembly GCF_047495875.1 of Pithys albifrons albifrons. NCBI lineage: Eukaryota > Metazoa > Chordata > Aves > Passeriformes > Thamnophilidae > Pithys > Pithys albifrons. The sequence continues at coordinate 45,851,472 of NC_092463.1, read as the reverse complement.
TCCAAGAGGTCCTTTGCCCATATAAACTGAAAAGTTTATATGAAAAAAATATTCAATGCAGTGAGGATGAGATCAGGAGTAAAGCTGTTTCTAAGATTAAAATCCTAAATCAGCATTGCCTTTTAATACGGATTTCCTAGTTAGCTAGCATGCAAAAAAATTGTGAAGCCAAGTTACATCTTTTTATTATACAATGCCTAGGCTAACATTAAAGGCACAAATATTTTTTATCAGCACTTACAGAGAGGAGGGAATATACCTGCATATCTGTAGCTGCATTAGTTCAACCTGAAATAGCAGAAAGCCTTAAGAGCAAATTTGAAGGACAAGATCAATGATTGAAACAAGGATCCACTCAAGTGGTGATTTTGCATACAGAAGGTTGTACCACAGAAATATTTTATCTTTTTCTCTAGAAAATCAGGGAATTATTTGGCAGTGGGGTGAGTCTGATTTATTTGAACTAAATGCCTCATATACAGGGCCACATTAGAAACTATCTATTGAGAAGGGATTGATTGCAAAATTTAAAGTAGAGAAGAATCTGATAAAGAAGAAGTGAGATAAAGAAGCACCTTAAAGAGTGAAGGATAGGATAGATAAGGACAAAGATAGTAATGTATTATCATCATGGGGTAGAACTGGAACATCATACAGGAGGGCTTGATTGCATTGGGTATTGGAGTAATGGAAATGACATAAAATTCAGCAGTTCAGTAGGAAAAAGTATTTAATGGAGACTAATCACAAAACAACTTTGAATTGGCATTATCACAGGGCTAGTGGGCACTTAGAGCAGCCTAAAAAGGAAAAGAATTGGGGTGAGAGAAGGGACAACTCTCAGTTGCTGACAAGATATACAACCATGGGAAAAGATAGACGTTCTGGGACATGTCATTCAGAGCATTTCTACTAATGGCAGGTAAAAGGCAAGTAGGATGCTTGAGGGAATGGAGACGCTCAGAAGAAATTTGCATTCTTTGACTTAGAAAGACAAGAGGAAGGGCTGATATTGCTCTCTGCACATGAATGAGGATAACCAGTACCAAGAGATGACATCTTAAACTAAGGAAAGATCAAAGAGGTAGAGTTGCTTTGTCTGTATGAAAATGAGAGCAAGAGGGGTCTGGAGGATCCCTTCTACAGAAATAGTCCATAGTATTCAAAGGACTTTTAAGATAGAGATCAGAATAACATGAAAAGTCACTTATGTGCCTAGGTGACTGTTTGAACAGAGAATTGCTTTGCGTGAACTTGAAAAATCTTTTCAAACTTGCAGTCTAAATGTGTATTCAATCTTCTGTGCACAGGTACTCTCTGATTCTTCTTTCCAGTTCCCTTAATCTACAATACAGGAACTATTTAGCTCAGCCATATAAACGCACTTCTCAGTAAGCTTTTCCCAAGACTCACCTTTCTGAGCACAACAGTGAACTTATTCACAAATTTAGTGGGTTAAGTAGCATTTCCAGCAGTAGCCAAGAAGAAAAAACTACTCTTTTGTTCACCTCTATAAATACTATGGAAAATCCTGCAGGTAAAAAGACCCAAAATCTTTCTTTTTACTTTGTTTGAAAGGTAAGATTAAAAGGTTAAAATGGCCTGTCATCATTTTAGGTGCTATAAACCACCAAAATACTGGCTCCTCAGAGAACTGCTGGCCTGCTGTGAACAGCATAGGTCTAAGTTTGAGAAAGTTAATGTTGAGCTTATTTAAATTGCATGCAAAATTGTCCATCCTCAAACATTAACTCAGTATTTAATTTTCTAGTACTCTACTGTTACTCGCCTCCTTCTCCCCCCATTTCCTAACTGGAAATACTGTTTTACTCCTATGAGAAGTCAGTATGTGGCACAAGAGATCACCAAGCATAAATTGCACAGATGATGAAATTACTGGGTTTCTACACCAACATAGGTGTTCTGAGTGGTCCAAGTATGCAGAAATTCTACTCTAAACACTTGCCTCCACAGACCAAACTCTCTATCACCTCTTTCATGTACTTATCTTCCTAGTGTAGGTATGTACATTATCACTTGGAGACAGTTTGCCAGTCTTAGTGTCTGACTTAATCGCTTATCTGGAGTGACCAAGTCTGCCTGGAATTTTGATGTGTAAATACTGCATACAAAGATGTGTCATATAGAAAACATTAAAATACATGCATGTTGATCTTGGAAAGTAACTTGTTCATTGTTGTTCATTGCTATTCTGCAGTTCATTTAAGAAAAAAAAAAACCTTGCAGAAGATTCCAGATTGTCAGTGTGTTATATTGTCAGAAAGAGGACATGCATTATTAGCCACAATTTAGTTTTGTTGTGGTAGATGCTGAAGGCTTGGGAGAATTGTGTATGACAGAAAATGAGAAAACAGTGGAACTGCACAGCACTATTTAATCCCTTCAATGCAGGAAAATACAACCAAAGGGAAATAGTCTAGGATGGTTGTGAGGAGGCTTGAAATATGCAGGATGGATAAAGAGAAGGGAGTACAGAACACTTGAGCTCCACGACTCTGATAATTAATGTATCATAGCACAGCAAGATTGTTTAAATTCACTGGTGATGTCTTCAACTCAGTGTTCAAACTCCAAGTTAGGAAAAAACCCCATTGCTGTCATAAGGCATTGTACTTCTACAAAAGTAAGAATTTTGATTTCATAAAGATTATGGATTGTCACAAAACTTGATTTTTCTCTGTGAAAATGAAACCCCTGAAATTCTTGAGGTTTCGGTGTAATAAATTTTATACAGGACAGGTAATTAAATTTATATGTTTGAGAACAGAAAAGGTGTGTCAAACATTCAATCTTTTTCTATCTATCTACTGAAAAAATTCTGAAAAATGCTGAAGACCATTCATAAAATGGGGCCATTTTAGAGGTTTTCAGTGATGACTCTGAGCCTTCAACTTTCTGCCCATGGGAAACTTTTCCATAGGAAATATGCGTAATACCAACCAAAATGATGTAATTCTTGTCTGAAAGGAATAAATCAAGGTCAACATGTAAATGCTCAGGAAGTACTTTTTTACATGTTACTTTGCTTTGGAAGGTACAAGTCCTTTGTAAGGGTATTCCTAGGTTACAGGTGATGATCAATACTGGAGTGAAAGAAATAAGAGTAGCAGTTCAGTCAGTGATAAAAAAAGAATATTTCCATTTCTTTGTCTCTAGTTACCACTCTAGTAAGTGGATTAGGGGTAAGACCATATGATGATTCCATAGAGATGTGGCAACAATTGAGGAATGAAAAATGAAGTGCTTGCCAATGATGTATCTGATTCTCACAGATTTTTTTCTGAGTGGAGAAGATTTAATACAGTAAGAAAAATTTCAAATCTATTCATTCTATATTACTCTTCACTAAAATTTTGTTTCTCTTCTGGAAAACCTCCTAAACTCAGTTGCTTTTAATACTTTGGGAGGTTGATTCCATTGAGACCAAGCAGTTAGACTATATTGAGTGAGAAGGACCCAAAAAATAAATTGAATGTTCCTCTTGTGAACATACAAGTTACTACATTTGTAATTTCAGTGGGTTTATATTTATAAATAATACCTAAATTCTTTGCATGAATCTGAATAGCAGTAGGATTTGATCATAGTTACAGCTCCTGCATTCAGACGTGGAAATGTTTGTTGGTTTTATTTCAGAAGTGCTTGCTTTACTACCCTGTAGAACAAGTAAAAAGTTGTTTAAAATTGACCTTAGTCACTCTCAGGTTGAGGAGAAGAGCTGATAGAATTTGGACTGATAATGTGTATTTGTACATAAAAACATATGGCATAAGGAGCTATGCACAAGGTTTAAAGTATTAACAGGTGAGAAGAGCCACTGAGCGGGAGCAAGGCATTTCTTGATCTTAACTCATGCTGTGTATTAAGTATCATCTATACCAGTAATGCCTATACTATTGCCTGTAGGTTTCTGTTGGGCAGAAACCTAATTGTCTTAATTTGAAAGACATCCCAGAAGTGATGGAGCATAAGTGCAGTGGGGAAGAAAAAGGCAACAGGATGCTTGAAAGAAACTGGCAGTGTAGATATCCCCAAAATACAGCAGTAGAGACTAAGTAAAACATAAAATCTAGCTCTATTTTCTGCTGCTTGCCAATCTGAAATAAACCTGGGATAACTCAAAAGATTCAGCAATGTATATAAGCTGGAAGTGAGAGTGGTTTCTAGTTTCCAGACTGTGTTCCTACATAGTTGTTAAAAGAAAACTTTCTTGTCTTGATCTGTGACGCATATTTAATATCATTTATTTGAAGGAGTTTTGCATGCAAATTTTGCTTTCTTTGGTAGTTGCAGTAGTTTTTAATAGAAAATTTTGCTATAATATTTAATACTATTTGGAATACTATTTGGAATACTATTCATTGAAATTCAAAGCATATCTGAATTTTGGAGGTTTCCTCAGTAGTCTAATAGATGTGGTAAACGATTATTACACGCTAAAAATTCAAGACCTAAATTTAACCCCCTATTGTTTCTGGGTGTGTTTTTGGACAGAGGAGAAAATTTTTTGGTTCTAATGCAACTGTGGCAAAGAACTTCTAATCTCTTGCCAGAACATTATAGTGTGCTCCTCTTTGGGATAATCATTCTTCAGTTTATATTTTTGCATAAACAATTTGTAGTTGCAGAAGTGCACAAGCAAGGTCATTAAAATCTGGCTAATATCATGCAATATTAGTGTGAAGCTTAGACATATTGTGGTTACAGAAGATATTATAGATTGTATTGTAGAAATTAAAAGGTAGCATAAAGCTTTATTTTTCCTTTGTCAACTTCTTAATAATCTATCCCATTTAGTCAGACCTGACAGAGACAGTAATTTCTAACTAGGAACATATTCTGCAGTACTTCTCTATCCTTGAACTAAACAGAAAAATACAGTTTGCAGATTCAGTGTTTTTTAAGTAGCACATTGGAGGTCAGTGATGTGGTCAAGGGGAGATTTAGCATAAGTATTATAGTCCCAAACCACTGAAGGTCAAAAACATTTATTACTTTCCTCCTTGGCACAGCACCCAATACAATGAACAGCTCTTTCATGCATTTGTGTAGTGAAAACAAAAAGACTACTGAGAGAATGCTGGAGCGTTCTCTATCTTCACTTAAAAAATATTGTCTGCCATTATTTAAATCTCAGCTGCATCTTTGTACTCCTTTCAGTGCTCCACGAAAAAGGTACTTGTTAGTTCTCAGAATGGGAAAGACTGCAGTGATATAGTCCTGATGACCACATCCACTGCATTTCTACATGGAAATCCGGGAGAAGGACTGTTCTGGTGCGTCACTATTCTGCCTGCTGTAAGCATTTTGAAGTTGCTGCTAAGAATTTTATTTAAATAGAAACATGAATTCTAGTGCTGCTTTGGTGTAGAGGCATGAGAGTGGTGGTAGGAACTATACTCCAAATTTTAGGAATCAGGTCTTGACTTCCCCATCTGTTAGCTCTAAAAATCCTTAGGTTGCTATGCCATAGTAGTCTCTTCAGAGGAAACCTCATGAGTTTTTTACTTCCCTAGCTTGGCTTTCTTTATAGTGGAAGCAAATGGCCTTTATGTAATTCAACTTCCTTTTGATTGTTTCTTTCTGTTCAGCCTTACAAACCACAGAAATCTTCAGCTGAACAAATGGGAAGGCTAAAAACTAAGAGCAATTTGTTCAAGATAAGAGAGCTCTCTGTGAGATCACATTAAACATAAATACACACTGTAAAACAAACCACCTGAATTATCTCCTCAAATGCATAACATATTTAAGATTTCTTGCATTAATTTTTTGGCAGATTCAACAATGGAGGAGAGTGAATAAGAAAAGGGGAAGGAAAAGGAGGGAAACTGGAACATAAAAATCAGTCAAAGAGGAAGAGTTTTAGTTAAATCATCTCTGTTTCTGTTGAATAGATTAATTGTATGAATGAAGTGGCTTGCTTCAATAGCTGGCAGGAAAAAAGCCGATCTGTATTACTTTTCCATAAACAGTATTTGAAGACAATTTTCTTGAGAACTTGCTGAAGGCCTGGAAGAATAAAAGCAGTGAAAAATGTTTTTAATCTAGAATATCATGATGTTTTAATGAAATGACAGTATCGATTTTCAAACTGATTTCTCAAGTGGTTTGATTAAATTTCAGTACAGTCTTTGCTAACCTCTTTTCATTGGCTTTTAGAGTGAAAGAATCTGCTACATCTACCATGGAAATGTACTGAGTTTTATGGGAGAGAGCTGAGACCATCAAGCTATCTTTATATTAGCAGCTGGTAATGAGTTTTTACAATAAAAGAAACAGCATAGAAGCATGTAGAGTTGAGATCTGTAGGAATCACTTCAGCAAAATTGGGTGCACAAAGGAGAAAATGAATAGAAGAGATTTTACTCTTAAGTGCACCACTCGCCTGAAATAAAATCTGACTCACTGAGAGATCAGAAAAAAGTAACTGTAAGTCTTGGGTTGAGCTGGCAAAATGCCAACTGCCCAATACAGATTCAAAGCTTCCCTCCCCCTCCCACTGATAAAGGAGAAAGGAAAAAAAAAGATTATTTTGTACATCAAAATGTTTCTAGAGGTCTCTTTTTTTTTCTTGACTCACTTGTTATTTAATAATTTGCTCTTTAATGAGTCTTAGAATATAACTCATTTTCAATACATTTTATGTAAGACATGGTGCAGTAAAAACGTGGTAAGGCAGATCCATGCTACGCAGCAGGATAGCTCACAGGGTTGGCCTGTACCTTATATTTGAGTACGGCTGCATGTGAGATTTTACAACTGTGAGCAGATCACAGTTTACTAGACAGGAAAATGAATCACACAAAAAGCAAAGAGCAATGTGCATTTCCTTTATTTTTCATCATTGATAACTGACTGGAAGTGAGATTGTGGTACATGCATGGTATAAATTTTGTCTTAGACCACACTCACATCTGAAATATTATTCTTTTTCATTTTTTCAGGGTTTTTTGTCTCCTATTTATTTTATAATAGGATCTTCTAAATCAAAAATTTATGCAGTGATATTTGCATTCTATTTCTTCCTTCCAAATGTAAATATTTTCATTTTTTTCCCATTCTACTTCAAGCAGTAAATTTTTTCAGACTGATTCAGCTGTTTCATTTTGCTCAAACTGTTGCTCAATTAAGTATTAGCTTTGCTTCTAATGCACCATCAGCACTTTGTTAAAAGTGAGTCCATGACTTTCCACTATTAGGGTTGAACCATAAAATTCTTTTTCCCTGATTGCTTCATAGCAACAAGACCAAAATCTTGGTAGCTTTTAAAGACTCTCTCCTACTAATTGTAGGAGATACCGTTGCACTGTTTGACAGTCCAGGTAGGATTAAGCTGAATTTTAGACCACATAATATTTTCTCCATTAATTGAAACAGAAATGAAAAACTGAAAATGATGAGTGGACTGGGTCAGTGAGAGGATACCTTTATCTTAATTACAACATATGTTATTATTTTCAAAGTCATATTCCGAGGACCTGAGTCATATCCAAAAGCCCTGAAACTGCTTGGAATTTTCATTTGAAAGCTATTCCATCTACTAGAAGGCATTGTTAATCTTACACTTACCAGCTGTTTTATATTACATAATAAATACAGTAGTGAAACATGACCTAGCTGAGACACCGAGATGGACATTCTAAACTTCTATTGCAAGGAGTCTATGTCTCTTCATTGCTGCAAAGGTACCAGCTTTTTTATTCCCAAACTGGTGCAATACATATCCATTGCAATGGAAAAGCTTGGGATTATGCTATTATAAAAATAATGGCTAAAAAGGCTGTATAGATGCTCCAAAGTTAGAAGTAAAATATTTGTTTTCTAGGGTCCCCCAACTCAAAAGCAGCTTGGCAGAAAAGGACCTGGGTGTCCCAAGGTCACCAAATTGAACCTGAGACAGTAAAGTGCCCTGTGTCATGGTTTAAGTCCAGCTGGAATCTAAGAACTATGCAGCTGTTTGTTCAACCCTCCTCTGCCCCCTCCACCACGGTGGAATGGAGAGGAGAATCCAAAGTAAAACTTGTAGGTTGAGATAAGAACAGCTTAATAACTGAAAGCAAAATAGTAGTAGTAGTAGTAGTAGTAATAATAATAATAATAATAATGGAAAGGAAAAATCCCCAAACAAGCGATGGCCAATACAATTGCTCACCACCCACTGACTGATGCCAGCCCCTGCTTCTGAACCCAGATTGCCCCCCTGCTTCTGGGTAACTCCCCTAGTTTATATACTGAGCATGACAATATCCCTTTGGCCAGTTCAAGCCACCTGTCCTGGCTGTGTTCTCTTCTGATTTCTTTTCTTCTTTTCTATGTACTTCCTGACTGGCAGAGCATGAAACACAAAACAAACAAACAAACAAAAGAAGTCCTTGACTTAGGACCAACACAACTTAGCAAAAATCAAAATATCAGTGTGTTATCAACACTATTCTCATTCTGAATCCAGAATACACCATTGGAACAGCTGTTGAGAAGAAATTAACTCCATCCCAGCTGAAACCAGGACACTCCACTGCAAAGAAGATAATGGTATCTTGGGCTGCATCAGGCAAAATATTGCCAGCAGGTCAAGGAAGGGAATCCTTCCCCTCTGCTCAGCACTGGTGAAGCCACAACTGCAGTGTTGTGCTCAGTTTTGGACTCGTCAGAATAAGAGATATGGACAGTCTGGAGAGAGTACAATGAAGAGACACTAAGATAGTTAAGGAAATGAAGCATCTCTTCTATGAGGAAAGACTGAGAGAGCTGGGAGTGTTTAGCCTGGAAAAGAGAAGGCTCAGAGTTGATCTTGCAAATCCATTTAAATACCTGAAGGGAGAAAGTAGTGAAGACAGAGTCAGGCTCTGTTCAGTGGTGCCCAATAACAGGACCAAAGGCAATAGGCACAAACTGAAATACAGGAGATTGCTTCTGAGTGCCAGGAAACACTTTTTTACTGTAGGGTTAAAAAAACACAGTCGCAGTTTGCCCAGGAAGGTTGTGAAGTCTCATTCCTGGGGATATTTAAAAGCAGCCTAGACATGATGCTGCACATTTAGATGGTCCATGCCATGCTGAGGTCCAACCTCAGCCATTCTGTGATCCTGCGATTTAGTTTATGAACTGGTGGGAGTTCTGGCATGACAGTTTAGATTGAAAGAAAAGGCTAAAATAAATTTCCCTGAACCTTTACCCAGCCTGCTGATATTACTGCTGTGGCCAAGTGTTTCAATAGGCATAGGCCTATTGAACCTGAGTCTCATGTATGTTCATTCTAATAAAGCTCATATAGGTGGACCTCTCACAATGCATCTGCTATTTTTTGTTTTCTTCTTCAGGTCAAGAGGTCGTCAACAACCTCCTCATTGCTTTAATTTTCTTCTTTATTCATTCAGCCTGGTTAAACAGAGGCCTCATATGGATTTATTTCTTCATGTAACTCTCCAAAAGTAACTAATAGTGTTGATGTGTGTTTTTTTCATCTTGTACTCCCAGAACCACGGGGTTGATGTGTTCATCAAGAAAACTGACTGAACTTGTAGTAAGGTTCAGTAATATATAATAATCACCCAGCAGTGCTTCAATGGCTTTTCCCCTCAGGGTGATCTGAAAGAACCATGAAGCCTGGCTTCTTTCCATCCTCACTACTGTCTCAGGTCACATAATCAGCGTGAATCTCAGTTTAGTTTGAAATGAGTGTCATACTTGGTGTGTGCATAAAATATGTACTATTAAAATATTATTAATGGAGCCTGTGATCGAAAATATAAGATTGCATCCATTTTGTATGTAAAGTAGAGTCTGTAACTGTATGACAGATAAAGAACTTCTAAGTATAGGACACCAGAAAGTGTTCTGGGAGAAAAAAAACAACCCAATCCTTTGCTTTTCACAATTTTTTCTGCTTATTTGCTTTTTGTATTTTACTTAGTGAAGAATGAAAATACCCTGGATCCATTTTTGCATTTACCGTATTTAAAGCAATTTCATTTTTAGTCAGTTTTACAACATTTTCTTTGTAGGCATTAGAAGAGGCTGTTAATTGCTTTTACAAAGTTTTCTTCTTGTCATGTGAAAAGACAATCAGACTAGCTCTTGTTAATGGTCTTGGCTTTATGAAAAATTATTCCCTTGTCCCAATATTTGGTTGAGTGACAATTAAAGCTGAACACATTTTTAAAGCCAATATAACATGTTTTCCCAGATCTATAGATATAATTAATGATGAAGAGAAAATCAGCCTTGATATATCAGGACCAAGGAGCAATGCATTATGCATTCACTCCACAGCGAGTAATGTGAAAATAAACGACGTAACATAAATTAATCTGATGAAGAAATATGGAAACCATGAACTCAAGCATGTAAGTAGAGATTATTTTCATCCATACTGTTTTGAATTTCAAATAGATAGCTCCTAATACTCCTTTGGGATCTGCTGTCAGAATGACTAAAGAAAGCCTTACACGTTATCTCTTATTTAATTGGTAATATGATCTTTCAAGTTGCTTCAGTTTGCCACACTGAAAGCAAAGATTATGTAATTACTGGAATTGATTGAACTTGCAACTTTAATAATGTTCTGGGAAAATGGATGTGTCAATATCATGCACAAGTGCTATTTATATTATAAAAGAGTGCTAAACAAACATGATAAAAAAGGGAAAATATGGCCATATAGACACTGAGAGCTACTTTGAAGTCATACTTCTGCTGCTTCTGCCCTTTTGAGTAACTGCAGTCTCTTGTGACTAAAACATTATGAAGCTTTGATTCTGCAATTCAAGAGCTCAGATGGATGTATATATTAAAAAGGAGTTTTTCTGGGTGGCAACCACTGTTTCTAAGATGAAAAAAATGTGTAATGAAACTGGTGCAAACATAAAATTTCCCTGTAAAACTTGTTATTTTTGACTTAAGCAAATTTTTGTGGGCTTTTTTTTTTTCTTGCTGAAATGTATTTTAGAAAGTTATCAAGGGCTTCAGTGGACAACATAGTGAATTTTCAAAGTACTTTTCAAAATAATTTTTGTATTCTTGGTCACTGAAATAATTTAGAGTTTTTCTTAATGTAGGCTGGTAGCAAAAATGTATGCAGATTGTCAAATTACCATTTGCATTAGTATTTATGTGGATAACATTGTCTGTTTATAAACCCCTGATCTTCTCTATCCCTCTACAAATATTTTTCTTTATTACCATGGAGATAACTATGCACAAACCAGGAAAATTCCTATGAGCACTCTGGTGCATCTTTAAATCTTCTCAGCAAGATCGTGTATCTATTTAAGCTTGTTTTTTAATTGTATATACCTGCATAGGTCCAAACAGTGTGGCTTAAACATACAAATAGTCTGTTGTTCCTGGCAAACAAGAATATTTTCCATATTCCGTGTTACCCACTTCCTTGCTGGGCTCTGCTCTTACTGTCATTCCCTTTGGGACTGATTGTGGGATATCAAGCCTCAATGTCTGAACTATTTTCTCAGATGCTGTGAAATTATTTGCTACTGTGCACTCCCTCTCAAACCGATGGGATCACATACATCAGCATAGAAGACAAAATAATTTATTTTCTCTGTGAAGGATTTTTGCAGCAGTGATCTATCTAATTGCAGTAGAATAGAAATTCCTTTCTTTGGCCAATATAGTAAGAGAACTGATGAATAAATCTTTTAACTACATCTCTTCAGATTAGAAAACCAATTTTGGAGAAATTGTTTTGCATTGCACAGATGACTATCCAGTCCTATCATTTGAAGGAGAAACTACTAAGCTCAACATAAATATTTCTGTACTGATTATCACTGCTTTACTCTCCTGTTTAATCTAATATTTTCTTCAATTAAGATCTGAATATTCATAAATGGGAACAGAAATGTAAACACATATTCTTTTAAAGATACAATCAATTCAATTTCCAGCTCAGAATTTCAAAGTTATTTAAAATACAAAGTCCTAAACTGAGAGATCCCTGGGAAGGATGATAACCACTGTGCTTAAAGAACTGAGGGAAATAGTTCGTGCTCAGATTTTGTGTTTTAGGCCAGAAGAAATGGGAAATAATAAAATAAAAAGAAAGAACATTGTAAGAAATGGAAAAGGAAATTCTTTAATTCTGGTTGTGTGATCTCATTGATGGTGGAAAAGCTGCAGTCATTGCTGCTTTGGGAGTACATCTAACAATCTGCTAAGTGAGAGGGGAAATAGTTTCACCAGCATTGGTAACTCCCTCTCTGATGATGTATTCTGTTCAAATACAGTAAATATGCATACCCTGAAGTGCAATGAGAAAGTATAGTAGAAAAAACATTGGCTTCCTAAAATACTATTTTAAACATGGTGTTAAAGTAGGGATCCAGTCTCATACTATTCAATAATATTTACAAGTGTCACCAGTCTTAAAGATACGCTCTTATATATATCTTTAAAGAAAAATGAGGACATGCAAGAACATTCTTTGTTTTAATTTTTACTTAATCAGGAAGATAAAAGGACAATAGGGCAAGCAGAAAGTTTCTCTGAACTAATATGTTAATTCAGCTTCTTTTTCTTTTATTTTTTTTCTTTCACTCTTTTGCCATGATTCTCATTAGTCCAGTGAGTAAAACAGAATAAAAAGAACTTGTGCTTTTGTTGAAGGAGTGGAAGTACAGGTGAACACTTCTTGTACAAGGTGATATTATGAAAGGTAGCAAAGAGTTGTGTTTTAGAGATTCCTTACCAGGTTAACAATTGTTTTTCTCTTTGGGAATTTCTTTTTTTCTTGAGCAATATTGAACAATGTGTGCAGTCATCAATAGCTTCTAAACAGAAGTTAGGAATAAATGAAGCTGCCTGGAGTATGAGATAGGCACTTGATGAGCAAATATCATGAGCCATTGATGACTGTACAGTGACACAGGAACTTGCCTTCAAGAGGGAATGTGACAGAACATGCCCCTGTATTCAGCACCTGCAACAATGGGCCATCAGTCATTACAGATATCTTGAGGATTACCACATGCTGAAGCTAAGCTGCTTACCATGTGAAAAAATAAAAGAATATGGGTAGCTCACTGTGAAACACTTATATGTAAAATTTTATAGAATTTTTCAAAGAAAACTTACATGGATTCGATTTTTAAACTAACCTCCTGCCAGAGAAAAAATGGTTTAACAGGAATTTTGTAAACCTAACTAAAGACTGAACAAATATGAAACATCTACTTCTTAAATTTAGATAGAAATTTTGGGTGCGTTTTGTGATGAAAGAGTTGAGATAACTCGTAGTGGGGTGGGGGTGGGGAACAGAGCCTTTTAGGGACTGTAGAAAGAGGAAGTTTCAAATACTAAAATACTGAGCTGTGGGAAGTTTCTTTAGTCTGTTGCTAAGAAGAGACTGCACAAGAATGTGGGTTTCAGACCTTGCACAAAAGGAAAACAGCACCCCAAAGACGTGCTTCTGTTGTAGTCAGTGTCCTTACTGTGGCATTATAGTTTCTAGTGAGACAGTGACAGGACTTTGAGACACAAGGGCATTCTCCATGTCTCCCATTCTGATAAACACTCAGTTTCTGACTGTAGAGAAATGCAGTACTTTGGTGTTATAAAGGAAAACTTATTTTACTGTATTCTGAGTCATTGGTAGAAATGAAGACTTTGTCATTACAATTACTTGACCAATCTTCTGAGCTTTACAGATTGGCCCAAGCAACATGTAAGCTTGATCATGGATTCAAAAAGCAAGGTGTCTATTCTGAACCTTGTGACTTAATGACAGGGTCTCCATTACCCTTTTGCATCTTCTGTCTTTATGTAAATCATTCTAACTGAATTCTAAACCAAGTTTCCTATGTATGCTTCATCCATGTAGTAACTAATAGAGTGATCTTTGCCGTCAACCTTTGTTAAGTCACATTTTTATAAGTTTATATTAAAATATGTTTTGGTTATACCTTTGATGGTGATTATTTTATTAGCCCCAACCCACTCTTTCATGACCAATTGGCATAGTTGGAAGAATTCCAAATCAGGATTTGCAACAGAAACTAAGAAGTATTTCCTTGATTTGGGTTAATGCTGGGTTCTACTAAAGTCACAGAATATGATGAGTTGGAAGGGACCCACGAGGATCATCAGGTCCAATTCCTAGCTCTGCACAGGACCGTTCCCAAGTCACACCATGTGTCTGAGAGCATTGTCCAAACAATTGTTGAACTCAGTCAGGCTTGGTGCTGTGACCGCCTCCCTGGGGAGCCTGTTCCAGTGCCCAATCACCCTCTGGGGGAAGTCCTTCAGGAATTCCTTTTTCATATAATATTGTTCTTTTGTTGTTTTTTTTTTTTAAGTTTTGTTCTTTAAATATGTAATGGGAGATCAGGTTTCTTGTTTTACACACGCACAAACAGATACATAGTATTAGAAATCTATATATACATATATAAGTGTATTTGGATGACTACATGCTACTGTAGAGGTTTCAGCATTCATTTGCATATCAAAATGAAAATAGATTAAAAGAAGCCTGGTATCACAACTGCATTTTTTTCTGAAATATGCTTAATGTGATGGGCATTTACCACCAAATCAGAAATTATGTTTCTGCTATAGTTCCTCTCCTTTTAAATGAAAGGTCTCCACAAAAGTGAAACACCATTAATATTTCTGTAGGAATTCAAACAGCATAGCAATTGTGAAAAAATGCAGAGCAGTATTTAAACCAAGCAATCCTTGAATGCCAGTTTGATACTTTGTTGCATAGCTTATGCCCTCATTTCCCTTAAGAGGATGCTCAGAACTTCTTCAAATTTAAAGTTAATTGCAACTAAAAACCATCCAAATAAACAAACAATCAACACCCCCAAGAAAAACTGAAGAAAAGAAAACAAAAACACACCAAAACCCCCCCAAACCTTCCTTCCCCCCCTCATCCCCTCTGCAAAAAAAAACCTGGTGTAACACAATGTTCTGCAGTTTCTCATATAATGTGCAATTTATTTACTGTAATTGAGAGAGTTCATTGCCAAACACCTGGCATGGTTATTTATGACTTTCCATCAGTCTTCATGTAGCCACATGCAGTGGAAAGAAATGACTGGACTAAGGTGGAACTTGAGAAAAAAAATCTTTGTTCCTTTGGAAACAGGAGTTTATTTATAAACCCCACAGATGTCTTCTGATTCTGTTTCAAAAATTTTGAAAATAATTAAACAAATGTGTTTGATGCTGAATTAAAAAATGAAGTTAATAAGTGAATTTTTGTTTATGCCAAATGAGTGTGAGTAGGATGTGGTTACATGCAAATGACTGCTGATTGAGACAGCGTGATCTTAATTGCTGGGTGGAAATGAGTTCTCTCTCTGTATCATTGCTAATGTCTCCTCTCTAGAGTTTGTATCTGACTTGAGATTTTATGTCTTTCAGCAGGTTTCTGAATTCTCTTCAGGCTCACATTTTCTCTGCTTTGCACATTCTCTCTGGATTGCACCTCCTTTTACCTCATAGCAATCATTAGAGATGCAAAATCTTGTGTGTCTTTGAGTTAACAGAGAAAGCAAGCTGAGATTTAAAGACATTCTTGAGACTTTAGAATTTCCTTTCCCCTATAAAATCTGTTGAGCTTTAGGGCATAAATAGGGAGAAGAGTCATACGAATTTACTGAACATTGTCCTGCATTTGTAAGTGTTCAGCCTTAGGGATAGGTTTTGATTCCTAACCAAAGCTAAACTTTACAGCCAAAATGGGGAAATCAAGCTCTTTGATTTTAATACTTTAGGCATGGAACTGACCAAATTTCTAAAACTTTGATTTTTATCTTATTCTCCTTTTATTGTACTGTTAAGTTTGAGGTGATTCAGAGGTACATCTGAGTGCCATTTGGGTTGGTCGTACTTTTTCTGAAGACAGGATGAACATTTGATTTCAGATTGCTTTCCACACAAACTAGATGACTGGGTGACAGATAGTACCCAGACCTCAAAATGCTAAAAGGGTTCAAACTGTCAAACATGGTATTTTGGGGAAAAAAGGAATTTTTACACTGATATTGAAAAGGAATTTCTCCTCCAAACAAGAAATTACTTTTCTACCTCTAAGAGAACAACTCCATCTTGAAGTTTTTGCAGTCAGGACTCCAAAATTAAATATAATTAGGATCCAAATCTGGCTCCTTTTGGGACTATTTAGAAATAGGGAAGACACCTGGGACTAGAATATATGTTGAATTAGTGTCTCTGCCTATAGGAAAGAATGGCTGAGGCCAGTGTTACTGTGTCACCCTGTGATCTGCCTCAGCTCAGTACTGCCCTAGAAAGCAAAAGGAGCCACCATCATGTGAACTTCTCCTGTAACTCCTCTTTTTTACCCATTTTCTCCAATTTGTCTTGTGGCTCTCAAATTTATAAAGCTACTTCAGTGTTGCATGGCTGAAACCATGCACATGAATTAGCCCTGTAAAGAGTCATATGAAGGAAATTATATAGGTACATTTTGCTTCAGATCTCTGTCTCTGTAGACTTGATATTTTCAGTGACTAAGAACATACCTCCTGACAGATCTTATGCTCTTTCCTTACTCTACTATCATAATTATGGACGAGGAAGGGATCACTATACATTTCATGTTTCTGAGCTGCAGCTCAGAAATGATTCACTGACCACATTGTTGTAATGCTAATCAGAAAAGAATGTGTTCAGCCTAGTCCTTGTCCCCTTGTTTCAATGCTGTGTCCCTCTTGTCTATAATTTCTTTCCCTCTGCACCACTCCACTCATACAATTTCTGAAACAATTCAGAACTGAACAGTTATTATTTCCAATGTTCCTTTAGCACTGCCTACCATTCTAAATATCACTTGCCAAGTAATAGCTTGGTGTGGACAGCACTGAAGACACAGCAATGACAGTGCGCTTGATCTAGATCACTCTACATCTCTTTACATGAACTCTGTTTTGAATAGATGTTTTTCTTTACAATGCCTGTGTCCTCAATTCTCAATTCAGTCATACATAAAGCCATGTTTTCTTCTGAGTTAAAATCAATTACTGAATCTGAGAGGAAGTAGAAATTATTCTAAGATATTGATCCTGTGAGGCACTAATTGCATTGCACAGCCCAGAACATAGAGCTGTCTTTCTGTGACAAAGGCACTGAGTAGAGGAAAGTGGAAGTAAGTTGGTGTTTCTTTTGGAGTAAAAATAAAAGACTATTAAGAATGAATGTCATAAATTCCTAATTTTTCACCTAGTTGTTGGTTACCTACTGATACTATCCCATCCACCAGGGATGTTAAAATGGATTCTTGAGAAATGTAAAACCCATGATGTCCGTAAGATGGTTAATAAAATTACTAGAGATGAGATAGGTTAAAATACAAATGTTCTTTCCCATAAAGTAATAATCTCTGTTCCAAGAAACAGAGAAAACTACTGGCTAAGTTTCAGCCTGAAAGCTGTGTGAGTGAAAACACACCTTGCGGGAGTAAAGTCTCTGAGGAGTGGCAAACCCCACCATGATGTCATTAATTCCTAGTATTGTTTTGGTGTCTGATGTTTCAAGTATAGCACTTAAGATGTGGGATCCTTAAGATCCTCTTAAGTGACTTGCAGGCTCATAGTTAAAGGGTCTACTCATCCATGATTCAGCAAGGACGAGCATGTTCTCAAAAGCTATTCCACTATGTAGCTGGTCTCATAGCAGGACCCTTCTAATGTTCAAATTAATTATTTTCCTGTCTGAATTTTACTGCTTACTCCAGCTGAGCCTCAGGAGGAATTTTTCCTAAGCTTGCTTGGCCAGAATTCTGCTTGGCAAAGAATTTATTTGGCAAGGCCAAAATCTGTTACTGAATGGGCTTTAGAATCCCTTGACTTTAGGCTTTAAAACTGTTGCTGATTTAGGCTTTAGCCTACTCCATACCACCAAAATCTGAAATTCTGCAGAGCTTTGCAAAAGGAAAAAAAAAGAGTAGGGTGGTGGGGAAAGCACAGGCAGCTTCTTTGATATGCTCTTTCTTATCTGGCAGGCCACAAGCAGTCTTACATGTGATTTATTACTAAATCCTGCAGTGTGCTGTGTTGTGTGGTAAGTTCACCTCAAGGGACCAGGGACAGAACTTCAGTGTACAGTAGAAGAGGATGAAGAGATGTACACAGCTGGTCCTTCCACATGATTACAGGCTATGTAAAGACACAAGTTCCTGAAAGCCATAGATCACTACCAGCATGTAGCTGGCCCTAGCTAGTTAGGTTTATCTGCAAGGCTAATTAGCTCATATACGGTGCCAAACAACTGAGGCCACAATGTTTTCAGCTCTGAACAGGCTCAGCTGACAGCAGGCTAGAGCTGTCTTTGCTATGCAGATGTGCAAATACATGCTAAACTGCCTACTCGCTGAAGGAAGGAGAGCCCTGATTCTCCCACAAGTGTGTCAAACAGAGCCATAGGTTCTGTTTCTCTCTCTGGCCTATTATCTCCCTAACTAAGCAAAATGGAGCAACTTGAGTGTGAATGTTTGACAGACACTAAGGGGACCAAACGTCCACCAGCAGCTGTGGTTAAAATGTTTATAGCAGATAAAGTACTTAAATTTGTACCTTTCACATCCCAGGCAAAACAAACAAACAAACAAACAAAACAAAAACCCCCAGCCCAGTAAAACCTAATACTCTGTTCTTACTCACTCATAGGTGTGTTTAGTTTTATAGTCTTGGTTGCATTCTATTTCAGATAATCACAATCTGAATAATTAACACTGTAACCTCTAATTGCAGTTAGAGAAAAATCGTATTCTCTAAAATTCTCACACTTAACAATATTGTGCAAAGGATTTGCTCTGCTCTCTACAAGACACTCATATTTTGGAAGGAAATAAGTATTCTTTTGAGACATGCAGTCTGAACTTCGTCAGGCATTCAGTAAGGGTGTCTGGCTGCATGTGACTGGTAGTGCATGTTGTATTTTTACCTTTTTATTTCTCAGGTTTCTGTGAGTGCTTCAGTTAGTACTCTGAAGCTAAGAGAAGTGCAAAGTATTCTGAAATTGCTAAGTTCAACAAAGACTAGGCTCTGTGAACTGAGTTTCAGATATCTGTCTGTACAGAAAGGTGTGATTAAGAAGAGAGGAAAAACTAGCTAGACTAGGACAGAAAACTGAATTTGAATATAGGAGGGAGAAGTCAAAAAGGAATCCTTAAATAGCTGAGATAAGCTTCAGTATCCTTATATCTGTATTTGAACTAGACTCTCGAACATTCATAGCCTATCTATCTCATATCTATGCCCCTTGAGATATGCTTTGTATAATTCATTACTTAGGGAGTAATACATTTGTAAGACTTGATGTTGATGTAGATCTATCCTTCCTGAGCCAGCTAATACCAAACAGTCACTCTCCTCCTGTATAGGGGAAAGAATCTTTACAGGAGTGCACTCAACACATTCCATTTTGTATCAAGACTCAAAAAACTGTTTAGTGTTATACTTTTTTTTGTGGTATTGGCTAGCAGTGACCGGTTGCTATGTAGTGGTATGTGGAGTTTATTATAGTTCCAGATCTATCAGACTAACAGAACAGTTTTTTATTCCTTCTATTATCTCTGCCTCTCTTACCAATCACCTAGGGAAAATTTTCATCAAATTTTTGAGACAGTTATGGAAGAGTTAGTTGTTAAAAACAAACTGAGTGTACTATGAATCCCAGCTTAATCTTTACGTGTGTAAACTTCTTTATCTTAATGTATCTTACAAAAGATAGGAAGAAGACTTTTTACTGATGAGACTTCAGATACAATGGACAGCAGATAAACTACAGGTTATCTTGCTAATTCTCATATCCATTTTTATATCACTGAATTTGGTCTCATATCTTTGAACTCTCAGATGACTCAGACACAGATAATTTCTTATAAATTCTGTGCAAGTTGGCTGAAACTTTAACATCTGAAAGAGCCTTAATAGCTTTCTAGATCTTACTTGTTCAAAAAGCTGTTCAGACATGACCTGCTTAATTCTTCCAACACTTCAGTAAAATATTTAGACAATATAATGTTTTAAAGGTGAAGAAATAACTCATAATAGTTTATTTACTGCCAGTTGTATATGCAAACTAAACATTTGTGAGCACATTGCCAATATTGTAGACATGCATTATTTTGAAGAATCTGGAGAATTCCTGAACAAATTTTTTCTTTATTGATGAATCACAAATTACTGAAAAGAACCAGAAGATGATACGGGGTTGGATAGCAATGATGATCATGTGACACTATGTAATTTTATAGTTATTGTGTTTATATATATCATCAGCATAGCACAAATTTTGTAAGTTGCAAGTGCATAAAACATTTCTGACTGGCTAATATCTCTTGCTGGCAGATCTTGTCAAACACCCCTCAAAAAGCGATCCAACAGGGCTGCAACTGAAGGCAAGCACATTTTCAGAATCATATTCAAGGTAATATTTTTTCTTAATTTTGGTTAGTTATTGTCATTCAATATTACTAATACAAAGACAAGGCAAATAAATCAAAATGATATAAGGTTTTGTCCAATAATAGAGATATATTCTCAAACACATCTGTATTGCTCTAGGTATGAATTTTTTTCTAACAAAAGAAACTTCATCCATAACTGAACTCTTACCAACTATATAATAATATCCCAAATGAGTGTTTATTATTCATTTCTAAAATGTTGTTAGTTAAGCCAAGCTGTTAAGTAGGCAGTGGATGTGTTGTAACAGTATTCAGCTCCTCCCTCATCTCTTTCTATAGCAGAAATTCAGGGACATGGAAATGCGCATAACCAGAGTTTTTATCTCACTAATTCTATGAAATGTATTTTCTGCACCTCTGTTCCAGCCTCACACAACTCCTGCCTGTAGTCACCCAGAATTACTTTCTTTTGTTTGTTTACACTATAGATAAGACAACTTCCCTCAGAAGTCATAGGTTTTTTTTAACTTGACAATTCCAACATACATTATGTAGAGCTCAGAAATTAATCTCCAAGGGGAAAACAGGATGGGGGGCAAGATTTACCTGCCTTATACATTCTTCACCCATGGAGTGGCACATAGTGCCATTTGGACCTGAGGCACTTCCTCAGGTTCCCTGTTTTCCATTGCAGCTCAGGCTGACAGTAGTACTGGCTTTGTCTGGGTACGCCAAGGAGAAAAGGATCAAACCTTAGGAAACAAATGGTTGCTGTTGCACCAAGGAGGAGCCAAGTTCATTGATTCCTGGCTGTGTTTAACCTTCATAAAAGAAAAAAATGGGGGCAGGGAGGTTTGGTAGAAATATTGATTGCTGTTGTTGTCTTTGCACATCCAAGGCAAAAGTACCGTCCATTTGAGGAAGAAGATGCTGCTGCTTTGGCAGTGCATTCCCTAAAACTATATAAGGGGGATTTTGTGTGTGTTTTACCCAGAGAGTTTAGCAGTTCAAAATGCAGCACTGCTATGCCTGTCAGCCTCCTCACCCTGGTCATCATATGATATGTGCACACTTGCACCTTCTCTCCTAGAGTGACACTGGAAACAGCTGGAATCTTTGCCTCCAAAAACAAACGTGCCTATTATGGTCTAAAATTAGGATGCTTTTTCTTCCCTTCCACCTCTGACAGGGGTCATAAAACTAACAGGGAGACTACTGAAATCCAGTAAGTTTCTGTTTATATATAGACCAGATCTGGTTTTAGTGCTCTTTGCAGATGGAAAAGGTAGGCTTAATTAGTCATTCCCACACTGCTATGTTTAAGACACAATCTAAATGTGGGTAGTTTAAATGTGGCTATGGCCAGACTGGCGCAAACAGATCTGGTGTGAACAGAAATTGTTACGACTAAAATTTGGGGTTTCCTATTCAAGAATATATTTTATCCATACCTGTATATCTGATGCAATCCCTCTATCCTCTAAAATTATACATATACAGGGGAAAAACATAATGCAGTTTGAAAAGTTATCATAATATAGACACTGGGACTGAACCAAACACTGTTCGCAGCTGGCTTGATTCAAAATTCCTCAAAATCGGTAGAAAACATCCCTTGACTTTGAACAGCTCTGGTCAGGTTCATATTAGGCATAAGAGCCCCTAAGTATTTATCTGTAGGTTACAGTTAATCGTTTGGTTATGCAAATATGAAGTGTTTCCTGAGTTCTGTGAATGTTTGCATTTTGTAAAGCTCACATGGTTTTCTGGGGCTTTAAATGTTTTATTTAATAATTCCAATATGCTGTATAGAAGGGAGAGTGGATTACAAAGGATGGAGGCTAAGAAAAAGATAAATTAGTGGAGATGAGAGAGAGAAGTCAAAGTAGAAGTCAAGAAGCAAATCAAAAGGAAGAAAATGGAGAGACAATGGGAAGGATAGTGGAGGAGGAGAGAAAGAGTATATCCTGGAGATGGCTTAGGATAAGCCACTTATTGTGTAACTGCAAATGGAAGAAATGAAAGTGGGAATAGAGAATGCTTAGGGCAAAGATGGCAGCTCATGGTTGGATATATCCATTCCAGTGTGTTCTTGCATGGTGTGTGCTGGGAAGGGCTACCAGAGGGAAGGGAGGTTAGAGACTGACAGAAACCACCTATGGAGAACATGTGTCTTCCCTTCTCCCTTCAGTTTCCCCTGTACTCCCCCCACCCCCAGCCCTCTACACAGCTGCTTGTGACTCAAACGCCACAAATGCATTCTGTGTGTCACTGTGGCACTCTTGGACAGCTGGTGGCAGCTGCTGTGTGTAGGTTTCCTGCTCTATCTCCAACAACAACACAGTAGCTTACTGGGTATAAGGGTGTTAGAGTTGCCAGTGGGGACTGGTTGTGTGATTTCCTGCCTGTGCCCTGCTGGGAGATGTGGGTCAGCCAGGTACTCTGTGCCTTGGAGTGCTGCTAGGAACGAGAGAGCTGACGGGGCCATCGGTCTGCCACAGCAGAAACTTTGCTGCAGAGAGTCTCTTAAGGCCTACTGGAGCTATTCTGGCTGCTAAGACTTTTGCCTGTGTTGAATTAGGGAGTTGTTTAGGGATCTGGGGCAAACCAGTAAAACAGGCTGATGAATCCACACGGTAGGTGCCAATCTGGGTTGCTGTCTTTTTCAGAAGTAAACAACTAGGAACCATTGTTCATCTTCCTAACTCTCTGCAGGACACAGGCTGTAAATTACATCGAGGAACAAAAGGCTGATGGGAGTAGAACCGGGTGCTCAACTTCCCAAGGGAGTGCTTTGCCCTCCAGCCAAGAGAGCAGCTTTTCTTGCTTAAACCAGCACAGGCTCCTCTTATGCCTTCCCATCAGCTCTCAGAGCCCAAGAAAAGAGTGCAGTACCAGATTTGCCACACTGAAGCATTTACAACCATTTCCATTACAAAACCTGTTTTCAGGATTGATAATGAAAATTAAATCTAGCCTGAAATTGAATGCAGTCTGAAATGCAGAAAACTAGATTGCAGTATAGGGACAAGGAGGAAATCTTATTAGAAATAACTTATTGATATTACAGATAAGTGGGTATAGAACCCTCCCTGCTCCCCCTAATATGATTTTCCACCAGTCTCAGAGATCACCTGCAGCCTATGCAAAATATACATGGCCATGACCAGAATTGCCTAATGAGATTTGTGCTTTTTATATTCACCAAGACTGTGTTCTTCAAATTCCCATAACAAGTTTGAAACATTTACCAAAATATGTTCAGAAAATTGGTTGTTTGTGATTTTGTTTCGGGTTTTTTTTGAAAAAAAGTATTTCTGCTAGAGATAGAAATATTTCAAATTGGAAGATTTCTTTTCTATAAATTTTTGGTTTTCATAAGAGAAATGCCAGCTATTTGCACAGGAACAGATTCCATTCTACTCTCCTTTCAATTATTCACATTTGGTAGTGAAATCAATTTCTGTTGGTACTTTTTTATTCCATCATAAGTACAGGTTCATTCAGATACATGCATTTTCTTGTCTGTCCATATAATAAAATTCAAGCAGACATTAATAGGGAGAGACTGTCCCACTGAGTTCAGTGGACTTTTGATGTTTCATTTCAGCTAGGCCTGAATTTCATCCTCTATGAGAATTCCCACAAAAACATTTTTTATATCACTGTAAGTCATGCATGTTCCTTTTCTAGGGCACCAACACATGCACTCCCTAATATGATTTTTATCAAAATTAAATAGTCCTGTCTACAGTTCACATATGTGATAAAATCACAAATGAGTTCTTTTGGAGTTCCTGTACTATATTGTGCCATCATAGATTCAGTATCCACTGTGTCAAAGGTGCCATGAAAAAACAATTTTTAAAATGCTGGGGGTTTATCCTTTTTAGTCTTACGTTTCATTCTCTTTTGAAAACTTAATTCATTTGGTACCATTAATCATTTCACAAATTTTTGGTGCCAGTACTTTAACTGCTTGTTGCAAAAGGACTAAGCAAATTCCGAAAGCTCAAAATATTTAATTACACTGATAGTCACACTTAAAATGAGGCTCTGCTGCATTTCTTCAGCTGCAAATTTGCTTTAGGATTTTTCTGTTCCTATGTACTAAGATTATCCCAACTAAAGGAAAAGTTATGTATTTCTCACAAAAAAATCCCCAAAACCAAGCCATCCAAAGAAACAATCAAAAACCCCAAAACCACTTTTTCCAGAGTGGTACATCTCTTTTAACTAAATTTTCTGGGTAGCATTAGGCCCTGCATCCAGACTAAATTTGGTCTGCTTTCTACCTGAGACCAACATATGTTGAGTATTTTTGGGTGAGAAAGAAGAAAATATTTTTGTGTCACTTTTTTGTTGGAATGCAAACGTGTGTTTTAGGCTGATGTGTAAGCAGGCAGATGGAAT
Organism: Pithys albifrons albifrons; assembly: GCF_047495875.1. NCBI lineage: Eukaryota > Metazoa > Chordata > Aves > Passeriformes > Thamnophilidae > Pithys > Pithys albifrons. The sequence goes on along the minus strand of NC_092463.1, from coordinate 45,826,640 downwards.
GTGAAATGGAAAAACTTACATGTTATTTAGATACAGTTCATTAACTATTTTTATGATTTATCACATGAAATGATGTACCATGATCAATTATTTTTCTTACATACATCTGTCTTATCCTTTTCCATTGGGTACTAAGCACCTTCATGCATCTGGTCTAAAGGTGTCTAATCTTAGCCCAGTTTTATAGGGCAACAAACATGACAGTCTTTCCACAGTGGGATATTAACCACTCCCACCAAACACATGCAGAAGTACTGAAAAGTCTAAGATGAATAACAAATAATATTTTGTATATAGAAAACATCTAATTCATAATCACATGTCAGAAGGCCTAGAATTAGAAACTTCAGAGCATGAATAGACTAGGAATTTCCATTCTTTGTAAAGTAAGACTTTGCCTCTGTAACACTTGCCCACATCTCTGAAATAGGCGGTATTCTCCCTTTACCTGTGCCAAAGAAAACTTATTTTCATTTCTTAAATTCTATGTAATTATGAATACAAGGCATTAGCAGAGAGGTAATTTACGTTCATCAAAAATGAGATTCATAATTAACTGAATTTTAATTAAATATGCAATTCTGTTTCATTCACAAGTATGGATTTTTAATGTAATGTAGCAATTGAAGGAAAATATATGCTTAGTAAATTTAAAATATTCATTGACTGCACACCAGCATTTGAAATCCCACTGAACTTCACTCATGTATTTCGATGCCAAAATATTTATAGATATAAATGTACAGGAATTCACAGAAATATTTCTCTTTTCATTAATATAGACAGTAATGTGTATAGGAGATTGCTTTTAAATTGCTTTTGAAGCCATTTCTTTCAAAAGAAAAAGCAGTATATTAACTAAAGAAAAGGGGTTTTGTCTGTAATTTCAAAGTTGTTAGCTTCTTGATAAACAGATCCCCTGTGTTTTAAGGAAAGATTTTTCACTTTAACTTTGTCCCATCAGATATTTTAGACCTGTAAGAAAAGCCTGTTGGAACCTGTTACTAAAAATTTGGCCGGTTGAGGAAAGGATACCCAGCCATCTCTAAGTCACAAGTCAAAGAAAAGGCAGAGTCCTGAAAACCTCTTTGTGTGAACTTCTTGTTCCTGTGGCTGGAAAGACCTATCTGTACTTTTCCATTGTTTGTGTTCACAGAGATTAAAAATTAATGAGAAAATTCTTTCAAGTGGGAAGATGACAAAATGGTAATCTGATAGAAGAGTATTCATTCCAAATTTGGCAGGTAAAACTCAAATCAGGGCATTAATGGCTTTCAGTCATTGCCACACATTGCTTGTTGAAGGTGAGAAGTACTGGCTTTGGTGATCCCTGACGAACCCCACATTCCATGGCACACAAACCACTGCCACAATTCTGCAGCTTTGAAGAGAGGTTAGTGCACCATGGGAAATCACTAAGGCACCCCTTCTGCTTTTCTGCAGAGGCCTTGAGGTTTTCACAAGGGACTTCATGTGGCATCTAGAGTCACACAAAACCCCACACTGCAATGAACACCTCCCTCAGGAACTGAGATATGGTCTGAACATCAAAGATGTCGTATGTTTTCATCCTGTTCCTCTCCTTTGTGAATTGGGAATAGGAGGAATAATTTCTTCTGTGCCTCATACCATCAGTACAATAAAATATCAGCCTTAATCCTCAGCATCACTGCTGACACTGACATTATTTACCACTCTTGTTGGAGCAGCCTGTGCAGAGAAGCCACGGGTAGAACAGGCTGTGGGAGACTAAACTGCCTCAACTTACCTTCTGCATGAGGTTATCCTCCAGCAATGAACAAAAACATTGCAGAAAGTTTCACTGCAGAACAGGCATTTTACTTGCCCTAAACTGAACTGCAAAATAGGAGAAAATGGTGAGGTGGGACTAAGCAAGCAAAATACTTTGGGGCGACATCTAGGCTGTTACAAATGCTTTGCTGGAGTTCAGAATCTCTACTGGTTTTTTTTGCAATAATGAAGAGATTCTAAAACAAAGGAGGGAAAGCTTATAACAAACAGTGCATTTCTGAGCTAACTCAGGAGAGATTACACAATTTTTCCTGCAAGCACAGTAAGTATAATTTTTGACTGTACTTGTGCAAGAAGAGGTTTAGTGCCGCTTTAAAACTCAAGTGTGGCTGCTTAGTCAGTACTAGTTCCCCTCCCACCCCCTCCCACCCCCCCTTCTCCTACTGCTGGGTAACTTTTGTTGCAATATGGGTGTGACTTTTGATGGAGCTCTCCCTCCCAGTTATGTCATTACTGGATTCCTTTGAATTAGAATAAAAAGTGCAGCAGACTTCAGACTCATTGACTGCAGGCTTAACAAGCGTCGAGGACGGGGCTTTTTTTCTTCCTGCAACTTGCAAGGATCTTTGGATTTTGAAAACAGTTCCAAGAAAACAATGGCCAGCTTCTCCTTATGGACAGCTTTTGGATTATGTTTGCTGAAGCTTTGTCTAACAGAAACACGTAAGTTTTTTTTATGAATGGAAACACTTCTGATTGTTAAGTTTATGCTTCAGACAGCAAGTGCTCTTCTGCTAGATAGCTAACAGCAGCTTTCTTGCATTATATAGTTTTATTATTTTTAAGTGTTATCAGAAATGCTTTAGAACTGTAATCTTGGTTATGCTGGTCTGTACACTCACAGAAAGCTGGGCATTGCTTGTAAAGGGCAATTCCAGATCTATAAAAAGTAAATTGTAGATCATTCAAGTGAAGTTTAAACTAAGAACAGAGCTGCATTACAGAATTTAGAATGGCTCTGATAAAGCTCATTTAGACAATGTGACTGCTGTTGCACACTTAGTTTGCTCTCGCAGCTCTGTTTCCAGCTGCAGAGGAAAAGGGGGGGGGGGGAGATGGGATGGGGGTGACCCCCCACCTCTTCAGCGTACAGCAACTGCGTTCTTGAGTTTACATGAGCTGAACCAGCAGCTAATACGCACTGCATTGGGACACAGCTGAACAGAAGCAAAACTGCAGCGATCTGGGACTGAAATGTGGGAGCTTTTATGCTAAACATGCTTGTTTCTGACTTTCCAAGGTTTCTTTGCAGTTGACTGATATTTTGGAACAAAGGGGTTTAGAAGTGACCACAAAATTCAGTTGTTTAACAAACAGACTGTGGCTTGGTTATGGACTTCAAATATTTGTATTTAAAAATGAAATGATAATACAGAGAAAAAAATAAAAATTCTCTGTCCAAAAGCACAAAAAGCTTTTGAAATTTCACATGGTGCAAGCTCAACCCTGTTTTAGGGAAATGACCATACTTCTAACAGACTCTCACTGTGACTGCAACTGCCTCAAGGCATTTTGTGGTTAGGGATAACAATTGCACTTCTACATTATTTTTCTACTCATCAGTTCCAGGAGTCTAAAAAAATACATTTTTCTTGGCCACTGTTACCCAAGGGCTGTGTGTGTGTATGGTATATATATACTAATTTGTTTGAGCAGCAGTGGATACTTCTATAATGGTTGCAGCACTACTGGGCTGTGAATGGGTGTGTCAGAGTGAACAAGTTCCCAGTGCATCTGTGATACCTGAAGCACCCTCATTACTTTTCTTTCTAAAATTGTGTGTTCATTGTACCAAAGTGCTCTTGCTAAGATCAGATGTATAGACAAAGCCATAAGAGAAAGGACAGGGCTACTGCAGATAAATGAAGTATGTCAGAGGTGTGTTTAAAACCTTGTCTTGGTCCAAGTCTGTGCACTATATAAGTATTATAAATATTTGTTAACCAACTGCTCAACAGATTTTTATTTTATTAGCTGTCCGGAGTGTCCAAGTGAACCAGAGCATTCCCTGACTCTGGGATTAATGCACTTTTAAAGTGCGACATAACAAAGTCCCATAATCTAGACCTCTGCATAGTTACAGAAAGTATGTCAAACTTCACATATGCCCCATAGGGAAGTTTCTTTAATGGCTCAGTAAGGTATTAGACTGTAGCTACAATATATTTTAGTTGGTATGAGCTACATTCCAGCATGACTTTGTAGTCAGCAATGACTTCAAATCAGCAGTTGATGGTGGTGTTTTCTCTTTTAAGCCAGTGATTTTACTGTGTATCACAGACTAATGGTCATTGCTGTTGGGAAACTCCTGAATTGAAATTTTGATTATTTTAGTACAGAATTTAATGAAATTAAAGGGGACCTGGAATTACTGCTAACACGATTACAGAAGGAAAAATCAGATATAGAGAAAGCAGAAAATGTATTCATCCTGAGTTCTGGGCTGTTGTGACCATACTGTCACTGATATGTGAGCCAGGTGTACTCTTGGTATTGATGTGACTTTTGTTGTCTAAGAAGTCTGGATCTGTGAGGATATAGATGCTGACATCTTGGTGAATGTTTCTGGGGTAGATTTTTCCCTGTGAGTATTATGTATTTCTAAAAATGTTTCTCCCAAAGTGTTCCTCAGTTAACACAAAGCAAATCCTAGATTTTTGCCCCCCAAACTGAAAGGAGCTGGAACTGAAGCAGTAGTAGTAATGATGAAATGGAAAAAGAGAGAATGAGTCTACTGCTAGGAGGGAGGAGCTTAGCTATTAGCACTGGAGAGGTTTCCAGAGTCCTAAAACAAGGTAAGGCTCTGAGACAGAAAGAGACCTGCCTGCCTCTTGGTTTATGTATCTATCCTGTAAATTTGTAAATAAAGCAGTTTGAAGAAGCTCTTTGTGCTGGTTTATTTTCACTCAGTCCTTACAGTGTGTATCTTGGCTATTTTCCCAAAGCTACAAAGTAACTAGAGTTTTTTGGCATTCACTTGAACTTTCCATCTTTGTTTAGTGGAAGGGTTATATAGCTGCCCCTGAAATACTCTGACACGCAGAGCCAACAAACCATGGCAGAGCATTGTCTTGCAGCCTTTGAAGAAATGTTTGACGATTCTTTAGTTATTGGTATTCTTCACCACAATGTTTTTCACCATAATGAAGAGCCACTACCTTGAAAACAGGAAGTCAGAGAAAAGCCTTAATGAGGACAGATACCATTATACAATTGAGGAAGAACTTTTTAAAGTAAATGCTTTTAAACCCACTAGTAGTTCTAGCCAAGGTTAAATGAAATGTTCATCCATACATGGTGTATCTTTCTTTCCAGAACAGTTTCCGTGACTTTTATAGGCCTGACTTGAAGACAGCATGAATATTGTAGTTATATATCTATGACCTGTAAATATATGAGGTTCTACTTTATCAAGAATGTGCCAGCAGAATATCTTGAGATGATAATAGGCAGATAAGCACTATGAGTTTATTACAGCTAAAATACTTGTTGAAAAGATGTGATAATTTTAATTCTGAATGTAGTTGACTGGTAGTAAAACCAGTATGCTGTAGAGAAGCAGAGAAAAAGCAATGTAGAGCTTCTTTAATATCATGAAGGTAAATCAATCCAAGAACTTAAAAGTTGTTTGGAATTCTAAAGATGCTGTAAAAAGGCTTCTCTGTCTGCTTTCTGGTCTTCTTGCATCACATTTCTATTTCAGATCAAATGGATAAACATTTGAAAATACAGTCAAGATAGAAGATGATATGACATGTGTTCTGTTATTTCTAAATTGTTGTTTGGTTTGAGGGGTTTTTGGGTTTTGGTTTTGTTGTTTGGGTTTTTTTTTTCTTTTTCCAAGAGAATGCTATGTGAGAGAGCAAGGGAGGGAGTTCTGCAGAACTCTCCTCCAAAACTGCTTTTTCCAAGATCAAAGCTAAATGTACATAGTTGTCTGTGAAATATAAATTCATAAAGAGGATAGTCGTGAAACAAACATGACACACCACAGTAATCTTGCCTACTTTTAAAACAATACAACATTGTAGTGGAATTTTAGCATCAGCTGGTATCTGAGAGCATACTTTATCAAATTTAATTTTTCAGCATTAAACTGGGTTCTTAAACTAGAGAATTTCAGACTTCCAAGTTGCTACCAAGTAAAACTGACATCTGCAGTCTACTTCACTCTGCCTTTTTACCTGTCAGGGTTTCTTTGTGATATACTTGGTGGCTTGAACCATTCTCTGTGGGTTATCAATCACTGTAGTTTGGTGTAACTGCTAATTGTTTTCCAGACTAGACCAGCTGTAAACACACAGTTGTCTCTCACTCTCAGAGGGGTAATAATAATTTCAAAGCTATCAGGGACTCTAATTATCAGTGGCCATTATGGGCACTGCTAATAGTGGTGGCAGAGAAAATTGTGTCAGCCCTGAATGTTTATCAGTTTCCTCCTCCCTAAATCACAAGCCGCCGCACAGTCCATCAGCGGTAATATCAGTAGCAGCTGGCTGTGATTTTCCTCCCTTGCCGCGGCTGCTGGAGCTGCCCCCGCCCAAGGGACGGCAGAGCAGCTCATGATATGAATGAGTCTGCAGGCAGCAATGTGAAATGGAAACGGAGAGAAAGAGGGGTTTTCCTTGGAGAATCTTTCCAGTCAGACTGAAAGTTCAGCTAATTGCAATTTAAAGTTCAAACCTCCATGACTGTTTCCTGCCTAACGAAACCTACAGTCATTTTTTGAGTCTGTGTCTTCAATTAAGAACATAATTGAACTTTCTTTTGTAAGCACTGACTTTGGAACTTTCCAGTTCCTCTGCATGACAACACTAGCAACATTATATAATCCAACAATCTTATTTCAATACAATAACCTTCAATTATCATACTGTGAAACAGAAAAACAAACAATCAAACAAACAAAAACAACAAAAAAGACCAAAAGAGGTTGAAGAATAATCTAGAGTTTTAGCAATTACTAATATGGCAGCACAAGCATGGTATGCCAAATCAAAGTAAAAAACAGAGAAGACCCAAATTTTATTTGGAGTTTAAAAAATACATTGCTTCACTATTTTCTCTGTTCTGTTGATGACTGTCCAAGCTCAGTAGCCGGAAGTTTTAGGAGACTGTGTTGTATTTTTGGGGAAGAAAAAAAAAAGGGAAAAAAGTCAGACACACAGCAGCTGTGGTAAAGCTTCCATCTCTGTGTTAGTGATACTTACTGTTCCAAAAGCAACGTGAGACAGCTATAAAAGAGATTGCCAGGGTACAGATTGACAGCTGCCTAGGAAAAGGGCATTAGCTTGCAATCGTCAACTACACAATTAGTGTCTGTTTTACTAAATACCTGCTTTTGTAAATAAGATGTTGTCTTTGACAGAACATATAATAGTAAAAAAAAGTTGCTTTTATTAATTATGTATGTCTCACAGTGACAGCAAGTTAGCAAAACAGGTTCTCAGAAGTATATTTCCCTAGGGGGCTTTTTTATTGTTATTTTTGTTAATGGATAGGTGTCTGTAAAGAAGCAGGGTGTGGTATGTGTGGGTAGTTGTAATGAATAGTTTCTTGCAGGATTCCCATACAGAAGTGAGAGGTGAACTGAAGCTTGGTGTATGTTCCATGGCCACCGAGAACCCTGTGGGCAGATGTGGGTGAGCTGAGCCCAGGCAGCAAGCAAGTTGTCATCCAAACTGGGTCTAAAAGTCAAGCACCAGACTTAATTTGCCAGTTTCTCTGGCATAACCTATCTTGCCACCAGGGAGGCTTATCATCAATGTATTGGTAACAGGGGTGCCAGAGCAGCGTGGCTGCAGCTGTTTCCAGAGGGCGCCCACATGTCTATTCAAAACAGACCAAGCAGGCTGGAGGATGCTCTTTCTGCAGCATGTAAATGCAGTAGTCCAATAGTGCTGCAGGGGTGAGTGTGATGGTAGTGAATTACCCACCCTTTGCCACCGGCTAACTCACATCTTACAAGATGACGGGTCCCTATCACTAAATGAGGAGACTGAGGTATTGTTACAGTCTGTCACTGCTAAGGACAGCCAGGTCTTCCCACCTCCATCCTGGTGCTCTGAATAAAACTTACACACAAGCAATACAGAGTAGTTAACTGGGCAGGTTCAAGGGAAAGTAGTGTTTCCCAATTATAAAGAAACATGATTCATACATATAGAAGACACTGGGGGTGAGGCTTAAACACATAGCTTTCCTTTCACTCACTTCCCTATTTTTCATCCTCCTGCTTGATTAAGTGTCTTCCATTAATTTAAATGTCCTTTCCCTTTTTCATCATTCACAGGGGAATGTAAGTGTAGGAAAAAAACCCCCTTCTTTGTCTAATGAGTCTTCATATTTATAAATGTAGGGGTTTGTTCTCTGTTCCTATATATCTTTTATATATATTACATTGCTGGTATATAGGAACACTTAGAACATGGAAGTGAAATGATGCATATTTTATTTAAATCAATTTTTCAAGTAAGAGTGCTATGATAATCAGATAAAACTTACTTTATTGCTCTGACAAAATTATCCTGTTTACATGTGTACTTGCTACCTATACACATAGTGAAGACTGGCAGCTATTTTTGGCTAAATAGTAATTGGGTCCTGTTTAGAAAAAAGCAAATGTGAGTAGAGTTTCCTTAAAAAGTTCTTATTCAAGGCTTATCTTTTTATGATTAGGGATGTTTGAAGGTGTCTGGCAAATAAGAACTGACTTACAGATTTTGTCCTACTGTCAAAACTTCTTTAGGTTCAAGAACTTCAAAATCTATTTAAAAATTAACTGAAGAAGGTGTCTTAAATTTAGTCAGGTTTCTCTTCTACTTGAACCAATACTTTCTAGTGATGACTACCAACTGTCTTCTTGAGATTTTGGATGTATTTGTATATAAAGGCTTGATACTTCTGGAAAGCAAAATGCTGAGAGACATGAAATGATGTAGCACCTACATGGTCACAATGCTAGAAGGCTATGTGGCCAGAACCTTACAAGTCCAGAGAAGCTTGAGTATCACTGTGCTGCCACTATGCGTAACCAGGTAATACCCAGGTATATTTTTCAAATGTCCACATCTTCTTTTTAACAACTTTTTCTGGTTTTCACTTATTTACTGTTTACCTCACTATTACATCCCCATCTCTCTGGCACATCTGATTGAAACAGTCCAGTAAATCTGATAGACTCTTGTCACCCTGTGTTTGTGATAGAAAGTTGTTCACATTTGAGCCAGTAAAACTTGTGCTCATCATCTTAGGCATTCTCAGGCAAAAGGAAATGTAGAGACCATATTCTTCTTTCAAGAGACACGTCTCAGAGAAGACACAGATGTCAAGAAAATACTCATGCATAGTTTTTTTATTTATTTCAGCCTACTGTGCTGTGTAGCAGAGTGTAATTGTGTTCAAAATCAGGCTACTAGGGCAACACCATACAGTGATTTCATTAAGAGTAAGTTCATCTTCTTGTGAGGAGAAAAAACTCTTCTCAAAAATAAAAATACCTTTTTTGAGATTGCATATTGAGCTCTAAACTTTTAAACTCCTTTCCAGAAAGTAGCAAAGTCATTTTACAGCCTACTGAGAAGAGATACACTGTAGTTCCAGTTCATCACTGAATGGGCCCAGCTAAGGTTTTAGACATGCAGTTATCCAGTTAGCAATTCCTGTATTAAAATAGTAACAGGCAGATATTTTGAGCATGTGAGAAACATTCCCATGGTGATTGCCTCGTTTCTTTCCTGCTTTTGTGGCTTGCATCAAAAAACCCTGGATCCATTTGGTTACTGTTGTGGTGTAAAGTGTTGCAGAGCTGTTCTGTGAGTGTGTGTGATGACTTTTGTGTCTCCTGACATTTCTATTAAGTCAGTCCTATTCATTACATTTTTATTTTTTTTTCTTATGGCTTTATTTCCTGGTGGCTTGTTGGGTGGGAAAAGATTACAGTAGTTTTGTTTTATTTTCTCAACATCTCTTTGACCTGCCAAGTCTCACACATTATCTAGCAGTGATGTTGTTTAAGTTCACATTGAACAGAGCACAGCATGGACTGTTTTTCTAAACAATGAAGCAGGACCAATCTTAGAGCATCATAGAAAGGTAAGATGAGCAGTTATTTTGGTTTTTTTTCCAAGGCATGCCAGGCATAAGTGCTAGTATTTTCTGTCTCTATCAGTTGCTGAGGATTAGAGAAAAACCCAGTTGTCCAGTTTTCCAGGAGTAGGCATATCCTGTGACTTGGAGATTGTTAAGACCAGTGACTGAATCTGAATTTGTTTTCTGTTAATTGATTGATGAGAGTACATTTTAATCCAGTTATTTCATATAACAGGCAATTTGTATATATTTCTGGGGCTGGAGATCTTTTTTTTTCTTCTCCTTTTGTATTTTTAACAACTATTATTACTTATATACATGCCAGTGAGGATCAGGCCTATTGCAAATTAGTGTAGAGTAAACAATATATTACATACAGAACAATGCAATACTGATAAAAGGTTGCAACAGTGCCCTTAAAGAACAGTAGAATTTCTATCCAAAATTTTGCATTTTCAAATGAATAAATTCTTTAATTAATTTCCTTTGCTGAGCAATGGAGGAAAAAATTAAACAAACTCTCTACCTGACTAGGCTACCCTCCAACATAAAGTATAGACAATGTTATTTTCTTCTAATGCTTCTATGTTGTCACGATCCTATTTTATAAATATAACATAAACACAGCATTGAAAGTCTTGGGTCCAGCAAGGCTTGTATCCACTAGTAACCCACAAAAGTGTTTTTTGATAGCATCTACTTGATGATACACATCCACATCTTCAAAGCTCACGGTGAGTTTTAGTAACAAAATGCAGTGGTCTGCCCTCACTATATCCTACAGCACCTTAAGCGTTAAAACATTTTGACATCAACATATGTCTGAGATGTATTCCTTCTGCTTGTAATCTGCTGAATTCTTGTGACTACTGTAGAAGAAGGACTTGAATTTTTTTTTTAAAGAGATTTCACATCTTACAATTCCTCAGTGTATCACTTCAGAAATACAGGGTGTCTCTGATGAAATTTTGTTCTGTGTAGTGTTTCTTCTTCTTGTGTTTTATGGATTTCACATAAATATTATAACATGGGCTAGAGGGAGTTACTGCCTTATCTGTTGGGTTTCATCACCACATTCAGCACAGCTGAAATCAGGCTTAATGTGTTTAAGTTACTACAGAACTTAAAATTTTGAAGTCTAGATATAATATTATTTAACAGAGTAAAAATAGTCCTAACTAGTGAGGAAGAAGGGAACTGACAAGCATGCTGACAGCAGCAAATAGTAATTAATGATTTTTGTAGCCCACTGGGAGTGAGTGATTTTATCTCAACCTCATAGGCAGGGAAACAGAGAGAAAGCAATGTAGCTGTAAATAGAACAGCTAGAGAACTTTTCTCCAAAGTCCCAGTCTGGTTTTTCATCAACAATGTTAGTGCATCTTTTGCTTCAATTTCAGATAGCAGGTATGATTTCACATATAGAATTATTTCAGCTGAAAGAAACATTATTATTAATCATAAGAAAAGTGCCCTTGTGCAAATGTTATTCTGTTGGGTTAGAGGTGAGCAACAGCACAAAGGACCAGAGCATTCTATGAAAGCTGTTACCATAAAAACAGGAAACTTGTTACCATTTAGCAATCCCTCACTGAGTCTGGCCTTGCAATTGTTACTTCAGCTGAACAATCCATCTAAGAAAATGCCCTTTATGAGCAAGAGTATTTCCCTAATTTTTGAAACACCCTTAGAAACATTTTTTTTCAGACCTACACTGAATTTCTTAACAATGTCAGTCATCTATCTAAGCTTATTACTCATAGTGTTCAGGTCAAGCCATTTTATCAACACCAGTCACCATCATGTTACTGTTGACTCACAGCAGTTTCAAGGCAATGTATTAACACCTTTTTTCTACCCCTAATGTGTACAAATATATCCACAGTTATGGTCATGGCAACATGACTGATAAAAGCTTGTCTTTAGCTTTCTAACTTACTGGCTTGGTGTCTTGAATGGATTTCTGTATTGGGAGGTATCCCAATATCTCCCCTCCTTCCAGAGCAAGTAGTTTTAAGAGTCAGATGAGTTAGCAGTTTCAGGCATTGATATAGCAAGGTGTGTCTAAGACATCCTTTCAGACTGTTCAAAAGAGACAAATAAGATCTATGCACAATGCCTGGTAGCAGTTCACCTAGCAAAGTGGCTTCACACTCTGTCAGCTACTTCTGCTGTTTTTAAGAGACATCATTGAATCACAGAATGGTTTGGGTTGGAAGGGTCCTTAAAGACCATCTTATTCCAACCCCCTTGCCATGTGTCAATTCCACCCTCTAAATCAGGTTGCTCAGGGCCCCATCCAACCTGTCTTGAAGACTCACAGGGATGGGGCATCCAGAGCTTCTCTGGTCAACCTATTCCTGTGCCTCGCCACTCTCGCAGCAAATAATTTGTTCCTAACATCTGATATAAATCTTTCCTCATTTACTTTAAAAGTGTTCCTTCTTGTCCTATCACTGACTGCCTGTGTAAAATGTTTCTCCCTCTTTTTCATAAACCCCCTTTAAGTTTAACCTTCTCTTCTGCAAGCTGAAAAACTCCAGCTCTCTCAGCCTCTCTTCATAGAAGAGGTGCTCAAGCACTCTTATCATTTTTGTAGCCCTCCTCTCGCCTTGCCCCAACAGGTCCATGTCCTTCATATGTTAGGGGCCCCAGAGCTGGACACTACTCCTGGTGGGGTCTCACGAGGGCAGAATAGAGGGAGAGAACCACCTCCCTCGACCTCCTGGTCTCAACTGTGTTGATGAAGCCCAGGATACAATTGCCTTTCTGGTCTGCGAGCACGCCCGTTGGCTCATGTCCAGCTTTTCATCCATGAGAAGCCTCAAGTTCTTCTCATCAGGACTATTCCCAATGAGTTCTTCTCCTAGTATGTACTCTTATGCCCTGGACAGATGGTTTGCCTAATGCACTTGACAAACAAATGGGTGAATTTTGCTTCAAATAAGTATTACCAAACCCTGAGATTAGTTGGATAGAGCATGGTGCTAATAACACTAAGGGTGTGGGTTAGATCCCTCTATGGGCCATTCACTTAAGAGCTGGACTTGATGATCCTTCTGGGTCCCTTCCAACTCAGAATATTCTGTGAAGTAAGTAATACCCTTCATGGGGGAAAAATATTGTGGAGTTTTATTAATAATAATTTAGTAACTGTAGTATTTTCTGTTTATTAAGGTGACCTATTCCTGATTTGCTGTTTGAATGGATTTTTGATCAAAATGAAACTCATGTCATAAAACTCACTATACCTGAATTGAGGTCTGCCACTGTATCATTTGCCATTCAAACACTGATTTAGTTCTAAATCTTTTTGTGAAACCTATCTATATCCTATTAAGATAGAAAATTATTTGAATCAACAAGTATCTCAGCAAAATTACTGCCTTCACAATGATTCCAACCTTTCTGGGAGACAGTGATGCATCACTATTTGAGGATGATTGCATGCAAGCAGTAGTGCATTGGCTTTACATGTCTCCACTGCCTTAATATATGTAGGATTTAATGTAGTAGTTGAAATCACGGCCTGTCAAGGCCACACTGCCAATGCCTCTTTCCCATTCTTCCTGCAGGCAAGTGAATAGTCACTGTTTCTCAGGAATTGTTAAGTTTAAATAAACTTTTAAAAAATAGGAAAAATAAATTAAACCCAAGGCATATCATCATTCCCACCGTGCTTGTGGGAGCATCAGCATTGTATACATACTAATGTTAATTGCCAAGGTTAGTTATTGAATCTACCTTTTCACTAAACCAGTTATAAAAGATTCAAAATTCAGAATGTTAAAAATTATTAACAAAATTTATCTGCACACGTAACTTAGGGGACAAATAACCTGGGTACATCTTAGGAAAGTTACTTCCTAGTCAGCATTTTCAGTATAAATCTCAAGATTCTGGAAACTCTAGTATATGGATGGATAGAGTCATACGGAGTCCAGAAAATGGAAATATTTTGCCACCAAAAATTCCAGGCAAAGCTGCCTGCTGGCCTAGGCATTCTGGTTACAGGCTATGGGATCGCTGCCCTTCTTGTACTAGGGAAAAAACAGAGGGAGTAGTGGATGTGACAGTGTCCTCTTCCATCGTGAGAAGGTTGCACTGATTTAAGACAGGGTAAGAACTTTCCCTTAGATTTCTATAGATCATGTCTTACATTGTGAGGCATATGTTAACAGCCTTCCTCTTTTTACTGTCTACCATAGTAATGTTATCTTTGTTTTAACTGGCTGGCTTTCAGAACTTTGGAAAAGATTTCTGAGGTTCCTGTTTTTCATTGGATAAGTGACAGAATAGGGAATAGGCATGAGGCCCTTTGGGCTCCAGGCTGGGGATCTGTCTGCTGAGCAACTCTGTGTGTCAACTGCTTTTATCCCAAATAACTAAATCAGTCAAACAGTGAAAATCGGATTTCAGTTATTATTCTCCATCTTCATTTCATATATGTTTCTTCACCTGGATTGCATGGAATGGATCCCAACTGATTCTCTTCACAGTCCTTATTACTCAGCCTTTAGGGTTAGACTACACATTGTACAACCTGAAGCTTTCCCAGTATCGACAATGATGATTATGTTTTCATTATTTTGAGGGGGGCACATCAGATAACTAATTGCACACTATGATTTCACTGCCTGCAATTTTTCCCCTGAGGTGATGCACAGCTGTACCATGTTATAATGGAGTCTGAAAACTTTCAACTCCCTACTGGGTGAAACTATTAAAAAAGACTAATATTAATGTCAGCAGCAAGGAAGTTTATCATAAGTGATGACACAATATAGGCTCACTCAGGATGTTTACCAGAGCAACAGTTGCCAAGCAGATGAAGTATGTTTGGAAGATGCATTTGGAGCCTTTTTGTCTTCCTAAAACAACTCCTGAGGAATGAAGCATATTTCTTGTACTTACTTGCATTTTGAGTGGCTCTATGAATGCTTGGTTTATTAATAATGCCACCCCCATCCCATTTTCTTAAATTAGTAGCCAGGAAAGCTATCAATTCAGAAACTGAAAATTTTTTCCCATCAGCAAAAGATACAATGATAAAATTACTGTGGTGACCAGTTGGCAGACTCATTAAGCACAACAATTTAGAAGGAGGTCAGCAGCTTGAGCTTTGTCGCGCATCCCATTTTCAGTGTGCACTTCCAGAAGTAATGCAGAAATGTAAGGTACACATGTTAACATTTGGTGGTGAAAGGAGAGAGAACCTTCTATTGCAGTGTATCCCTCTCTGGCCTCTGTGTATGCCTCCAGCCACATCTCTCTTCTTCAGTGCAGAGATCCACTGCAGCCCACTTAGACCTCAAGTTTAGCATGGCTATCTCATGACGTTTTATGTAGTTAGCAACATACAGGAAGCTACACTCTCATTTACTTTTTCAGACTGAATTACGGGGTACCCAAATATAACTGTGTAGTAGGAATAGTTTAGGCACAACTTCAAAGAAAGGTCTGTATACCTTTGGATCTGTGGAGTGTCATCTTCACTTTCTTGTCACCACACCCAACTACTAGGAACATGTTGTCTCTATTTATAGCAAGAACTCCTTGCAGACATACAGGTAAATTCCCTTTAAAGTGTTTTCCAGGACTTTACTGTCTTTAAAAAGCCAGGTGCACAGAGAACTTTTTTCCCTCTGAATATCAGCTATCTGTTAGGGATATAATTGTGTGGGGTTTTCTCTCCCATTAAAATTTTCAAGGCTTAGAACATTTTTTTATGCCAAACTGAAATGAAAATATGACCTTTAAAAAATTCTAGAGGGAAACTAGTCTGGATTCCTTAAACCATTTACATGTATTACAACCATGTAAATATTTAAACCTAATTTTCTTAAATTATTTTATTTTATGCAAATTAATAGTGCTTAGTTTCAGAATGAAAGGCTGTTTCAAACTGAAAAACAAACCCCTTATTTTGTTTAATTTAATTATCCACAAGGGATACTTTGAAAGCAAAAAATACAGTTTATTCCCACTAAATCTAGAAATGTATTTCCTATAAATCATTGTAGGTTTCGCAGCCTGGCAATACTCCAAAGAAAGTAGTCCATCAAACAAATCCCGAGAACCTGTGAAGACTTACTTTCACTCTCACTATTTGGAAAAACCTCACTTATGGTGTAGGTGGCCTATTTCCAGATTTGTTTGTCTACTCTTTAGAGAATGGTGGCAGAACAAGAATATCTTAACTGGGAGAACACAAAAGCAGCACTCAGCCATCTTGCATGATTATACATGTTGCTTAATCCTTGGTGCTTTTTTTGTTGTAATGGTAAAGGTTTTTAGCTGCATAGACTTAAGTTTGCTTAATTCATGTGGATCTTGCAGAACTTGACTTCTAAATTTTGATCAGTGTGCAGTCATCCTAGTTTTGAGTCCTGTTTTCCCAGAAGTTTTCTTTTCCTCATCAAGCCCTGAGGGATTCAAGTATAGGTGTGTTTTAATGATGTCGACACGTGTCTATTAGTGACTGTGGCTGGGATTAATGAATCATTTTACATAACCTAGCAAACAGCTATCCAGTGGTTTTCATCACTGACTTGGGCTTTAGTCCAACTTCTGACATAAAGGTGAAAACCTCCGTATCCTGTTACAGTTGCCTGGGATGAGAATTTCTTGAATGAAGTTTTTATTAATAGACTAAAAAAAAAACCGTGGAATACTCAGCAAATAATAATGCCTTCCAGGCCTACGTGTATCATAGTGTATTTAGTAATCAGCGAATTATACATTTTGTACATTTAATTTCTCACAGATGTTAAAGTAGCAGCAATTGTGGTAACTAGTATATACATTGACAAAGTATCTTGGATCCTAAATACTTCATGAATCCGTCACAGGAAATTTTGTATTCCTTAAGTCAGAAGTAAAATATGCATTCTTATTTAGCCATGAAGTATTTTTCCTGGGAAACAATTAAAAATCTAGACATAACTGGAGATAGGTCTGAGCTGAGAGACAAGATCTGGACTGTCCAGACCTCCTCAGATTTTAGGACTCATAAGGACCAATGTCTAGGTTTGCCTGAAGGGGAATCGTGGTACTAGGATTTTCTTTTTAACACATTTTCATCTGTTTCCAATATATCACTTCTCTCTACTTCTTTACTAGCATGCATTTAAAACAGGTCATAATATTCAAAATGTAAATATCAGTACTAAGCTAATGGTTGCTCCAGTTCAGGAGTGTCAGTACAAGATTAAATACTCTGTGATTACAAGGAAAAATTTACCCATATATATCTGCCTAGAGCTTGAAATGAGTTTAATAAATTTAGAACTAAGTTCTTACAATAAATGTAAATCCTATATTCTACTAAAACAAACAGATGAAAACTATATCCACTGTCAAACCTCTAGTTCTGTCCCTGTTGTCAGCCTGTTTATCACATTCTGATGACTTATCAGTCATCTTGAACCGCAAACTGAAAAGGAAAATCCCCATGAAAACAGCACACTAACATTTCCTTGTTGCCATGTGATCCAGACTGCGGTTTTACTGAGAAATCTATTAACAAGTATTCTTCTACACATTGTCGTTTCAGTGGGCAGGGTTTTTGCAAATCTTCCACTTCATTTGCTTTGATGTATCTCTGCAGTTGTTAGAATAACTTTTTTCTTTTTTCTTTTTAATTTTTTTTCTGAAAACAATCAAAAGCAGGGAGTAGTGCATGAAATACCCATACACCAAAAATCTTTATGGAAAATCAACTCCAATGGGAAAAGTTAGCATGAGTCAGTGTTACTCATTATGCATAGGGGTTGCAGAATCAGGGTGGAAATAGAAATGGCACCTGGCTTCTTACTGTGACAGTTTCTAACAAGCCTCTCCTATTAATAATCAGGGTGTAACTCACACTTCCGTGACAGGACAATACTCTTTAGTTTGCCTAAGACAATTCTGTCCTATCAGTGGGCTCTAGCTAGCAAATTGTCTGGGGAGAAGCTAGTGATTTTAGCTGACAAATATTAATTGAACATGTTTTATAAATGTGAATGGCAATAGCAGAGAAGGGGTTGCATGCAGCTGCTTGAGACTGGGCATCAGAAATCCCAGAAAAGACAGGGAGAAATTGCCTGTGTGGAAGTTAATATTCTCCATGCTCCTAAAACTCAGCACAGACTTAGGGGCATTCTATGACTGGATTGTGTCACCCAGTCTCATGGTCTGGATGAGACAAATGATGATGACAGTTCAGATATATTTAGTACTTTTTGCTTTTTAAAGAGCTATTATTAAACAGCTGTAGCAAATCATGTGGATGTCACACAAAGACCATAGCTTGTCAGCATCCAAAGCCAGACCACTCTAAGAGGGGGCAAGAGAGAAGGTTGGAGTGCTCTTAGCAATTTCACTGTAAGTTCCACTCTGAATCAGCTCCTTTGAAACTTCAAAAAGGTTAAAGGGATCAGTAATAGTTTGTCACACCATAAAAGTTTTGCATTGCCTTGACTTTTGAAAGAGAGTAAAAATCCATCTTTTACATAAATGTGTTAAAGCTGGTTAAATAACATCAATATAAAATTAATAGATTGGATCTTCCTGCCTTATAGGAAAAGATAGAATATGTGTTTAGATTTGGATTTGTTTCTTCCTTAACTCAAAATTAGTCTATGAGGCTCAGGATGGAAAAAAAATTTAAGGTATTAATTTGGTTTAGACACTATCTTTTATTTTTGGTAAGTTTTCTATTGATAGGATTAGAATGTTTTCCATTAATTCAATTGAGGGTCCCCATTGGACATTAAAATATAAGACTATGAAGTAAAAATGCTATGTTCCCAGGCAGATGTAGATAGTATGTTCTGCATTTGTATTTTGTCATTTTGAAATGGAGTAATTACTGTCTTCAAAGAGTAGATGCTGAATTTATGCAATTTGCTTAGACTGTGAAATGCCGTGTAAGTTTTAGGTACTGCTGCAGTCATTTTACCATACTCATTGCTTCATGAAGAGAGTGTGTACACTACAGAAATGGTAAATTTTTAATAGTAGGTGTAGAAGATATGATCAAAGTAAAAACAAACATGCTGTCTCAGCATTACTTTATGGCACAGTGCCAATGAATTGCATGGCCTCAAACCCAGTTTTGAGATTTGGATTGCCACATTTTGCCTGGGGTTTCCTGGACACCCACGTGATGTCTCACACTGCATGAGCAAGGCTTCCTGGGAGCTTTGGCCCTCCTGTGTGGGCATGCAGTGCAATTGGGCAGCACTTGTGCAATAAGCCGAATACTTCCCAGAAGTGTCCTGGTGTGCAGTCTGCACACTGTAGATCCAGGCTAAGCATGTGTAGGCACATAGCCTGCAAGTAGTTCCATTAATCCTATTTGTGTAAATAAGCCTATTTCTTTGAACAGTTGCAGTCTAAGGAATTGACTAAGCGGAATTCTGACTATGACTGAATCTCTGGGTGTTAATGGAGCATATACTGTAGTGTTTCAAACTATGAATGGACTGAGAATTGATGACAGCTGAATCAACTCACTCTAAACAAAAGGGAAAGTCACTTTATAATTCAGTGACTCTAGGATTAACTGTACCCAAATGCCACCCAAAGCAAGTGTATGTGCTATCTGCTTTCACAGCGGAAGTTCTTCAGAAACTAGCCTAAAAGCATCAGGAGAGATGTTGATGTTCCTAGCAAATCTAGCTCCAAGATCACTGAGCCTGTTCCTTTCAAGTAATCCAATAGAAATTCGTGATCTGATTGCCAAATTTAATATTAAGTCTTGGGCTTCACAGAGTATGTTTCATTATTAACAAATTGAGGCCTGTTTTGGCCTACAGGGAAGGGAGAATCAAGAAGGAAAAACTAAACAGAAACCTTCTCGTCTAGATCATTCATGCTTAATACAGATTCTGACTGAACAACTTCCAAGACAATGTCAGGCTTTGAATATGAAATATCTGTAGCCAAGGTAGAAGTCACTTGCATGGCAGCTGTGAGAGCAGCTCCATCCCATAGCAGTAGTCAAGGAGTAGCAGAAGGGCCAGAACCCTCTATGCAGAGCAGCTATTCATTGTGCTTTCATAAGGAAATATCTATTGGGATCTGCATCTTGTAGTTTGTTGACTATATCTGTGAGACTGTGTATATGTGGTGATGACTTTTGAACATGTGATGCTGTTCAGTCAGGAGTGTGGCCACAGATGTCAAGTTCATCAGCTATTCCCGGGGCCAGTGCTGTGCACGTCTGCATCTGGCACTTGTGGGGAGCACTGTCACAATTTCAGAATCACATGTGGGAACCTTCTGAAACTTACTCCTGTTGCAGGACATAAAGTCCCCCAGGAAATAAAAATGTATTTCTTAGTGTCCTCTTCCACACAGATTCCTCATTCTTGCCTTTGAAACCTCTTATGACACATCTGTCATCAAAGAAAATTCAACAGAACTATTTTTTCCCTGGAAGAGGAAAACAACTGTGTCATACAAAAAGGCATTTTGAGAAAACATGTTAGTCTTGCATAAATTTTACTAAACTAAAAGCCATGCATTCTTGATGTTTTTAATAACATAGGATAATATAAATATTAAGAACCAAACTCAGCAAGACTATTAAAACAGCTCTGCAATGTGTATTGATTTAGTATAAATTAAATATTTTTGTTGGGCAAAATACAGAGAGAGATGGGGATGTGGATGGTGGGAGAACAGATTATATTTTACATTCTTTTGGTGGAAAGGCAATCCAAGTAACCATAAGGATTAATTCTGTTGCCTGTGGTAAAAGTATTCAAGATTGGCTGCTCAGCTTTTGAACTTCTTTGGACAAATAAAAGTCACTACTATTGGAGTCCTACCTATGCTATAAGTAAAGTTTGTCTTCTTATACATCATGCAGTCTGGACTAATCTGGTCTAATCTGGTATTTACTCTCCTTGTTTGTTTCCTGTGAGCTATGTAAAGGAACGTTCCTAGCAGTTTACATTCAGCAGATACACTGTACACAGAATAACGTCAGTTTACCAATGAACAAAAGTAATTGAAGAAAGAGTAATGCCTCGGTTACTAACATTTGCTTTCACATCTTGCTATAGAAGAAAATAGACTTTGAAGCAAAAATGATGTTAGGAAAGTTGCTTATTTAACACGGTAAGTGTCAGTGCAAATGTACATGAATTGAATTTCAGGTATTTTAGAAAAACAGTTATTATATGTCCTCTTTTTTTTTTTTTTTTCAAATGGATGATGTAGACACACCCTATTAATATTTGGAGAAGACTAGCCTATTTTTCCCTTTCTTGCACATGGAACTTAAACTAAAATTAGCATAAAAATGAGTCATGCTCCTCTCTTCACTGGGAATAATAGACTACTCCTATTAAATGTGCTTTGCTGTTGTCATTCTAGTCTTGAGTTGCAACCACTTTTTTTCTCTTGAGGAAAAGGTGGAGCAGAAGCAAAGTTAATTCATGTTGCTTTGAAGTGTCCTGTTTTTTCCTCATTTTTCTCCATGCATATGATTATTCCTTTTTGTACTGTTATTGATACTATTAACTCCTTTTTAGCTGTTCCTGTTAAAAAAATGATGACAACTAAATGCTTATTTTTCTGCTCATTTTGTCAGTCACAGACTTTCCCTGGATTATACAGTTTTCCCACTGTATTTGTTGCATTGTGTAGGCAGTATCCTTCTAACATAAAGATGAATGGAGGACAATATCCTCAGAACCTCTGGCTCTTATGCCTTTCATTCAATGTCTGTAGTGATTTGTGTGAGGTGCTCCTCTTTGGCTTTGCAAATACTGCTTATTCAGTGTTGTCAGGCTTAAGACCAGAAAACAAATTGTACTTAATGGTATAAACTAATTTTTTTTAAATTTGTCCTCAGTTTTCCATTGGCAGTTGCTTCCATGTGCAAACCTTTACAGTTTTACTAAGTTAAAATCCATCTAAGAGATCCTTTAACATTAAATCTCCTTACCATAATACGTATTGAAACTCTGTTGTGAGTCGTCAGTAAGATGTTTGCGCATGAGCATGAACTCAGCAAGAAGAAGCCTTTCAAAATGAAGGGAAATATTGTCAAGATGAATGAACAGGTGGCAAGAAATTAATTCATGTGAATTCTTATATAATGTGTATTGACACTTCTTTATCAGACCCAGCAGGGTGAATAAGAAGAGTTTAAAGATTATCTTTCAGGGGGTGTTTAACAATGTAATGTTCTAGTTCAGACTTAGTTTTTGTCTCAGGTAGATCAAGTATATAGTTTTTATCCAGCTTTTTAATAGCTTTTGCTGAATGAATGATAGCTGTTACTTCTGGCTGGTTTACATTGAAAGCACTGTACTTGAAAAGAAATAATTTCCAAGTCTTCAATGAAGCATTGGGTCTAACAATTTGTAACACCTTTTTTTTTCTTTTTCTTCAATAACAGAATTTAATGTAAGTTGCAGATATGGAGGAGTTTTTCATGTTGAGAAAAACGGTCGCTACAGTCTCACACGGCCTGAAGCAGTTGAACTCTGCAGAGCTCTCAATAGTACCTTGGCAACACTAGAGCAGTTGAGGAAAGCTCATGATCTTGGATTTGAAACTTGCAGGTAAAGAAATTCTTGAAAAAATTGACATCTCATGACAAGTCCACCCATCCATGCTAAAGTGTAATAATTACATTTGACTTCCTGTAGCTGTTAAGATGGCCGTAGCAGTTAAATAAGTTATTTTGTGTCATGAAAAAACAGTTTTGTGCACGTATATGTTTTTTCTGGGCCCAGTAATAAATAAGTCCTTGATGCATATAGTTTTTACCAATTATTTTTAAAAAAATTGTAACTTCTCACAGATAAAATCTAAAGGTAACATAACTTCTCACAGATAAAATCTAAAGGTAGCAAAACATTGACAGTCTAATCATGTGATCAGGAAGATGTTCAGACAATATTGTAACACTGAGTAATCAGTAAGATAAGTGTGTGAAAAGTAAGGACCTAATGTAAGGTCAAAGACTGAAGATGGTATATACAGTACACAGAACTCTGTCTTGTCAAGAAGCAGTAAAAAGCAGCAAGTGGCACTTGTTGGGATGAACTTTTGGCATCCCAGTAAAGAAGTGGCCACAGTAGTAGTGCATTCTTATAATCTGTGAATGGAGAAGTTTCAGAAGGCATCCATAGTAAATATTAAAAAACCCAAAACCATGTTGTCAAGTGACATACTACCCTCTCTAAGTAATGATGTATAGGGCAACAAATGCGGTTAATGCAGACTCTTCAGTTCCACAAAAAAAGAGGCGAACAGGCTGGAAGTTACAGAAAATTTTTCATTCAAAAGATTTAGAGTATACTAATAGAAGATCTGCAGATTCTTTGGCTCACAAAAATGTCATCAAGATGAAATATTTTCCCTAAGGGTACCCTCTGTTCAAACTATAATTGATTTGATACAGTCCTGTGCTCTGTAAATATATCTGACTAGTTTAACACATGATCTTGCTTTATAAAGTACGTAATAAACTTACTATGCAAGTCGTCCTAAACATTCATATGCAGAAAAGAGATTGAACTCGGAAGCTGTAAATTTGAACAGGATTTCTTTTATTTGATCAGGTTTTTTAATCAAATTATAGAATCATAGAGTAGCTGGAAGTGGAAAGGACCTTTAAAGGTCATCAAGTCCACCCCCTACAATGACAGGACACAATGGCATTGCAGGAAGTTGTGTCAGTGGAGGTTTAAGTTGAATATTAGAAAAAGATTCTTCACTCAAAGGATGGTTAGGCACTGGAACAGGCTCCCTAAAGAAGTGGTTATGGCACCAAGGCTGCAAGAGTTCAAGAAGCATTTGGACAATGCTCTCAAACACACGGTGTGACCCTTGAGGCTGCTCTCTCCAGAACTGGGAGTTGGACTTTGATGATGTCTGTGGATCCCTTCAAACTCAGAATATTTTGTGATTCTGAGATTCTGAGATCTTCAGCTAGATCAGGTTGCTCTGTCTCATCCAACCTCACTTTGAATGTTTCCAGGGATGGGGCATCTACCGTTTCTCTGGGCAACCTGTTCAGTGTTTCAATGTACTCATTGTAAAAAGCTTCTTACTTATGTCTTGTTTAAATCTACCCTCTTTCAGCTTAAATCCATTACCCCTTGTCCTGTCATAACAGGCCATGCCGAAAAGTTTGTTCCCATCTTTCCTAGAAGCCCTCATTGAGCACTGTGAAAGGCTGCTCTAAGATCTCCTGGGAGCCTTCTCTCCAAGCCAGACAGTCCCAATTCTCTCAGCTTGTCTCCATAACAGAGGTGCTCCATCCCTCTGATAATCTTTGTAGCCCTACTCTGGACTCACTCCAACAGGCCTATGTCCTTCTTGAGATTAAGATCCCAGAGCTGGATGAAACACTTCAGGTGGGGTCTCACTAGAGCAGAGTAGATGGTGACAATTCCCTCCCTTGACCTGCTGACCACTCTTCTTTTGATGCTGTCCAGGATATGGTTGGCTCTCTGGGCTGCAAGCAGGCACTGTTAGTTCATGTCCAGCCTCTCATCCAGCAGTAATCCCAAATCCTTCTTGGCAGGGTTGCTCTCAGTTATTTCATACCTCAGCTGGTACTGATAACAGAAGTTGCCCCAACCCAGTTGCAGCACCTTACAATTGGCTTAGTTGAATTTTATGGTCTTCACATAGGTCCACTCTTAAGCTCATCCAGGTCCCTCTGGATGGCATCTCATCCCTCAGCTGCGTAAACCACACCACTCATTTTAATGTCATCTGCAAACTTGCTGAGTGTGCACTCCATCCCTTTGTCTATGTCATGTCCCTTTGTAATGAAGATATTAAGTAGCACTGGTCCCAATATGGACCCCTGAGGAGCACCATTCATCACTGATGTCCATAGGAAGATTGAGCTGTTGACCAGTACCCTCTGGATGCAACAATCTAACCAATTCCTCATCCACTGAACAGTACACTCTTCAAATTCTTATTTCACCATTTAGAGAATTGTTGTGGTTGAATATCAAAGGCCTTTCAGAAGTCCAGAGAGATGATACCCATAGCTTTTCCCCTGTTTGCTGATGTAGCCACTTCATCATAGAAGGCCACAATGTTGTTCAGGCAGGACTTGCCCTTGTTGAAGCCGTGCTGGCTGCCCCAAATCACTTACCTGTCCAAAATGTGCCTTAGCCCAGCTTCTAGGAGGATCTGTTGCATGGTTTTCTGAGGCACAGAGATGAGGCTTACAGATCAGTAGTTCCTGAAGTTCTCCTTTCTACCTGTTTTAAAAATGCGTGCAATTTTTCCCTTTTTCTGGTCACCTGGGACTTCACCTGGCTGCCCTTTTTCAAATACCATGGAGAATGTCTTGGCAACTACATCAGCCAATTCCCTCAGGACTCTGGGATGCATTCCATCAAGTCCCATGGACTTATGGCATGTTCAGGTTCATCAGGTAATCACAAACCTGATCTTCTCTTGCAGTGGGAGGGACTTTGCTCCCTGAGTCCTTCACTTGTGGCCCATCCACTCAAGAGGCGTGAAAGAGAGGTAGCTATTGAAGACTGAGGAAGAAATGTTATTGAGCACTTCAGCCTTCTCCTTCTCTACTTTTACCAGTTTGCCAGTCTTCCTTGGGGTACACTTTCTTTGACATTCATTCTCTGACTGATTTACCTGTAGAAGCTCTTCTTATTATTCCTTACATCCCTTGCCAAGTTCAGCTCCAGCTGTGCCATGGACTTCCTCACACCATCCCTGTACAACCAGGCTGCATTCCTATTTTCTTCCCTGGATACCTGTCCCTGCTTCCACTGCTTGTGCATTTCCATCCTGTCATTTAGTGCTGACTCAGGACTTTGATTGCTTTCCTGATTTCTTACAGCTGGATATGAAGAGCTCTTGCACTCTATGGAAAGTGTCCTTGAAGACCTGTCAGTTCTGTGCTGCATCCATGTCACTGAGGGCATTTTTCCAGGGGGTCCTATTGACTGACTCCTTGAAGTGCTGGAAGTTTATTTTTCTAAAATTCTGGGTCCTGACTTTACTATTCTCCTGATCCATTTACCTTAGGACCACAAACTCCACCACTACAGCCAAAAAGATTCCTGCTGGTAAACCATTATGGAGTTGAAATAAATTTCAGTAGATTTTCAACTTTGTTGAAATCTAAATAAAATGGCCACTATGAAGAAATGGAATGCATCTTCCAACATATTGGAATAGAAAAAGTCAGTGGACATTACTCCAAAATTTTAAGACTTCCACTCTAGTACTATGAAAATAGTATTGATATCAATACTGCTTGAAACTCTTTCCTGTGAATTACATTACTCCAGAATAGCTAGTGGTGCTTTACATTTTTAATGTCTCATGCACACATGTTCTTTCCCATTGACTTACAAGCCTGTGAAAATTGCATAAAGCTCCTTTCAAATAAATAATCCATATGAATAACGTGTAATCATGGAAAGATACATTCACAGTGCCATAAAAACTTTCTTACCCATATATATACCATGCACTACTTTTGAAGACAGCATATGACATGTTCATTTTCAGAAGTATTAGGGTGGTGAAATATGTGGGCAAAAGTGTCAGGGAACAGTGGACAGATAATACTTAGAGGATTCTTCTGTGAGAATTGGGAATGTAATTTAAAACTGTACCATATAAAGACTACAAACAGTTCTTTACTATGAGGGAAAAGTCCTTCATAACAGAGTAGGCATGTTCTTTTTTCTGATATCAGCATACAAACATACATAGCAATCTGAATTGCCCAGCACCCCACAACATATAGAGATCAAATCCTAACTAATGCCTAGGGTTAGAGATTTCCAATGCTAGCAATTATGAATATTCTGCAATATGGAAAATTTTTTCTGAACTTAAAATATAAAGCTAATTGAAAGAAGAAAATGTTTTTTTTTCCAGTGGAGAGCTCTAGTTTTACATTAATATTATAGTTTTCCCTAACTCAGAGTTTAACAGAAGACAGATTTGGATGTGCAAGGCATCCAGGTAGGTTTCCTTCCTCCTGGCGAACCCTTCCCATCCTCTTACTTTGATTTGCTGATCCTGTGCTTAGAGGTCCTTGTCAGTAAGCCTTAGCTCTCATCAAGCTTGAGTAGGAGAGGAAAGATATTCTGCATATAACCATCAAAATACATATTCACTGATGAGTGACTAAGATGAATCAATAGAACATAACACAAATAGGTCAATAATGCTTTGTAAGGTGTCAGCACTGTAGGTTCAGCTGGGAGAGTGAGTAAAGTAATTTATAATTCCACCTACAAGAGAGTTTCAGAATTGCAAGTATCTGCACATTACATATGTAACTGGAATGGTATTCACAGATAACATACTGCAAAGCCATGACATTGACTCCTCCATGATAGATCATACCTCTCAAGAAGTGAAACAAAACCCAAATGAAGGCCTAGTTCTTATTACCATTCTATTATATCCCTGTTAAGTATGCTGGAATTAATCAGGTGTTGCAGGATTGCAAAATACTAAAAATGTATTGTGCATTATGCAACTACAGGCTTCACTTAAATATGTGAGCTCTGTACACAATAACCCCATTGTTCAACTGAAAGATACAGTAAGAATTTGTGCATGAATGAGTGTTGTATTAGAATATTTTACTAAGCTGTCAGTTTTTGCAGAAAATGATGTGTGTTACAATCATTCTTTAAATTTGCTCGGGTACTTTAAATTGAGCCCCCAACATTTTTGAAATGTCACTGAGCATTATGTTGTGTCAAAGCAATGAAAATATGAATCCCTAAAGAAAAAAAATCCAGTCTAGTGTCAGGCGATGCAACCTCCCACTGAACAAAAAGTGTACTTGCTTCCCTCGCTTTCACTGCCTTGCTCTGAAGCAAATAGCTCTAGCTAATAAGATGCTCATTTAGTTAAAATGTGTTTAGTTCTAGAAATTGCTTTCAAAATGGCATTGAATGGTGGGAGACTGAGGTAGCTACATGCTGGAAAGCAACTCTAAAATGAAAAAGGAACAAAAAAAGTATGCATGCACTTCTGAAAAATAGTAGCTTCACAGTAGCTTCTTCATAGCTTCTTCATGTTTGACATGCCATCTGCTATAGTAAGTAATCTGGTTTATTTACTTCTGTCCTTCACAGGTATGGTTTTGTAGTGGGCCATGTTGTTATTCCACGAATCAATCCCTATCCTCTTTGTGCAGCAAATCATACTGGCATCTACATACGTCCAACAAATACAACGGGTCGGTTTGATGCATATTGTTACAATGAGACAGGTATGTAGGTGATTTTATGATATATTTTAGAAATAGGTTAACTAAACATATGCAATCTCCTATTTAAGGTACTGGAACGAGAGCTTCTATAATAAACATAATCTGGTTTTCAATTGAGGGGAAATACATTTTTTCAGCCTATAGAAGTGTAAATATCATGCCAATAATGAATTTGACCCATTTTGTTATTAGTGTGTTTTGAACTAAACTGTTTTTCTGCCCTTGGGAATAACTCAGTAGCTTCAGAACAGTTCATTATAATGGCTCAGTGAAATGAACCACTGCAGCAGTGAATCTGAAAGACGTAACTGTTGTCGGAGCTGGCACTCGGCTCTTCCGTTCATGTACACATGAGCCTCCAGAGCCAAGAGCAGTTATTTGTGTTAAGGAATATTAGGAGTGGCTGCCACCTGCAGCAGTTCCAAGGCCCATGAGGGTCATCCCAGGCCCACGGACATGTCTGCTGCTCTCCTGTTTGTAGGTTACTTCAGTACTTGCTTAGGCAATTAGGTAGCACTGTGGGTCAGAATCAGACCACTTTTGCCTCACTTTTTAATAGTTGAAAATGTTTTAGTAAATTATTAGGAAAATGTAGATAGTCTGTGACAGATGCTGAATGCAATATTTTAAGATAAAATCTGGACTAACTTCAAGTGTCTTGAGTTTCAGTAGATTGTGACATTCACAGTAGAAGCAGAAGGTTCTTACAGAAAGCTGTAGGAAAAAATCATTGATGATTTGAATGTCAGTGACTTTTTTTGACTTTGTTCTTGGTGGTCATATAATTAAAAATCTTTTCTTTGGCATAGTGTCATGGGAGATGTCATCCTCTGACACTCACAGATGACTATTCTGCTGCTACAATGATGTTCATACCCCCACCCTGAGCTTTGTAACTCCTCCCAAGTATTATTCCCTTCCAGCAGTATGAGCAGGTGGCCCACACGCTGGCTCCAAGCATGGCACTTTAGCCCACTGGAGCAAGTAGTGCTCACCAGACCAGGGCACACTCTGCTTATGCAGAGCCCTCCATAGAGAGGATGAAGTCTCCCCAGTTAGAGAGGATTAGGGTTGCCACTGCTACCATGACAGTGGGGCTGCCTGCATTAAAACTGTGTCATAAGGCTATTTTAACTGACATTGACTGCAACCACTTTCTGGAATGGTTATGGAAATGGAAAATCTCATTGTCAGCTGCCAGAACAGCCTTGAAGTGCCCCACCTGGGAAGGAGCAAAAAGGGATCATAGGCACATCGGTGAATAACATTTGTTTGGATATTTGTTTTCAATTCTCCTTATCTGAAGCTGAGGTTTTGTGATTATGTACAATTAATATGGATTTACATGTGACTTTTTTATCCATTTTCTCAAATTATTTTTCTTCTTTCACAGAAACAAGGGACATAGGGTGTGAGCCAATCGAAAAACTTGATACTTCTCTACTCAGTAATCAAGACGAAATAGGTACTGTACTGATTAGAAAGACATGAACTTGCCTAATTTTTAGTATCTGATTATCTTTTTACATAAACAATTGCAAATAATAAAAAATCAAGTCAAACATAAGAATAAGAAGTTAAGAGATGTTCAACAAAAATATAAACAATTAGTCACTTCTTTTCCCCTAAATCTTATGGAGCTTAGGTTGTCTCACAGTGCTACCAAACATCTTTTATATATAGGTATTTGACATTTTTAGCATCTCAGAGCTGCTAATATCTCTTTGACATATAGGACTTTGCTTAAGGCAGCAACGTTCTACATCTCATTTGCGCTGTTTGTTGGAAAAGCAGCTGGAATGGAAAAAATGCTCATAATAAATTATTTGTTCCAATGCTTAAATTCTAATTCACTTTACAAATGCCAAGATTTTATGTTAAAACCAAACTGATGAAAACAAGTGATGCAAGGCAGGCCCTATATATTTGAGAAATACATAAATGAGCATATATATATTAGACATATTTTAGCGATGTATTATCTAGGCAGATTAGATAGAATGGCAAAAATGGATGAACAGGGATTAATCCACAAGTGTTTATTTTTTTTTCTGTTGTTGAACTAAAACTGTTTAACATTATTGAAATATACCTGTGCCTCCTTGATCTTAGTCACTTAATTCCCTCTTTCCACAGTCATTGACAATGCAGATGGCTCACGTTATAATGCAGATGGCACACGTCATATCAGTGGAGAGTCCTCGACCTCAGGTGCAGATGATGAAAATGTAGATACTGGATCAACTCATGAGACAACTCCCATGGACGCCTCCATCATGAGATCCAGCCCCTCATACTATGGAGGTGCTACTCCAGTCTCACAGCTGCCAGATCATACTTCTGGAGAAGGTGAAAAAGGAATTCCTGGAAAAGATTATGGTAAGGACAGTAGGTTGCCATGATATCCCCTTTAATATAACTGAGTGGAGGATTATATTGGTAGTTAAAGGATATCATCAGGGATTGAAAAGGACTCTTTAATTTGTATTCTGGAAGGAAGGGAGGGGGGGGGAGGAGAGAGAGAATATGTGTCTTTGAGAGAAAATTGAGGCATTCTGAATTTTTAAGGATTTTTTTGGTTGCATGTGAGTATGAAGCATACGTAGAGATAAGGATAACATTCTTATCTGTTTTCTGAAAGGATGAATTGTCATTAAATATTAAGAACAAAAAGGAGGCTACAATACAAGAGAGTTATCCTTGTATAAATACAGGACATATTTTTAGGACATCATCTTATTACAGCATATTACAGAATATATAGTCAGATAGAAATGTCAGATTAAAATGTTATTATTAACTTCTTCTTTTGGGTGGTAAAGTCAAATTCTAGTTTCTTTGAGCCCTACCAAACAGAAATGACATGGTTTTTTCTATGGGTTTTTTTTTCATCTTTTATATACCTTGTGTGGCTGAAAGTATGAGTAGTCTAAAAGACTACTGAACATAAGGGTGCAATTATAAGTCATCCTCTAAGTACAGTAAAGTTTATCACATGACTACAAGCTTTTTATACAATCACCAATAACTTACCAGTGAAGGATGACAGTAGTTTGCATCACTAGCCTCAATGAATATGAAATTATAAAAACAAACAAAAAAAAAGAGCAGAAGCATTAGGATTATAAAATTACTCTTCACTGGTCATATATGCATAACATGTTATGTTTGTTTTTCCATGTAGTTAGCATCATGAATGATAAATCCTAACATTCTTGGTCAGAACCATTTCCCAAACTGTATGCTGTGTATTTCAACTGATTCTCTTGCAACTGTTATCATCTCTGCTTTCATGCAGGGTCTAAATTTTTGGACTAAATTTCAGAATATTTCTCAGTAGAAGGCAATACAAATAACTTCGCTCATTGCTCTAGAATCCCTGTTCACATGGTACACAAGTACAAATACGTCTTGTATCACATGAACAGATCACTGCCAGAATGTTCTTTATCACTGTCATACGTAGTCTTCTTGGAGTAATCTATTTAGGTAATATCCTTACTATGTTAGTAAAGTAAGGTTATGTGAGGTTGAATTATGAGAAGAACCTAGTCTGTATCTTCCTTCTCTCAACTCAGCTAATGAATTAGTAATGATTTATCCATCACCACACAGATGATGAAACTGCATCTATGTCACCTGACATCTCTTTGGGGACTGTGACTGATGATTTCCATGAAGAAGATGGTGGACTGTATCATGCAACTACTAGTAAGATTTATTTTTCATAATTACATTAAATGCAGATTCCATTAAAACTGATTTTTTTTCTTCCAGAAGGGCATTCTGGTAAGTGGTGAAGTATACAACATTTCAAATATTGGAAAGACATTGAAAGATGCTACTTTACAGACTGGTTAAAACAGAAATTAATTTCACTGTCTGGGACAATGGGAGCAAAATCTTTTACAGTGTGGTTGCTTCAATACTCATACATGAGCTCAGGAACATTGTTGTTTTGTGTTTTGCACTGCTATTTTATCACACTTGTTTAATCTGTGAGGCACCAGAAATTAGTACAACCAATTATTACTTGCAGTCTGAGGTAGAGAAGGACATTTTTGTCAATTTGGGATAAAAGTCTCTGTTAGTGTAATATATTTATGACTGTGAATGTAGGCAATTCACATCAAAAACATGGACTCATTAACCAAGGTAGTGCTTTATATGGCAGCTCCAATTGCCAAGACGTTTGTGCACTGCCAGAATTCATTTCATCCTTGTTGTTGGCAATATGCATGAGAAAAAATTGGAGCTTTACAGGCTTTGAGGACTCGAACAGTAGCAATTTTCCCCAGCTTTGTCCTTTACTAAGTCAGAAACTGCTTGTGATGTTCTTATCAATTATGTAGTGCACAGCAGCTCTAACAAATAAAAAACTTTTGAAGTCATCTTACACATGTTAAAGGGGAAATAATGTACATATGTTCACAATAGTTCCTAAGTTTAGAGTGATAAAGATCTTTGCCCCAGAAAATAAAGTGAACTTAAAGCGAGAACATTTTAATTGCAAACAGGAAATCTACAGGGGCATGTTATAGTAAAGATTGAACTGATAGAAAAAACTAGTTTCTTCCTATTGGCACTTCACCACCCCCACTCCCCCCACACCACCCACACCCCCCCTCCCAGGAAACCCATGGTGGTGAGGAACTTTCTTGATTGTCTGTTGGTTGGCCAAATGGTCTATACGACCTGGAGTGGTGGTGCCCTTGACGCTATATTTAGACATCACAGGATAGAGTAAGAATGATCACATGTTTTGCAGTTAGCAGAAGTTTTACTAAAAGACATGAGTCATTAAAACCAAGCATCTTGTCTCAGAGGATGTGAAGGTTAGTAACACCTTATAAATATGTAGACAGAAAAAGAAATGTTAGTTTGATTTTACCCCAAACCCTGAAAGAAAATAGAGAATTTTCTGGTACTTGTTTCAAGCAAAAGCTTTTGTTACAAAATATTGCCTGTACAGGGGTGAGGGGTGGAGAAAATTCCATCTGTTAACAGTGGGGAGTTTGGTTGCCTCTGATGGTGATTTTTCCCTCATATGTATTTGCTTTTGTGTGCATGTGTGACTTAGTGTTTCCTCATACAGATATTTCTGTACCCGCTGCAAAACCCTGTGCATTTTTTTTTCCAGGCAGGAAAGCTTTCTGTTTTTGTTTTACTACTTGATTATCAAATGTATTGATATGGATGTCCCTTCCTATTGCTAACAGCTCTCTCTCATGACTATTGTACAGAGGTAAAACTAGAGGTATTTATGATTTTAAAAGACCAAAATAACCATATAGGGATGTAATAAAATATGTCAATACTCATATATGTGTATCACAGAAGTGATAGCATTGGCATGATTGTTTACTGGTTTAGTAAAAATAGATTCTTTCTCTAGGGGAAAAAAAAAAAGATTATCAATGCACCTGGGCTCTTCTGATAGATGTAGCTACTACTCAACAGCAACACTTTAAAGCCAGACTCATTTAGTTTAATTTTACTGCATTACAGATGAATCAGTGACTTAACTCTCCTTTCAGAAAGAACTTAACTATAAGCTGTGCATCTGTGTTAGAAGTCATCAAATATTCTGTAGCACAGGAGAAAGTTACAGAGAGAACAATGAAAAAAGGAGATGAAACTACACCCCAATATCTGCTATTTAGCTCACATAGTAGTGCAGGCTCATTGAAGTATCCAATTTGAATTCCCAGGGGAAAGTCCCACAGACAGGAAAGTAGAAAATTAGTAAGTGAAGAAAATCATTTGTCACACATCTTCAGATAGATGTCTAAAAATATGTTTGTCTAATTCTGTGGTCTGTTAGAAACAAAACTCATGTCTCTCCATCTATATTATGTCTCATTTGTAAAGCTAAAGTTTTTTGAAAAGGTATCTGGCTTAATTCAAAGACATCTTTTGTATGAGTTTGAAAGGAGTAATTGCCACAGCTCTTGTTCTTTAGATGATATGCTTTTCATATTTCTCTGGATTTGAACATTAGTAGTGGTGTTCTCCATCAAGTTAATAGTCCAGAATAATACACTGTGAGCTCTTTGCCATTGACTTTCTTTCTTGGCTGAAATAAGTTTTTCTCTTACTAAGAAATTAAGATTCATCTGTAGGTGTGCCATGAATCAGACATAAAGTTCTGTTATTGACCAGTGAGATACCCTCCTAAGCTACAAAACATAACTGTGAATGATTTTGTTGATCCATATGTAATAGACAAAATTATTTCTATTTGCATGCCAATACCTATTTGGCCTGCCTGGCACAGTGGACAAAAAGGCTGTAGATTTCTGAAATCTCTTTCCATCTGAAAATGCCTGTGACAAACCCCTGGAACTTTCTATTTGATACGCTATGATCTGAGAAAATATTGTGCACTGGTCATGTGATAGGAGTAACGCTGTACCTCTCTGTCTTCATGCTATGCTGATACCTGCTCTGAGAAGTGTTTCTGGTGTGGATTTAGCTGACAGCACCAGGCCATCAGGGAGTGCATGTGTCTTTTAAGTGGAATGGCTGCAGTTCTCAGCTCTGACAGCATTGGCTTTGTGGGGTTGTCAGTAGGAGAGCAGTTTGTTCTCTGGACGTGCTTGTGTCTGGGTGTCCTTTCTGCCTGACATGGATCCTTCTTCCACCTTTTGTTTGTGATTTTATGCCCCCTTGGTGGATGTTCCTCATTCTGGAGTCTCTCTAAGGCTATCTAGTCTCTCCTGCTGTCAAAACCTGTGAGGAGCCCATTAACCTTCTAGAATGTGAAGGGCTGGAATAGACGCACGGTGCGTTTTGATGGCTCTTCTCAAGGGACTGTGTCCTTTCCTGGGACTGCCAAAAGGGCTTGCATCTGGCTATGCGTTTGAGGAATGTCATGATACCGTGGATTCATACATTCGCCTTGCACTCACATCCATCTCTGTGGCATGGGCATGCTCAGGGTGCTGGTGCTAGTGGACTTGACTTTCCTGGAGGAAAAGTGCTTCTCAAGAAATAACAACAAAATCTTGGTAAAATGAGCCATGTCCTGACAGCTCCAGGGCCTCGTCATGATGACCCAGAGAAAGCTACCACCCGAGCTTGGTGGAATCCGTTCTCTGATCACTGGTGGTGGTCAAATCCTGGAGAGAAGATACAAGAACCCACGCAGGCAACCAAGGGTAAAGAATGTCATGCTGAGTGGGTGCTTTCATTGGAGGCTAAATAATCAGAGACCAGGGCAATGAGCTTCAGAATTGTTAAGTGAAGCAGGGGTGAATGTGTGGTGTATTTCACTGCTATTCGTTGCCCTGTGTTTGAAGTGCGAAAACCAAAGTATTTGGCTCTTTCTCACGGACTGTACATGTGGTAGCAATGGAACAGTCGTCCATGCTGTCCACATTCCTGAAGCATTCTGCGTGTTTAAATGGGATGGGTATGGGAGTCATTATATAAAGCATGTACTTGAGTTTTTCTTTTTCCTGTTTAGCAGTGGTTTAGGAGTAGAGTTTTCTAATGTGAAGGACTTATATGAGAAAGGAAGAAAATATTTTCAAGCCAGTACACTGTGCTCACTTTGTTAGAAGAGGACAGAGTATGGCTAATGCTGTGAGTGTGCAAAGGGTATCACACTAGGGCAGCGTCAGCAGGGCCATGGCAGTGTGGTGAATTTCTTGTGAGTGAAGAGGCCAAGAGAACATTTGGACCATGGGAAGCATGGTGCTGCCTATTCTCCTGTGATTGTAAGGTTGCCTGTTGGGGAGACAGGAAAGCCTAACTGCTGCAAGCAGAAGGCCTTGTGGGTTAGGGCTTCATGGCAGATTTAAAATCATCACAGCAGATGTGACCTCCAGTGGCAATGGTTCAGATGATGAAGACTCTTCTGAAGAGACGATGTATCCAACAGTGTTTCCAGGTTGGAGCAGGAGTGAGGCCAAGGATGACACTGCTCCGAGTATGAGTAAGGAACTTCATTTCTCTTTCAATAGTTTCTTTTTTTTCCTGAGACATCTGATGTTCCACCTCCTTTACCACTTATATATTGTGTGAAAACTGGATGATCCCTCATCAGCACTTTTTCAAACACATCTCCTGTGTCACATGAAATATCCATTTAGATCATGTGGGGTCCATATGCTTAAAAGCACCATGTTCCAATATTTCTTGAATTGCTGTCTTGGTCACAATTGATTTTTGGACTTTTGTTTTGGCTTTTTGTGTCTCCAGGACTGATTTCTCTCTGGAGGTAATTTTCAACCTCTAACAAGTGGCACAATTATTTCTATTTGCATGCCAATACCTATTTGGCCTGCCTGGCACAGTGAACAAAAAGGCTGTAGATTTCTGAAATCTCTTTCCATCTGAAAATGCCTGTGACAAACCCCTGGAACTTTCTATTTGATACGCTATGATCTGAGAAAATATTGTGCACTGGTCATGTGATAGGAGTAACGCTGTACCTCTCTGTCTTCATGCTATGCTGATACCTGCTCTGAGAAGTGTTTCTGGTGTGGATTTAGCTGACAGCACCAGGCCATCAGGGAGTGCATGTGTCTTTTAAGTGGAATGGCTGCAGTTCTCAGCTCTGACAGCATTGGCTTTGTGGGGTTGTCAGTAGGAGAGCAGTTTGTTCTCTGGACGTGCTTGTGTCTGGGTGTCCTTTCTGCCTGACATGGATCCTTCTTCCACCTTTTGTTTGTGATTTTATGCCCCCTTGGTGGATGTTCCTCATTCTGGAGTCTCTCTAAGGCTATCTAGTCTCTCCTGCTGTCAAAACCTGTGAGGAGCCCATTAACCTTCTAGAATGTGAAGGGCTGGAATAGACGCACGGTGCGTTTTGATGGCTCTTCTCAAGGGACTGTGTCCTTTCCTGGGACTGCCAAAAGGGCTTGCATCTGGCTATGCGTTTGAGGAATGTCATGATACCGTGGATTCATACATTCGCCTTGCACTCACATCCATCTCTGTGGCATGGGCATGCTCAGGGTGCTGGTGCTAGTGGACTTGACTTTCCTGGAGGAAAAGTGCTTCTCAAGAAATAACAACAAAATCTTGGTAAAATGAGCCATGTCCTGACAGCTCCAGGGCCTCGTCATGATGACCCAGAGAAAGCTACCACCCGAGCTTGGTGGAATCCGTTCTCTGATCACTGGTGGTGGTCAAATCCTGGAGAGAAGATACAAGAACCCACGCAGGCAACCAAGGGTAAAGAATGTCATGCTGAGTGGGTGCTTTCATTAGGGGCTGAAGAGGACAGAGTATGGTTAGTGTTGTGAGGGTGCAAATGGTATCATACTAGGGCAGCTTCAGCGGGGCCATGGCAGAGTGGTGAATTTCTTGTGGGTGAAAAGGTCAGGAGGATATATAGACCATGGGACACACAGTGCTGCATATTCTCCTGTGATTGTGTTTTGGTTACTAGGAAAGGTCTGGATCAAACCATCACAGATTGTAAGGTTGCATGTTGGGGAGACAGGAAAGCCTAACTGCTGCGAGCAGAAGGCCTTGTGTGTTAGGGCTTCATGGCAGATTTAACATCATCACAGCAGATGTGACCTCCAGTGGCAATGGTTCAGATGATGAAGACTCTTCCGAAGAGACGATGTATCCAACAGTGTTTCCAGGCTGGGGCAGCAGTGTGGCCAAGGATGACACTGCTCCGAGTATGAGTAAGGAACTTCACTTCTCTTTGTATAGTTTCTTTTTCCTCTTTTTCCCGTCACACCTGATGTTCCTCCTCCCTTGCCACATATATATTGTGTGAAATTGATTTATCTTCTCATCAGCTATTCCTCTTTTCTGATTGGAAAAATTATCTGAGATCCATATTGAGAAAACTAATATTTCCTCTATTACTACTTAAAATTAGCATCACAGTTTCAAGCCTCTTCAAATGTTTTCATTCACTCATGTTTTCCACAGAGGAAAAAAGTTTATCTTTCTTTCTATTAATTCTTTTAAATGTTAAAATAATTCTTGCTCATGCTATATATAATTTACAGCTGTTTAGTACCAGACTTTCTGTATGTGGAAGATATTCAGGCACAATTTGAGGAGGCCAAATGCCAAGTGCCTTTTTCTTTGGGAAATGTCAACCAGTCTCCTGTTTGCTACCTTCTACACTCTCCCCATGCACTCCTCTAATATCACCCCATTTGTTTTGCAACATCAGATGGCTAGGCATGACCCAATACCACAACTGAGATATTTTAATGCATAAACTTATTTTCCTGATATGAATAATCCCACAGTGATTGTCTGGTAACTCTTTTTAATTCAAAAGCCATCCACACTTGAATTGTTTTTTCAAAAGCTGGAACACAACCATGCGGGAAGATCAAAGTCAAATGCTGTGTGGCATACTTGAGTAATTGACTTTATGACCAGGGAATGGCTGCAGCAATTGGGGTTTCTCAACACAGAAGTTTCTGTTAATGACTATACTCTAATGGTCTTATTTGTACAAAGACAACAGTCTGTTCTATTTCTGTAATTTTACTTTATCTAAGTGCATCTTACTGTGTCTGTTGTCTGTGCTCTTATTTATTCAGCAGTGTTTATAAATCAATGTTCATAAGCATTTTGTTTTTCTGGAGATGGTGCAGTATTTCCTTTTTTTTTTTGGCAGTGGTCTTTACTTTTAGAAGAAAATGCAAAAACAGCATATCATCTTGCTTTGGGACTTCTTATTCTTTTGCCTCTGTTTTGGGTATTTCTGGTGTTAATTTATTTATCTTTGAGACCCTGCATTGGTAACTCATTTCACAGCTGTATTACCCTCCAAACACTTTCTATGGCCTAGTGGTGTCTGCATGTTCCATGAGTGAAAGAGTATGCAGTCTCTTATCACAGACTCTTGTGGAAGTTTTATTGTATCTTTTTAATCGTATTATAACTTGCTTGACTACATAGCCTGTATTGGCAGCCTGCATTAGTAGCCTGTATTGGCTACCTGCTGGTTGTCAAGGTGCTTTTAGTTTTTTGCTGTTCCTCACTTTTGAGCTCAGTGGTGGATATTCTAACATGGTGCTTTTTGAATACTTCTTGGGTACTTAACAAGCATGTTTTACATGTATTGAGATATCTACCACATTCCTTAGGTCTAGCATTATTCTTCAAATGTGAGTTTAAATGTCTTTAACTGCTGTAATGG
Source organism: Pithys albifrons albifrons (assembly GCF_047495875.1). Lineage (NCBI taxonomy): Eukaryota > Metazoa > Chordata > Aves > Passeriformes > Thamnophilidae > Pithys > Pithys albifrons. The sequence goes on along the minus strand of NC_092463.1, from coordinate 45,787,359 downwards.
TTTTGCATTACTTCTGCAATATACTATTCTTCTTTGCTTGTTTTACCCATTCTTCTTGTGAAAGTTTGCATTTATCCAATGGGGGGAAAAGAACAACAGTTTTGATGGGAAGGGAGTTGATAAAAAGAGTAGAGACTATAGCTAGGATATGTATGAATTTCCATTTTCCATCACCTTTATGGCACACATGAACAACAGTTCAGTAGTAGTAGACTTAGAGCACAGTCAGTGATGAATCCTCCATTGTCCCAACAGCTGTGGATTCACAACATGAAACACCTTTGGAAATCTACATACAAGATCATTGGAATTCCACCTTTACAGGAGAAGAGGAGCAGTATCCTAGCTCTGCTAGTAGGTGTAAAGCAATAAAGCATTTCAGATAATATTCAGATTTGTGACAATTCAGAAGAGTGTAACACTCATGTTTGTAATTCCCATACGATTAGCCTCAGCTCAGTGTAATACCTTTACATTATTTGGACTAGAGCCCTCAGAGGTGGCATCTATAGCATTCATCTGTCATTGCAAGTCTATCTTTTGCATCTAAAGTTCATTAATTTACACTTTAAGTCATGTTTCTGGTATTTTAAATTTGCACTGCTAGCAGTGAAATAAAACTGAGCAGACAGTAACTTGTAGTGACCCACACTGTTGAGAAAAAAATTCCCTTTTTCCATTTCAAAATTTCTATTGTAAAATCTGAAGACAAAACAAAAATGGGAGTTAGTGTTTCAAATACATGAAATTATCCTACAAAGGATATATAGTGCCTCCAGATAAATGTGAACATTTTGCTAGCAGTTTTAGTGCCAGTAGCCAACTGAGATACCAAAGCATTCAAGCCTAAAAGCTTCTGTGGGCAAAGGCTTATAGAGTGCATTCTTAACTTATTTTTGCTGTGTCCTTCTGGTTCTGAGATTGTTTTGAACAGTAAAGGTTTATAAAATTGTCATAAGAAAAGGCTTGTAATCACCTAGAAAAAAATTTTGCAGTAACTTTCTCTTATTTGTGGCTTATTGTTACATCAGTTGTATTCATACATTAGTTAATATTAACTTTTTCTAAATGAGATAATATAGATGTATTAAATTTTATTTAAAAATAATGGATGACATTTGCTTGAGTGCTCTCTTTATGAATATTTCATTCCCTGAATGTGTATAAATATTTCTCCTGTTTTTCTCTTTATGGAAAATTTCATAAGTTTCTCTTGCTGGTGACTTACACCATATATTACAAGTCCAGCTCATTCTTTGCATGCTCTGATTGAGGACCTTTGCTTTACTTTCAATATACCACTACTGGAAAGGTTCAATACCTAAAGCAAATCTATTTTCATCTGAGTTCTAATGCTCATCTTCAGTTTTCTGGTGTATCTTTTCCAAACCTCTTAATGATTGATAAATAGAAAACCTCTTATGATGGTGGCACTTCAGCTGCCTCCTGGCTACATCTTCTGCTGTGTAAGCAAGAGCAAATTAAAGAGTGAGCAGTAAATTTATTGAGTGAGCTTTAATTATTATTGAGTTCAAAATAAATTTGCTTATCAACTTCAAATATATGAACCTGCTTATTTCATTTTTCCAGTCTCAGAAGAAATTGCAATTTTCTTGGAGCCAGATTTATAATTGTGTAGTTGAGACATCAACTCAAAAGAGGAAGTTCATCAACATTTTCACTTTAAAAACTCAGAATACACAGACTGAAGAGTTAAGTTAGTATTAATGAATATGACATAGAGATGCAAGCTTTTGTTTCTATGTGCTCTTCTGCTGCTTCTCCGATAGCTTTTCTCTTCCACTGGTCTTTGGGATCCTTTCAGGCACACTTAAATCTTCTGGTCCTGGTGATGGTTTTCTAAAGGACTATTTGTTTTTTCATCCTTCATTTCACATCAAATGCAAAAAAAAAGAAAAAGCCAAAACGCAAAAGCTAAGCACCCTTGTTATGTAATCATGATATGAGAATAATATGACTGATATTGGGTATTTTCATCACTGATTCAATCATCGTCTTATCAGTACTAGTTACAAGTGAAAATGAAAAGCATGCAGGACCCACCCAACATCCACTATTACACAGCGTTCATTCTGGAGGGATCAGTAGAGAACAAAATCCTGCAAGTACCACTGTTGAACAACATGAGTTCACTGTTGCAGGTGAAAATTATTTTGTAAAGGAATCTTCTCCTACAGGTAATATTACAAGTCATATTTTAGAAAATTATGAGGGTTTTTAAATATTTAGTTTTAGGATTTTTTAAGTAACATTTTTGCATTCTGAGGCCATAACACAGATTCTGTGAATAACCCTGAGCAATTCTGATATTATATTACTTTTACATTATTTTTTAATTATTAAAAGATAATTTTGGTTTTAAATTATTCTTCAGACCTGACGCTGGGTGCTTGTTTCTATTCTGGTTGGCTTATGTATCAAGACCTTTAGTATTGTAACCTTCTGCAACTGTCTCTTACCTTTTGTGTTGTATGCCATGCAGTCACAAGCTTTTAGCAACCAGTTTGCCAGGGTTTTGTCTGTAGGAAACAGAGAAAGTTTAAATGGGAAAATAATAACTTCTCTTGTATATATAATTCATTGGGACCTGTGTTCACTCCCCTGTTGCCAGTTATTATTGAACCTGGGATTTTTTTTCATTAATTTTTAATATGGAAATTATATCTAAAAAAATTGTCTAAAATATCTACTCACCCCACTCTTGAACTATGATGGGATGATACCAGTGATGAAGGGAAGAAAATGGAGCATGATACAGAATAAGAAAGAGGCTTCTCTCCTCCATTGGTTGAATCAATTGAAACATAAAAAATCAAATTATACGATAAAGATAGTAACTGAAAATTGGCATATATTAGTTTCTGATCCTGCAAGTGTACCAAGCTTACTAGTTAATGACAGGTGTTTTGTACTAAGCATTGCCAACAGTGAAAGTCATGCAGTTATCATCTGCTCTTGCAGATCAATAAATACAGGTCTCTGAAGACAAGCCTATCATAAACATAATTTAGATGTTGTAGAATGTGGTTCAGTTCATTCAACTAAATGTAATTGCATTAGCAAAATTTTTGTGTAGCTCACTGTTGCAGTAGTTCCTAAATCCACATTCCTCTAAGATATCAACCCCAGATGTGTTATTCATCACCATCCTTTAAAAATCTGGCGATGCAGTAAAATACAATGTGAGACAGAGAAAGATACATATGTAAGCACCATACCATACCATACTTACCAGACTACACAGTACTATACTACACTGCACTACATTGTACTACACTACTATAGTAATATGTAGTGGCCTAGTTGCAATAAAAATTGTAACACACTGTGGCAAATTTCTAATTATTGGGTTGAAGGGGCCAAGGAGGGCTATGTTCCATATAAGATTTGAGTGCCCTTTTGATGTACCTGTCTAATAAAAACTACAGATTGGTTGATATGGATGATATTTTTCTAAATAACTGCAATCGCAAATGATCTCCAGTTGAATGCTGTCTTATCTATTGTGTGCACTGTTCAGAAATCTGTAGCATGTTTACTATTCCCTTTTGTCATACTTCCTTGTCTGTTTCCCTGGAGATGGTACAGCTGATCAAACGGTAAAATTTTGAGGGGGAAAAATTGAAGATAGTTAATACGCTCAAATTCCATTATTAAAATATTACTGTTGGATCATATCCTTGCAGATATTTCTGCCTTTAAGGTTCTTAATTTTTTATCAGTGGATATTGATTTGATATTCAACCAGTATAAAGTCAACAGCAAGATTCAGAGGAATATTTTTGAAAAACAGTAAGATACCTTAATTCTGAAAAGCATATGCTCAGTTTGGAGAAGGAGTTGGTCCTACTGATAACAGTAGACAGCTTTTCTAAACATAAACCAGGGTGAGAAGCAAATCTGCTTTACTTCTCTTTGCTATTAAATGTAGTAGGCATGTGAGCAAGGCCTGTCACAGAGACAAGATCCAAAGAGGAGAATAATATGAGAAATGGATCTTTGTATACTGAGTTCATAATTGCTTCACCATCATCATAACAGCTATGGTCTCCCACCATGGGGTCAAACAGAACGACTCAGAGCAAGACCCGTTGCTGTATCCAGGTTGGGACGACAGAGAAGATTATGCAACACAGACTGCTACATTGGATAGAATTACTCCTTCCAGAGGGAATAATCGTGATCAAGAGTCTTCCACTACAGGTACTAGAGATAGTGTCAGTTATGTATATTTCATCACTTCTGCCTCTGATGCCCTGTCCTAGAAAGATATTGCACGTAATTGTAGAGAGGAGTAATTACTGGTCTCTTAAAATAACAACATAAATTGCAAAGTGATTAATTTTCTCTGAGCTCCGTCTGGATGGTGGTGAGACAGAAGTTTTCAGTTTTAGTCTGTATAAACATTTGTTCTTTCCTTGCCAATACCACTTTTGGTGCTTTCCATTCCTTGGTGAAGCATGGCTGTGAAATTTCATCCAGATGATTACATAAGTTATATTATTTGGTGTTGCCAAAATGTTTTTATCTTAAATTTGAATTCATGCTTTTGTATATTTGTACATCAGTAGGTTAATGCATTTAATTTGTGAATATTCATAAGGAGAAACAGTGTTAACTTCTTAGATTTTATCAAAATAGTGGTTACTTTTGTTCATATTAGGATGAAAGAAAGGAATTTACAAAACTGTCATGATGCAACATCATGATGCAGTCTCATATAATACATACTATTCATAACATCAAATAATGTTCTAAAAACATGATATGGTCTCCTCTTCTGAAGGCTTCCCCTCTCCACCTGTCATTGGGATCTGTCTATGTAGCCAACATCTTGCTTTAATGTGGTGAGCATAAGTGTTGACAAAGCATCTCTCAGAAGACAATGACAGGGTGGGAGAAGAAGGAGAGGCCTTCATGTCTCCTCCCCTCCTTCTGTGTTTTGAATGAGGAAGGTGGGCATTCTCTCTGGCTTGCTGTGACATGGTATGGAAATACAATGTGACATCCCATATTGGGTGATGGTTTTGTGAGTGCTCCATTTTAAAGCTGGTCATGCCACCATCACAGAATCCATGGAGGATATTAACCAAGAGAAAACAACCAATGAGCCACTGGTACCTGGCACTCCACCTGGAAGGGAAAGTGAACAAGCAAACACCACAGATGGTTCCCGTGTCAGCTGGATACCTGAAGTTCTTTCAGACACTGAAGACCATTTTAACCGATTGCAGACCCCTCTTACTACTAGTAAGAACAATGAATTATAGTAATTTTCTGTAACTCATCATCATTTACAGTGTCTTGAGTAATAATAGAGAATCAATACTTCTTTATTGTCAGTATTGATATCTGTACTGTAAAACATTCTGTAACATCACATGAGAATGTTCCAGCAGCTGCGGCTCTGGAGTCAGCCTGGGATGCAGGTCAGGAAAACCTCATGACTGCTGTGTCCCTGTGTCCACTGTCCTTGGGAATATTTTTAATTAAGTAGAAAAGTGGAGGAGAGGAGGAAATGAAAATGTCCGATCAAAACCTTGACAGAGCAGTGGTGATGTACAGGACAGGTCTCCCTTGCTCCCCTTTTTTTGTGGTGAGAAAAGAGTAACATGGCTTAAGGTGAACAGGAGACTTGAATGAGATGGGAAGGGGAAGGCCATAGCAGCATACAGATGGAATTCACATTAATTAAATAGTCTATATTTAAATCATCTGTTATTAAACCATCGTAACAGCTGTTGCCTCTCCTGATGATGCCCACCACAAAGACCCAACTCAAGCACCTGTGCCTTCAGATAATGAAACAAGACAGGGCTCTGAAGGCATCACAAATCCCACTGATACCCCAGGGGATGAAGTCCTCCACAGGACCACAGCCAGTATGATCAAAGCTGATAATGACTCTTCTCTGACAGGTACTGGTAAGAATAACGGCTCATACTAATTTCTCGTGCCTGTGTGGAAATGAGGCATTATTTCTTCTGAAACTGAGTCCTTTCACTGTCTTCCTCATCTTGGAGATCCGCATTCTTGTTGTGAACTTGCAGTGCAAATGTTTTTATGATTTTATTGCATGTGAATATCCCAATAAGAATTGCTATTTATTTTAAGGGTATTTTTTCCATGGGTGCCCTGTTTCATATGCCCCCCAACTTTGTTCATGTTTATTTTCAGTAGATGGTGATACTGAGAAAGCAATTGTTTTGTGGAAATGGCCAGTGGTATAAATAAATCATAAGATTAGTTTTTCATGTCTGACTGTTCCTGGTCTTAATATTTCCACATATTCTCTTAATACTGTAAAACTTGAAATAATTTATTGGAGCTTGTTCACGTTGTTCTGCAAGGTTCTAATTTAAATTCCTAAGCTCTGCATATTATCCAATTGAAATTAACCTTGTTCAAAATACTGATCTTTTATTTAATACAATATAATGTGTTTTTATGACATCATAGTGCTTTGGAACTTTTTGCGTCTTTTTTGCATTTTCTAAAAAAAATTCTATAGAAAAATTAGCATTTATGCTTTGCCTTTTCTTTTTCAAAATCCATTTTCATCAGGATTTTTAAATCTGCAACATGTAGGATTTGCAAAAAAGCTATGAAAACTAAAGATACAGTTTGTGGATTAGAATACAGTTGTATTCTCTATCCCCTACTCAGTTTTCTAAACATGGAGATTCAATAAATCTTCACAGTTCATTGTTTTTTAAACTTTATGTGGTTTGACAGTTCAATTGCAAATATGAAAATGCAAGTATGATTTAGCAATTTATTCAAATGTTTTAAATTAAATCATTCTAATATAATTCATGTGTAACAGGAATTCTTATGTTTATTTCATTGTGAAAATAATATTACTATTTCTTCCTTATAAGTAGGGTTTGCTAGGTATTTTCAAAACTAACACTTGAAGCTTCATTGTTAATGCATCTTTTAGTTTCTCATTTTGCTTAGTGATGTTGACTTTTGGTGGTGTAATTTTAAACTGATACTAAACTTTATTATTAGAGTATTAGTGAAGGAACAGATAATCCAAAAAGTGTGACATATACAGAAGATATTATTTCCTTGTGGGTTTTGGTTTTTTGCTTCTCACTACATATTCTACAAAGGCTAATAAATAAAAAAGTAGAAATTACTAAATTAAATAAAGATGGGGGAAATTGTAAGATGTAGTTTTAAAAATATTTTTAACATTAACTTAGCCATAATTACAACAGTCCCAGCCTCCACCAATGTTCTGGTACCAGAAGATGCAACCCAGGAAATATGGGCAACTCGCGTCGTGGTAACAGCTGTTGCCTCTCCTGATGGTGCCCACCACAAAGACCCAACTCAAGCACCCCTGCCTTCAGATAATGAACCAGGACAGGGCTCTGAAAGCATCACAAATCCCACAGATGTCCCCAGGGATGAAGTTTTCCACAGGACCACAGCCAGTATGGTCAAAGCTGATAATGACTCTCCTCTGATAGGTACCAGTAAGAATAATGGATCATACTCATTTCTCATTCTTGTGTGAAATGAGACATTATTTCTTCTGAAGTTGACTCTTTTCCCTGTCTTTCTCATCCTGGGAATCTATGCTCTTGGTGTCAACTTGCAATGCAAAAATCTGTGGTACGATCTCTGGTATAAGGGATTCCTTGCTGCGACACTTGCTGGTTTCTGTTCTTTGCTGAAGGACATCTTTGGGTGACCTCCTAACTCTTCTGCAGGACATGCACATTGGTGATTCTGAATGCCCAGCCTCTTCTTCCTTTCTTGTGCAGCAGTGGGATAAGGCTTGATATGCTTTGGCACTGTGATTGGTGTGGTGGAGGTGCTCTGGTAGGTTAATCAGATGACTTGCTCCTGTGACTCAGCAGCAGCACCATCGTGGGGGAGTGGTATCTCAGTGATGTGGGCAGGGCAATCAGAGCAGAATTACATCCCATATGTTCTGCCATCAGTTTCTTACTTCTCCTGTGGATTACCAGGCAAGACTGACACAGGTCTGGCTGCAGTATGGCCTCTCATTCCTGAATTACAGGGTCAGGTTGTTGCTGCTGTGGTCTCCTCTTCTGAAGGCCTCCCCTGTCCACCTGTCACTGGGATCTGCCTACGTAGCCAACATCTTGCTTTAATGTTATGAGCATAGATGTGTTGACTAAGCATCTCTCAGAAGACAATGACAGGGTGGGAGAAGAAGGAGAGGCCTTCATGTCTTCTTCCCTTCTTCTGTGTTTCAAATGAGGAAGATGGGCATTCTCTCTGGCTTGCTGTGGCATAGTATGGAAATACAATGTGGAAAAAATATTGGTGGTGGTTTTGTGAGTGCTCCATTTTAAAGCTGATCATGCCACCATAATGGCAGTCACAGAGTCCGTGGAGGATGTTAACCAAGAGAAAACAACCAAGAAGCCACTGGTACCTGGCACTCCATCTGGAAGGGAACGTGAAAAAGCAATGACCACAGATAGTTCCCATGTTAGTTGGATACCTGAAGTTTTTCCAGATATTGAAGACCATCTTAATCGACTGCAGACCCCTCTTACTACTAGTAAGAATAATGACTTCCAAATATTTTTATTTATCCACCAGTAAGTTATTATTGTGGACAATGGCCATGGTCCAAACCCATGTGTGTTAACCATAAGTGTAAATTGTTGTCATAGTAAGATTTCTTCTTCGGGTTTTTTTATTGTTTATAACCTGCTGATACGGTGTCATGAAGGGTAACTCTTCCTACTAAAAGCATTTAGTAAAACCCTGTAAATACTACTTTGCAAATCACTTTGCATTATCAGTATGGAGTAATACAACTAATGAAGTGAAGAAGTGTAAACTGTCTTCTCATGCCCATGCATTTGTGGTAGCATTGTATCTTTCTCATTTTTTGCTGGGCACAAATGATAGCTATGAAACCCTTAACTATCGGTCACTTTTTCTCCATATGTAACCCTCCTACATTTGTTGAATATGTATGCAAAGAAAGATAATTCTTTCAGACACCTTTTTTTCTAGGTGTATTTGCTGTTGATATCTTGCCACTGATTAATTATAGCTGGGCTGTAACTGACTTTTCATTTGAGAACAACCTTTTTAAAAAAAAAAAAGTTTATTCTCCTGATAAATAACAGTAACTATGTTTGGTTATTATACTATACATACTAGACTTTGGTATTTTTTATGAGTGGTCACATGCTAATTGTACAGGAAATGAAGGGACTTTTCCTTATTTCCAAATGTAGTTTCCATACAAATAATCATCCTAACAGTAAGGTTTGGGGGGTTTTCCAAATGCAGCTCATCCAAATGCAATTTTTGTGCATTTTCTTGGAAGTTATTGGAACCATTCCAGAGCAGAATTTGGCCAATACTTTGTGGACATTGTTTGCACATAAGCAAGATTATGTACCTATGTTTTTACAGGACTATATAGCAGAAACGTTAAAGATAATTCTGTTATTAATTAATTAATGATAATCCATACATTGTGAAATAGAACTTGACCTACTATTTTTTTTCAAGAATTTTGTACAAATTCAACTTTATCAAAATTGCCTTGTTATAGCATTTTGACACAGGCACAGCACTATAAATACAAAGTATGTATTTGATAGAATTTTTTTGGAAAGATAAATCTGTTTTTCATAATGGCTGCCTACTACAACAAACTGATTTCTTGACTTTTGCTGGCCCCAATCACTTAATTAATCCAAGCTGCTGCCTTAATTTTATGTGCAGACATTACACACTATGAAAAAAATGTTTGCTACCTTTCTCTTTTGAGCACATAAAACATGTAAGAACTGGTTTGAAGATCATTTTCAATGTGAATACTTGCATTGAATCTGTATTGTCAGTGCCCTGGTAAAAGGTTCATTAGGCCATTTTCTCAAAACTCTTCCTTTTTTAATTTGCCTTCTCTTGGTGCTTTTTAAAAACACAATACAAGGGAAGTACTAGGACATTATTGTCATCAAATAGCTTATTTCTTGAATGGTTTGTTCATTTGTGATGTTGCCCCATATGAATGGGAAAGGTTCATGAACGTTTTGGAAGATTACAGTTAAAAGCTTTCTCTGAACAGATGAGTGGTTAGATGTACTATACTACTTTGTTTCACTTGCTTTTTTTCTACAGCAATGTTTAAGTTGTGGTCTGACATCATACTAAATGTCCAAGTGTCCACTGAATAACAAATCAGTCCACTGAAGGAACCCAAAAAATAATTGTCTGTAGAAAAAAAATCAAATATGTTATCAAAATGAAATGTAGAGAGCTTTTGAGGATCCTTCACTGCCCCTTACAAAAGCACCTCCCCAGAACTGGAGCAGCAGGGGACAAGACTGAATACTCCTTCTTCTTCCCAGTGCTCAGGAGAAGAGCAAATGTCACAGTTCTCACACATTTTAATAAATGTTCAAGGGCCTTTTTAAGGGGCTTTGTGAAGGAAAAGCTCTGGCATTTCTCAAGGATTATATAAAGCACCTTAAAAAAAGCTGCTGAGATGTGGGGTAGACAGGTTAGTATGTTCCTCTTGGTGAGCTTTCTTTGATGCTAGATCAGGACCCTTAGCTGCTGAATTATTGCTCTGTCCTTTGTTGTGAGGTAGCACCCAACAACATACCAGTCAATAAGTTTCTTGTTAATAAAAATAATGAAACATCTGGAAGATTCATGAACTGCTTGCTGGCTAAGCTTAACAGAGGGGGAAAAACATGCTTCTCAGTTTTGTATTTGCCAGCTGTTATTAGGAAATGAGATCAGAAATACTGGATAGACGTGAGTTCCAATGTGCATTAGAAAAAAGAACTTTACAGCTGATTAGAGTCAGTGCTTTATTTACTCCATAAGAGTCCGAAAGAGTTCAGAGAAGTGGAGATCTACAATATCTTTTTCATAGTGATAATGAAGTAGTTGTCCCAAAAAGCTTTACTGTATCTATATTCTGCAGATAATTTTATCACTTAGGATACCCTTATGGTAACGGTGTGGGCCAGAAAGGTAATTGCATAAAAGTTTAAGCAGTATGGCTAGGACAGAAAATGCTAGACACTAGAAATATAGACTTTGATTTAAGATCTCATACCATCTTAGAACCAAATTACAAGGACAAGAGGATTCAAATATGAGTTTGCAGACAGCATTTTTTGTCAGGAAAAAATATTCTGAAGTTTTAGAGTCCCACTCCATAGCTATCAAATTCACAGCCCTTCAGAGAACTATCATTCTATTTAATTGGGGGCATTAGAGTTTTAACATTCAGTTTTATCCTGGGTTGGAATAGAATTAAAAGTTTCAAAATTTCTCCATATTGGTCATATTAGGTTTAAATAATAAAGTAAAATTCTCTCTTCTGTTCTCGTTCTCTTTTCCCCATGGAACAGACAAGATGTTTGACTTGTACGACAAAAGCCTCTTCAAAAAGTTATCACTACTCATGTCTTTACATTTTCTTCAGAAAATTTCTAGATGGTCACAAGCACAATTTAGTTCAAAAAAGATGAAACATATGAGAGCGATAAGAAGGAAAAGCCATGAGTTTTGCCTTACAAAATACTAAAGCTATGCATAGTCCAGATAAGTGGGATGTTTATAGTCTGTGTAATAGTTTTCAGTATAGGTACTTCAATACTATAAGTTACTTCAGCATGAACTTTCTAGAATATGTTGGGTTTTAATTGTGAAAGTCGTACTCTTTGTACCTCACAGTTAAACATTAACTAAGCTTATTTGGCCTAATGGATCAGTCTTTTTGTTCTTTAGGCTCTACCTCTGGTATATATGGTGATGAAGGACCACGCAAGGGACCTTATGAATCCACTACTTTCCATGGAGAGACCACAACACCAAAAGTAGATTCCCAACCAAGGTCGGCCCATGTACCAGGTAGGTTTTTGAAGTCATATGTTTTAAAAATAAAAGTACAGAATTGCATTCATATGAACTAAAGCAAGAGATGAAAATGAGGTCAAGCACAGTTGTACAGGCTTTGTTCTGAATCAGATAATATTCAACATTTCACTAGCAGTCTGAAAAATGGAATATGTTGTAACTCACATAATTTTCCAGCAATATTGAGATGAGAGAAACCATGCATTTGGAGAATGGAATAAAGATTTAAGTAATATTTATAAATTGATAGGAAATCAGGCAAAACTCACTAAGGATCTATACAAAGTATCATATACATGAGAATGTTCAGCAAAAATAATAGCTGAGAGGAGTGTTGCAGAATAGAGCTTGCAGATTAAAACAAAATAAAAAGAAGCCAGCACCATGATACAGTTGCAAAAGAATGTTAATATATTCTGGAACATATTAGCAGTAAAGTAATTTTTAAAACAGAGAAAGTAATTATTCCATTCTACTTAGACCTACCAAGTCAAGAGCTGAAGCTCTGTTCCTGTTCAAGGCATTGCTCACTCACTCACACAGGAAAAAAATTAAGAAGAACACACAGAAAATTTTGGAAAGGTAACCTTTGACACACATATTAAGAACTCATCATTTTCAGAGCAAACTGAAGGGAGATATAAGAAGACCATGCTGCAAAAAGAATGTTTATCAGTTTTTTTTACCACAGCTTAAGAATAATTAACTAATTAGAAGAAGTCATGGGTTTCAAATAGAGTGTATGAGTCTTGTTAAACAAGGGAGACTTGTTTTAAACAAACAAAATAAAGGAGTTATCTCTTTGTAGAGGACCTCTGCAAAGGTAGAGGTAATGGAAGTAGGGCTATAATGGTAGCAGTGAATAGGCTACTGGGAAGATCATGAAACCTCCTTTACAAAAATGGACTTAAAGTCATCCTGCTTCTATGCCTGGGATTGTAAGTGTGTCATGCTAAGCCTTTTCTTTTGCTCTTGGAGTAAATCAGTGATACAGCTTCTTTTCATCTATGCCCACCAAAGTGCAGTACTTACAGGTGATAACAATGGGATATTTAATCTGAGCTGGCCTGTGTGTAGTTGAATGATGAAAATGTAATCCATTTGTGCAGAAACACTTTGTGAAATGAACAAACATTCATGCAAAATAGGAAAAACGTCTGAGAGTTTAAAGAAAGTAGAGGAGATTGTGTTCTTGCAGTTCTGTGAAATGGCAAAGCTATATGAGATATGGTAACATGTTCTTCTCCCCTCTCTCATCTCTCCCTATAGATTGGCTGATTATTGTTGCAGCTCTCGTGGCACTTGCATTGGTTCTTGGAGTGTGCATTGCTGTTAACAGTCGAAGGTAAGGTCCATCTTTACATTTGCAAAACACTCTCCCTTACTATTTTCTTCGTTGGGAGGCTCCAAAGCTTGGTCAAAGAGCAGAGTAACATAACACAGGAAAGAGCATCCTCTGCAAAGCTCGGTGACTTGGGGTGTGAGGACCCAGGTGACCATGTCCTGCACAGATCACACATCAGCCTCCACACTCACATGGAATCATGTGAGGTCAGTAGCTGTGTAAATCCTTTGGTCGTGTACATGGAAATTAATTGTATATAGTTCACAGAAAATTAATATTCTCCATCTATTAGTTATTGATAGGAAAATCATGTTCACTGACTGAAAATTTTGAGATGAACATAGAGAGAAGCAACCACAGGTTGAGTGGGGTATAATCCTCCACCTTTAACAGTGTTGTCTGTGTACAGTGTAAAGAGCTGTATTAGTCAATCCCTATCACAGGATTAATCTGTTCCTTCCAAACAGGAATCAGTATCACAGCAGACAGTCACAAGGATATATTCTAACGTTGCTATCAGAGCTCTTAGTAGCTTTATTTACTCCACTTTACAGATAAAGAGGCTGAGCAATGAAAAGATGCAGTGATCTGTGCAAAGTTCACCAGGAAATTTTAAAAAACCCTAGCCTAAAGGATAGGCTATAGTTTTCTTATCTCTTTCATTTCTCTAGGGGCTGTTCTGAGGTTACTTTTCAATTGTTTTCAACAGCTTTTTGTGACTGGAATGTTAAAATTGAGCCCTTTAACATAGTGACTATTGAATGCTACTTGAATGTTGAATTTGGACTCTTTTTTTTTATCATAGTAACCATACAATATGTTGAGATTTTTGTTCAGGAAACAGTGAGAAAATTTTTTCCTAGTCTCTTGGTTGCAGAGCACTCTGAGCTGCTCTTTCAAGAGGCTGTGGAGCTCCACAGCTCCTCCCTGGTATCCTTTGGCATTTTATGACTTCAGAGCAGGAAATCATTCCCAAGGGTGTGTGTAACATAAGCACATTGAACTGAGCTACTTCAGATAAAATAACTCTCATCTATGATAATGAAGTAAGCTTGAAAAAAAAATAGTATTTCAGAAGCATAATAGAATTGAACTGCCAAATTAGTAACTCAGGCAAAATATGCTTCATTTTAGAAGAAGCACTTAAAAGTACAACTTCACGGAGACATGGTCCCTCTCAGGAGAGCTGTGCTTTGTATATTCAGTTTACACAAGGCTGTTTGAGGGCAAGTAGGATGTTCAACACTGTATAGCCATAGAATCATCTCAACATTGTGAAGCAAATCTGAATGCTGTGTAACTAGTGCTTTTTTTACCACATCAGAGAATATACAGCCCATGATGATCAGCATGCATCAGTTTGGGACTGATGACTTTTTAAAGGAGTGTGTGTGTGTGTTTTCATTCAGAGCTGCACATAAAGTTTATTGGGCATCACTGCAGTGAGTGTAACTTTATAGGCACAGGACTTGTTTCCTGCCTTAACAACATAAGGAACTGTGCTGCAGATGGCAGCAGGACTAGTTGTCTGTATTTTCTCAGTGCTTGTTGGCTTCTAGGCTTGACATGCTAATACAAAAGAAAAAGGGAGTTGTCTTGCATAATGAGGTGAGAAATTGATCCAAATTTTCTACTCTCTCAAGAACTCCTGTATT